>NC_137894.1:144302720-144795398 GCF_963455335.1 Martes martes
GTCTGTGTGTGTGTGTGTCTGTGTGTCTGTGTGTGTGTGTGTCTGTAGACTGTGTGTGTCTGTGTGTGTCTGTGGGACCATAGTGTCTGTGTCTGTGTGTATCCGTGTGAGTCTGTGTGTGTCTGTGGGACCGTGTGTGTTCTGTGTCTGTGTGTATCCGTGTGAGTCTGTGTGTGTCTGTGGACTGTGTGTGTGTGAGTCTGTGTGTGTCTGTGGGACCATGTGTGTCTGTGTCTGTGTGTATCCATGTGAGTCTATATGTGTCTGTGGACTGTGTGTGTCTGTGTGTGTGTGTGTCTGTGTGTGTCTGTGGGACCATGTGTGTCTGTGTGTATCTGTGTGAGTCTGTGTGTGTCTGTGGGACTGTGTGTGTCTGTGTGAGTCTGTGTGTGTGTGTGTGTCTGTGTGTCTGTCTACTGTGTGTGTGTGTGTCTGTCTACTCTGTGTGTGTGTGTGTGTGTGTGTCTGTAGACTGTGTGTGTCTGTGTGTGAGTCTGTGTGTGTCTGTGGGACCGTGTGTGTCTGTGTCTGTGTGTATATGTGTGAGTCTGTGTGTGTCTGTGGGACCATGTGTGTCTGTGTGTGTATCCGTATGGGTCTGTGTGTGTCTGTGGACTGTGTGTGTGTGTGTGTGTGTGTCTGTGTGTTTGTCTACTGTGTGTGTGAATCTGTATGTGTCTGTGGGACCGTGTGTGTCTGTGTCTGTGTGTCTGTGTGAGTCTGTGTGTGTCTGTGGACTGTGTGTGTGTGTGTGTGAGTCTTTGGGACCGTGTGTGTCTGTGTCTGTGTGTATCCGTGTGAGTCTGTGTGTGTCTGTGGACTGTGTGTGTGTGTGTGTGTCTGTGTGTTTGTCTACTGTGTTTGTGAATCTGTATGTGTCTGTGGGACTGTGTGTGTCTGTGTCTGTGTGTATCTGTGTGAGTCTGTGTGTGTCTGTGGACTGTGTGTGTGTGTGTGTGTGAGTCTTTGGGACCGTGTGTGTCTGTGTCTGTGTGTATCCATGTGAGTCTGTGTGTCTGTGGACTGTGTGTGTGTGTGAGTCTGTGTGTGTCTGTGGACTGTGTGTGTGAGTCTGTGTGTGTGTGTCTATCTGTGGACTGTGTGTGTGTGAGTCTGTGTGTGTCTGTGTCTGTGTGTATCCGTGTGAGTCTATATGTGTCTGTGGACTGTGTGTGTCTCTGTGTGTGTGTCTGTGTGTGTCTGTGGGACTGTGTCTGTGTCTGTGTGTATCCGTGTGAGTCTGTGTGTCTGTGGAGTGTGTGTGTCTGTGTGTGTCTTTGTGTGTCTGTGGACTGTGTGTGTGAGTCTGTGTGTGTCTATGGACTGTGTGTGTGTGTGTGTGTGTGAGTCTGTGTGTGTCTGTGGGACCATGTGTGTCTGTGTCTGTGTGTATCTGTGTGAGTCTGTGTGTGTCTGTGGAGTGTGTGTGTCTGTGTGAGTCTGTGTGTGTGTGTGTCTGTGTGTCTGTCTACTCTGTGTGTGTGTGTGTGTCTGTAGATTGTGTGTGTCTGTGTGTGAGTCTGTGTGTGTCTGTGGGACCGTGTGTGTCTGTGCTGTGTGTATCTGTATGAGTCTATATGTGTCTGTGGACTGTGCGTGTCTGTGTGTGTGTCTGCGTGTGTCTGTGGACTGTGTGTGTGTGTGTGAGTCTGTGTGTGTCTGTGGACTGTGTGTGTCTTTGGGACTGTGTGTAACTGTGTGAGTCTGTGTGTGTCTGTGGACTGTGCGTGTCTGTGTGTGTGTCTGCGGGCATCTGTGGACTGTGTCTGTGGACTGTGTGTGTTTTTGGGACTGTGTGTAACTGTGTGAGTCTGTGTGTGTCTGTGCGAGTGTGTGCAGCTGTGTGAGCCTGTGTGAGCCTGTGTGTGTGTGTGTGTGTCTGTGCGAGTGTGTGCAGCTGTGTGAGCCTGTGTGTGTGTGTGTGTGTGTGTCTGTGCGAGTGTGTGCAGCTGTGTGAGCCTGTGTGTGTGTGTCTGTGTGAGTCTGTGTGTGTCTGTGCGAGTGTGTGCAGCTGTGTGAGCCTGTGTGTGTGTGTGTCTGTGTGAGTCTGTGTGTGTCTGTGCGAGTGTGTGCAGCTGTGTGAGCCTGTGTGTGTGTGTCTGTGTGAGTCTGTGTGAGTGTGTGTAGCTGTGTGAGCCTGTGTGTGTGTGTGTCTGTGTGAGTCTGTGTGAGTGTGTGTAGCTGTGTGAGCCTGTGTGTGTGTGTCTGTGTGAGTCTGTGCGAGTGTGTGCAGCTGTGTGAGCCTGTGTGTGTGTGTCTGTGTGAGTCTGTGTGTGTCTGTGTGAGTGTGTGTAGCTGTGTGAGCCTGTGTGTGTGTGTGTCTGTGTGAGTCTGTGTGAGTGTGTGTAGCTGTGTGAGCCTGTGTGTGTGTGTGTGTGTCTGTGCGAGTGTGTGCAGCTGTGTGAGCCTGTGTGTGTGTGTCTGTGTGAGTCTGTGTGAGTGTGTGTAGCTGTGTGAGCCTGTGTGTGTGTGTGTGTCTGTGTGAGTCTGTGTGAGTGTGTGTAGCTGTGTGAGCCTGTGTGTGTGTGTGTGTCTGTGTGAGTCTGTGTGTGTCTGTGCGAGTGTGTGCAGCTGTGTGAGCCTGTGTGTGTGTGTCTGTGTGAGTCTGTGTGTGTCTGTGCGAGTGTGTGCAGCTGTGTGAGCCTGTGTGTGTGTGTCTGTGTGAGTCTGTGTGAGTGTGTGCAGCTGTGTGAGCCTGTGTGTGTGTGTCTGTGTGAGCCTGTGTGTGTGTGTGTCTGTGTGAGTCTGTGTGTGTCTGTGCGAGTGTGTGCAGCTGTGTGAGCCTGTGTGTGTGTGTCTGTGTGAGTCTGTGTGAGTGTGTGTAGCTGTGTGAGCCTGTGTGTGTGTGTGTCTGTGTGAGTCTGTGTGAGTGTGTGTAGCTGTGTGAGCCTGTGTGTGTGTGTCTGTGTGAGTCTGTGCGAGTGTGTGCAGCTGTGTGAGCCTGTGTGTGTGTGTCTGTGTGAGTCTGTGTGTGTCTGTGCGAGTGTGTGCAGCTGTGTGAGCCTGTGTGTGTGTGTCTGTGTGAGTCTGTGTGAGTGTGTGTAGCTGTGTGAGCCTGTGTGTGTGTGTGTCTGTGTGAGTCTGTGTGAGTGTGTGTAGCTGTGTGAGCCTGTGTGTGTGTGTGTGTGTCTGTGCGAGTGTGTGCAGCTGTGTGAGCCTGTGTGTGTGTGTCTGTGTGAGTCTGTGTGAGTGTGTGTAGCTGTGTGAGCCTGTGTGTGTGTGTGTGTCTGTGTGAGTCTGTGTGAGTGTGTGTAGCTGTGTGAGCCTGTGTGTGTGTGTGTGTCTGTGTGAGTCTGTGTGTGTCTGTGCGAGTGTGTGCAGCTGTGTGAGCCTGTGTGTGTGTGTCTGTGTGTCTGTGTGTGTCTGTGCGAGTGTGTGCAGCTGTGTGAGCCTGTGTGTGTGTGTCTGTGTGAGTCTGTGTGAGTGTGTGTAGCTGTGTGAGCCTGTGTGTGTGTGTGTGTCTGTGTGAGTCTGTGTGAGTGTGTGTAGCTGTGTGAGCCTGTGTGTGTGTGTGTGTGTCTGTGCGAGTGTGTGCAGCTGTGTGAGCCTGTGTGTGTGTGTCTGTGTGAGTCTGTGTGAGTGTGTGTAGCTGTGTGAGCCTGTGTGTGTGTGTGTCTGTGTGAGTCTGTGTGTGTCTGTGCGAGTGTGTGCAGCTGTGTGAGCCTGTGTGTGTGTGTGTCTGTGTGAGTCTGTGTGTGTCTGTGCGAGTGTGTGCAGCTGTGTGACCCTGTGTGTGTGTGTGTCTGTGTGAGTCTGTGTGAGTGTGTGTAGCTGTGTGAGCCTGTGTGTGTGTGTGTCTGTGTGAGTCTGTGCGAGTGTGTGCAGCTGTGTGAGCCTGTGTGTGTGTGTCTGTGTGAGTCTGTGTGTGTCTGTGCGAGTGTGTGCAGCTGTGTGAGCCTGTGTGTGTGTGTGTCTGTGTGAGTCTGTGTGTGTCTGTGCGAGTGTGTGCAGCTGTGTGAGCCTGTGTGTGTGTGTGTCTGTGTGAGTCTGTGCGAGTGTGTGTAGCTGTGTGAGCCTGTGTGTGTGTGTGTCTGTGTGAGTCTGTGTGTGTCTGTGCGAGTGTGTGCAGCTGTGTGAGCCTGTGTGTGTGTGTGTCTGTGTGAGTCTGTGCGAGTGTGTGTAGCTGTGTGAGCCTGTGTGTGTGTGTGTCTGTGTGAGTCTGTGTGTCTGTGCGAGTGTGTGCAACTGTGTGAGCCTGTGTGTGTGTGTGTGTGTGTGTGTCTGTGCGAGTGTGTGCAGCTGTGTGAGCCTGTGTGTGTGTGTGTGTCTGTGCGAGTGTGTGCAGCTGTGTGAGCCTGTGTGTGTGTGTGTGTGTGTCTGTGCGAGTGTGTGCAGCTGTGTGAGCCTGTGTGTGTGTGTGTGTCTGTGCGAGTGTGTGCAGCTGTGTGAGCCTGTGTGTGTGTGTGTGTGTGAGAGTCTGTGTGTGTCTGTGCGAGTGTGTGCAGCTGTGTGAGCCTGTGTGTGTGTGTGTGTGTGTGCAGCGTGCACATGGCTGTGACCAAGTGTGAGTGTCTGAGAGTGAGTGGCTGGGGTGTCTGTGTGTGTCTGTGTCTGTGTGTCTGGTCAGTGGGTACCTCTGTATGTTGATGTCTGCATATGTGTGTGTGTGTGTCTCTAACAGTGAGTCTGTCCATCTCTGTGTATCTCTGTCTGTGTCTCTGTGTGTGTCTCTGTGTGTGTGTCTGTGTGTGTGTCCGGGTGGCTGTGTGACTCTACACGGCCGTGCTGTGGGAGGCCGTGCGGGAAGGGTCTCCCCACGGGCCCCTGTCCCCTAGGCCGCAGCGGGATTCCCTCCCAGGGGCCTCTCTCGAGTTTGGCTCTAGTCCGGAGGGTGCTGGCCTGGCGGGGAAGGCGGGCGCAGGCCGAGGCGGGGACAGGCCGGCCCAGTTAGGACGCTGCTCTGATGTCGCAGGAGTGGGTGCCCACAGGGTGTCCAGCGCCACAGTCATCGGTCATCATGCCCTTGCTGGTGCCCCAGGGCTCTCAGTGGGGGTGCTGGAGCCCGAGGCAGCTCCCGGGGGCCGCCCCAGCCCGCTTGGGACGAGGGCAGGTCTGCGTCTGGGGCGGCCATTTTGGGGAGCACAGCAGGGACAAAGGCTGGGGGCAGGATGGCCCGGGAAGGGCAGAGCGGGCTGGGGCTGAGGGGTGGGTGGGACCTGGCTGTGGGCCAGGGGCTTCGTCCCTGGGTGGTCTGCAAGGTCCCCCCAACAACAGGCCCCTTCTACCAGGCAGTCGTCCGGGAGGGACACGGGGGGCCTGGCCACTCTGGCCCGGGTCACCTGGGGGATGGCAAGGCAGGGGGGAAGGGTCGGGAGTCCTCCCACCCGGCGGGCAGCGGCACCAGCCTCCCCCTCCCCCCATGCAAATGCTGCAGGTGCTGGCTGGGCTGGTTCGGTCTCAGGGGCCACTGGGGCTTTCCACCCTGACCCCACCTGCTCTGCGGTTCACGACCTTGATGTTTTTAGAAACATTTGCAAGTGTATGTTTGTGCCCACATGGCGGGGTTGGGAGCTGCACCAGCGCCCACGGGGTCATGTTTTTCAGACTGGGCTGGGGGGAGGGGAGCCCTGCCTCCGGGCTCCACAGGGATGGTGTGAGGGTCTTGGTAGGACCCCAGGGAGCCGTCTCCCCTCCGGGCAGCACGTGAAGCCCAGACTTGGGTTGTGTCTTGGGTGCAGAAGCCCCAGGGGCCAAGGTGCCCATCCTGAGTGTGGCCCATGGCCCTGCCACTCAAACCTTCCAGAACCACAGTGTCCCTGGGCTGAGGGACAGATGGAGAGTGAGCCCCATGGCAGGCAGGTCCTAGCCGCACACTCACGACCACGCACCAGTACCCTCTTGGGTGTCCCTGTGGTGCGGGTGACCGCGGGCGCTGGCCCCTTGCCGTGGCCACACGTCTCTGACCTCGGCTCTGGCCACGGAGGCCCAGGGTGGCCACCGCGCCCACACAGGCAGACTTCCGACCCCAGGGACAAAGCTCAGCTCCACGGTGTGTCTCATGCAGGTGTGGGTGCAAGCATGGTGCGGGCACACGCGTGTGTGTGCAGAGAAGGGGGTGAGCTGGCCCGTGGGCGTCCACACACGTGTGCAGAGTGAGGTGTGGAAAGTGTGCGTGGCGTGTCGAGGTGTGTGTGGGCATACGTAGCACGTAGGGTGTGTGGGTGTGCACGGGGGCGCACACGTGTGCAGTGGACACTCCCAGGAGGCCCGGCCGCTCCTCTCCCTCTCCAGGCCTGGCGCACCATCCTGTCGCCTCTGGGACTAAACCCCATCCACTCTCTGGTCTGTGCTGGCTCTCCCCATGCCCCCCGAGACCTGGGGACAGTGACAGGGCTGGGCTGGTGGTCAGGGCCGTAGCTAGGCAGGGACACAGGCACGCGGACAGCCGAGGAGCCCTGGGGGGTAGGGTGAGTGGACCGGTGGGGTGGAGGGGCCCTGGGATTCAGCGTAATGGGGGAGCCAGGTCCCTGGGCAGGTGGCCCAGGGCTCCACAGAGATGGACCCTTGGAACCCACAGCCCGTACACACCGCACACAAACGTGCAGAGAAACACAGGCCAGGACGGAAGATACATACGGTGCACACTCAGATGAACACACACACGAGACAGTGAAACTCACACTCCCGGTCCTCTCACACACTCAGAGCACGCAGACACACTCCCACCACCTCCTCCTCCGGGCCCTGGGGGCTCAGGGGGTCCCGCTGTTGTCACTCAGGCCCGGACACTCCCCGTGGGACTGAGCAACACAGCCTGGTGTCTGGGTCCCAGCCTCACCCCCGTCCAGCCTTGGGGTCCAGGGGGTTGTGGGCGGGGCAGGGGCAGAGCAGTTGGGGGACCCCGGTGCCCCCTGGGGTCTGGCCCCCACGGCCACTGGGATGCCCACCGAGCCCCGTGCACTCGGCACTGTCCCCGTCCCAGCGCGAGCAGGCCTCTGGGCCTCGGGGAGAAACCCACAGGCTTGCCTGGGTCCTCCACACGGGGCTGGGAAGAGGGGGCCCCCGAGGCAGGGGAGGCACTGGGACTCCGGCTGCGGGGCTCAGGCCTGGAGCCAGGGCAGGGTCCCCCACGAGGGGCTGCCAGCCGGGGGCTGGGGGACAAGGGAGAACAAAGCAACCGCAGCACGCAGCCCGAGGACGGGTCATCAGGACAGCGGGATGGGGGGCTCCCAGAGTGCTGCGGGCCCTGGCAGGGCCGTGTGCGGGTTAGGCGTCTGTGGGAGGGGTCCAGGGGCTGCCCAGCGTGGCCAGGCGGGGTGGGAGCGGGGGCAGAGGAGCCCTGGCGGGGGGGGCTCCGGGGGGAGGCTGACTTTGCCGGCACCGAGCTTGGGCACAGGGTGGCTGCCACGTGGGGACCGGCCCCGGAGTGAGGGGGAGGCCGGGGTCCCACGGGGCGGGCAGGTGGGCTGCAGGGGCGCGGGGAGCCAGACCCGGAGGGAGAGTGGGGGTGCTCAGAACAGGTGTTTCGTGGCAGCCATGGCCACGGTCGCCAAACTGTGGAAAGAACCGAGACGCCCTTTTGTGTCAACGTGGACGATGCTGAGCGAAATAAGTCAAGCAGAGAGAGTCCGTTACCGTGTGGTTCCGCTCACTTGTGGAGCGTAAGGGAGAACCCGGAGGACACGGGGAGATGGGGAGGAGGAGGGACTTGCGGGACCCTGGGGGGGACACGAACCGTGAGAGACTGTGGACTCTGAGGGTTTCGGAGGGGCGGGGGTGGGGGAGCCCGGGGGGGTACTAAGGAGGGCCCGGGTCGCACGGAGCCCTGGGTGTGGGGCGGAAACGAGGAATTCTGGAGCAGCGCGTCCAAGACCTGCGATGTGCGGCCGGTGGCCAACATCACACAGGTAAAAAAAAGCAGTAGCCATCAGGGAGATTCAAGCCAAAACCACACTGAGATGCCACCTTACACCGGCAGAACAGCCCAAACTAGCAAGACGGGAAACAACGTGTGTCGGGGAGGATGGGGAGACGGGGGGACCCTCTTACACCGTTGGTGCGAGTGCACGTTGGTGCAGCCACGTTGGAGAACAGTGTGGAGATTCCCCAAGAAGTTAAAAATAGAGCCTCCCTAGGACCCTGCCATGGCACTGCTGGGTATTTACCCCAAAGACACAGATGCAGTGAAAAGAAGGGCCGTCTGCACCCCAATGTTCATAGCAGCCATGGCCACGGTCGCCAAACTGTGGAAAGAGCCAAGATGCCCTTCTGACGGACGGATGGATGAGGAAGATGTGGTCCATACCCACTATGGAGTATGACGCCTCCGTCAGAAAGGACGAACACCCAACGTTTGTAGCAACATGGACGGGACCGGAGGAGATGATGCTGAGTGAAATACGTCAAGCAGAGAGAGTCAAGTATCATAGGGTTTCACTCATCTGTGGAGCATAAGGAATAACAGGGAGGACATTGGGAAAAGGAAAGGAAAAGTGAATTGGGGGAAATCGGGGGGGGGTTGAACCATGAGAGACTATGGACTCAGAAACAAAGTGAGGGTTTTGGAGGGGCGGGGGTGGGAGGTTGGGGGAGCCTGGTGGTGGGTATTAGGGAGGGCACGGATTGCATGGAGCACTGGTGTGGTGCATAAACAATGAATACTGTTACGCTGAAAAGAAATTTAAAAAAATAAAATAAAATAAATTTAAAAAAAAGAAGCAAAGAACAGGTGTTCCTCATGGCCCCAGCAAGAGCGAGCTGGGGGCGGGGGGCGGGAGGGCCGGGGGCCAGGGACGGCGCACGGATGGAGGGCGCGGAGGGGTGCACCCTCCAGTCCTGAGAGAGGGGAGTCACGGGGAGGCAGGCCCAGCCTGGGAGTGGGGTCCCGGGCACGGCGAGGGCCGCGTGGGGGGCACGGGGGCAGGCTTGTGGGATCCCCGCGTTCCACACCCGACACGAGCGGGAGCTGGACGGTCACCTCTGCTCAGCCGTAAAGTAAAGCCCGTCTCGGCCCAGGTCCCACCAGCTCACGGCTCAGGTCTCGTGGGTCGGTGTCCCCGCAGCCCTCCCCCCCTCCTCTGCGCCGTCGGAGAGCATCCGAAAACCCTCGCTGAGGAGGGCGTGTGGTGGGGGGCCAAGGGTCAGGGCACGTCGGGCTCACCCCTGCCCCGCCGCCCCGCGCGCCCCCAGACCTCCCCTGCAGACCCCCAGCCTATGCCTCGGAGGCCCCGGGGCCTTGGCGGGCAGCCGAGCTCTGCCGTCCTCGCCGCCCTCACTGGGGACTCGGGACCTCCCGGTGTCCCCCAGACCCACTCACATTCCCCCATCCGCCCAGATGGAGTCGGGGGTGCCCGCCCCCCCCACTCGCCGTGTCCCCTGTCCTTGGCGGTCCCAGCCGGACCCTCGCCCTGGTCCCCTGTCCCTGCCCTGCTGTCCGGCACTGGGTCTGGGCACAGGGGCGGCCCCAGCCCTCTGGAGCTCAGGGAGCTGCAGGTTTCGGCTCGGCGGGCGCTGGCCATCGCTGGCCGTCGCTGCCCCTCTGTGCCCCCAGACTGGCCCGCGGGGCGGGTCGGCATCACCAGCCTCTAGGGCCTCCCGTCAGGACCACTGGCCTCGGACACTCGTCCACTGAGGGGCACAGGTGCCTTGGGGCATGGCCCTGCTGCGACCCCGTCCCTTGGCTGCCACGCGCAGCGGGACCCGGGGTCCAGGCAGAGGCGGGCGCCTCCCTCAGCGAGGGTCACGAGGCCGGTCTCCCCCTGCTTCCTTCCCTCCTGCCGTGTTAGCCGGGAGCCCTCCAGGAGGAGACGTTCCCTCCTCTGCTTTCAGCGGGCGATGGTGGGGCGGGGTCGCGCCGGACGCAGCCGCTGGGCGCCGCGGACCGAGGCGCCTCGCCCCACTCCTGCTTTCACATTAAGGAGGCCGGTGCCTATGTCAAGGGATCGTCTTGGAACATGAGCTTCACGGTGTCCCCTCGCCAGCCATGCCATTGCCCTGTCCGGAGCCCTCTGGGCCTCCCTGCCTTCCCACCGCCTCCCTGGGCGTCTCCCAGCATTGGGACCAGCGACACTGTGGGCTTCAGCCACAGGCCTGCAGGCCCCCCCCAGCTCTTTGTGCCCACCCACACCGGGCCCAGGAGCCCCCGAGGGGCGAGCTCTGTCCTGCTGCCCTGCACCCGGAGGGGGGCCACATCCCAGCAGGCCACGGCTTTCCGTGGCCCCGTCCCAGCCCCGGCCGGCCTCCGAGGTCCTGGGCTGAGCCGGCGCGGCCAGGTGGGGGGTGGGAGTGCACCAGCAGGGGCTCGGGCCCCCCAGGAGACCCACCCCACCCCCACCCCACACCTGTTTCTGCCCTAGTTACTCATTTCAGGCGAAGCTGTCCCTGAAGGGGACATGCAAATGGCTGTTTGTTCCACACTGAGAAACATCCTTGTCACCCGCAGGGGCCACTTCCAGAAATAGCTCCCGCCGCCCTGCACCTGCGGCCCAGCCGCTGCCCCCACCGCACGGCGGGCTTAGCCCAGGCCTCGGGGTGAGGGGACCCTCCTCGCTCCCGGCTGGCAGAGGCCTGCCCTGGGACAGGGACACGGCTGACACGGTGGCCGCCCTGCAGATGGTGACTTTAGTGAGTGAGAAGTGTTCTCAGCACGTCCCCCTCAGTGACTAGGGTCCCCAGGGAGGCTGCCCTGCAGGCCAGCCTGGAGGCTTCAAGCCCCCGGGTGGGTGGGGTATAGGGGTCAGAGGAGAGGCCGTGCAGAGGACAGAGCAGGCCTGTGGTCACGTGGGGACAGGCATGGGGTCCCCGAGCCTGTGGGCCCCTGGGTGACCACAGCACCCAGCCCTGGTCAGCCTGTTGTCCCCTGCCTTGCTTGGGCCTGTCCTCGTCCCCATCCTCCCTGTCCACACTCTGCATGCATTAGGGCCTCCCGCTCTGCCTCTCCCTTGCCCGTGTCTCTCCCTGTTTCCCCTCTACCTCTCACCCCTTCTCTCCGCCTCTGTCTCTGTCTCTCTTTGTGCGCTTCTCTATTTGTCTGTCTCTCCCTGTCCATCTCTGTGTCTCTCTGTCTCTGCCTGTTGTTCCGTCTCTCTCTGTCCATCTGTCTCTCTCCACCTGTGTCTCTTCAAGTCCCAAACTCGGGAGTAGGGGCGAGGCGCCCTCGGTCCGCGGCGCCCAGCGGCTGCGTCCGGCGCGACCCCGCCCCACCATCGCCCGCTGAAAGCAGAGGAGGGAACGTCTCCTCCTGGAGGGCTCCCGGCTAACACGGCAGGAGGGAAGGAAGCAGGGGGAGACCGGCCTCGTGACCCTCGCTGAGGGAGGCGCCCGCCTCTGCCTGGACCCCGGGTCCCGCTGCGCGTGGCAGCCAAGGGACGGGGTCGCAGCAGGGCCATGCCCCAAGGCACCTGTGCCCCTCAGTGGACGAGTGTCCGAGGCCAGTGGTCCTGACGGGAGGCCCTAGAGGCTGGTGATGCCGACCCGCCCCGCGGGCCAGTCTGGGGGCACAGAGGGGCAGCGATGGCCAGCGATGGCCAGCGCCCGCCGAGCCGAAACCTGCAGCTCCCTGAGCTCCAGAGGGCTGGGGCCGCCCCTGTGCCCAGACCCAGTGCCGGACAGCAGGGCAGGGACAGGGGACCAGGGCGAGGGTCCGGCTGGGACCGCCAAGGACAGGGGACACGGCGAGTGGGGGGGGCGGGCACCCCCGACTCCATCTGGGCGGATGGGGGAATGTGAGTGGGTCTGGGGGACACCGGGAGGTCCCGAGTCCCCAGTGAGGGCGGCGAGGACGGCAGAGCTCGGCTGCCCGCCAAGGCCCCGGGGCCTCCGAGGCATAGGCTGGGGGTCTGCAGGGGAGGTCTGGGGGCGCGCGGGGCGGCGGGGCAGGGGTGAGCCCGACGTGCCCTGACCCTTGGCCCCCCACCACACGCCCTCCTCAGCGAGGGTTTTCGGATGCTCTCCGACGGCGCAGAGGAGGGGGGGAGGGCTGCGGGGACACCGACCCACGAGACCTGAGCCGTGAGCTGGTGGGACCTGGGCCGAGACGGGCTTTACTTTACGGCTGAGCAGAGGTGACCGTCCAGCTCCCGCTCGTGTCGGGTGTGGAACGCGGGGATCCCACAAGCCTGCCCCCGTGCCCCCCACGCGGCCCTCGCCGTGCCCGGGACCCCACTCCCAGGCTGGGCCTGCCTCCCCGTGACTCCCCTCTCTCAGGACTGGAGGGTGCACCCCTCCGCGCCCTCCATCCGTGCGCCGTCCCTGGCCCCCGGCCCTCCCGCCCCCCGCCCCCAGCTCGCTCTTGCTGGGGCCATGAGGAACACCTGTTCTTTGCTTCTTTTTTTTAAATTTATTTTATTTTATTTTTTTAAATTTCTTTTCAGCGTAACAGTATTCATTGTTTATGCACCACACCAGTGCTCCATGCAATCCGTGCCCTCCCTAATACCCACCACCAGGCTCCCCCAACCTCCCACCCCCGCCCCTCCAAAACCCTCACTTTGTTTCTGAGTCCATAGTCTCTCATGGTTCAACCCCCCCCCCCGATTTCCCCCAATTCACTTTTCCTTTCCTTTTCCCAATGTCCTCCCTGTTATTCCTTATGCTCCACAGATGAGTGAAACCCTATGATACTTGACTCTCTCTGCTTGACGTATTTCACTCAGCATCATCTCCTCCGGTCCCGTCCATGTTGCTACAAACGTTGGGTGTTCGTCCTTTCTGACGGAGGCGTCATACTCCATAGTGGGTATGGACCACATCTTCCTCATCCATCCGTCCGTCAGAAGGGCATCTTGGCTCTTTCCACAGTTTGGCGACCGTGGCCATGGCTGCTATGAACATTGGGGTGCAGACGGCCCTTCTTTTCACTGCATCTGTGTCTTTGGGGTAAATACCCAGCAGTGCCATGGCAGGGTCCTAGGGAGGCTCTATTTTTAACTTCTTGGGGAATCTCCACACTGTTCTCCAACGTGGCTGCACCAACGTGCACTCGCACCAACGGTGTAAGAGGGTCCCCCCGTCTCCCCATCCTCCCCGACACACGTTGTTTCCCGTCTTGCTAGTTTGGGCTGTTCTGCCGGTGTAAGGTGGCATCTCAGTGTGGTTTTGGCTTGAATCTCCCTGATGGCTACTGCTTTTTTTTACCTGTGTGATGTTGGCCACCGGCCGCACATCGCAGGTCTTGGACGCGCTGCTCCAGAATTCCTCGTTTCCGCCCCACACCCAGGGCTCCGTGCGACCCGGGCCCTCCTTAGTACCCCCCCGGGCTCCCCCACCCCCGCCCCTCCGAAACCCTCAGAGTCCACAGTCTCTCACGGTTCGTGTCCCCCCCAGGGTCCCGCAAGTCCCTCCTCCTCCCCATCTCCCCGTGTCCTCCGGGTTCTCCCTTACGCTCCACAAGTGAGCGGAACCACACGGTAACGGACTCTCTCTGCTTGACTTATTTCGCTCAGCATCGTCCACGTTGACACAAAAGGGCGTCTCGGTTCTTTCCACAGTTTGGCGACCGTGGCCATGGCTGCCACGAAACACCTGTTCTGAGCACCCCCACTCTCCCTCCGGGTCTGGCTCCCCGCGCCCCTGCAGCCCACCTGCCCGCCCCGTGGGACCCCGGCCTCCCCCTCACTCCGGGGCCGGTCCCCACGTGGCAGCCACCCTGTGCCCAAGCTCGGTGCCGGCAAAGTCAGCCTCCCCCCGGAGCCCCCCCCGCCAGGGCTCCTCTGCCCCCGCTCCCACCCCGCCTGGCCACGCTGGGCAGCCCCTGGACCCCTCCCACAGACGCCTAACCCGCACACGGCCCTGCCAGGGCCCGCAGCACTCTGGGAGCCCCCCATCCCGCTGTCCTGATGACCCGTCCTCGGGCTGCGTGCTGCGGTTGCTTTGTTCTCCCTTGTCCCCCAGCCCCCGGCTGGCAGCCCCTCGTGGGGGACCCTGCCCTGGCTCCAGGCCTGAGCCCCGCAGCCGGAGTCCCAGTGCCTCCCCTGCCTCGGGGGCCCCCTCTTCCCAGCCCCGTGTGGAGGACCCAGGCAAGCCTGTGGGTTTCTCCCCGAGGCCCAGAGGCCTGCTCGCGCTGGGACGGGGACAGTGCCGAGTGCACGGGGCTCGGTGGGCATCCCAGTGGCCGTGGGGGCCAGACCCCAGGGGGCACCGGGGTCCCCCAACTGCTCTGCCCCTGCCCCGCCCACAACCCCCTGGACCCCAAGGCTGGACGGGGGTGAGGCTGGGACCCAGACACCAGGCTGTGTTGCTCAGTCCCACGGGGAGTGTCCGGGCCTGAGTGACAACAGCGGGACCCCCTGAGCCCCCAGGGCCCGGAGGAGGAGGTGGTGGGAGTGCGGGCGTATTTGTGTGGCACGGTGTGAGTGTGTGAGTGTGCATGGGTGTGCGGGGCTTGTGGGGGGCTTGTGGGGGGCTGCCCGCAGGGTCTGTGCCAGTACCGCCCCACCGCTGCGTCTCTCCCTTCCTGTCTCTGTCTCTCCCACTCTCTGTCTCTCTCACTGAGCCCAGTGTCGTCTCCCCTTTCCTGGACCCCCAGTGGCCCCAGGGGTGGGATGTGCATCCTATTGTGAGCCCTGGGGAGAGTGTGTCTGTCCTGGTCCACGGCCTAGGCTGGGTGTTTTGCTCACAGTCTGCCCCTGGTGGGAGAGACGGAGAGTGACCGGGTGCGGGACCGGCAGAGGTCAGTGCCAGAGTGCAATGCCGGGGTCCCAGCCAGCGTGGCTGCTCTCTGGGCACAATTCACAGCCCTCAGGGTCTGCATGACTGTGAATCCTGTGGCTGGCTAGAGGCCCACTGAGGTGGCCTGAATGGTGGGATGTCAGCATCACCTGGGCAGATCCTGGCCAAACCTATGCTGACTCTGGCTGACCCTGACCTTGGGCTGGCCCCAGCTAACCCTGGCTGACCCTGGGCTGACCTTGGGCTGACCCTGGCTGTCCCTGGCTGATCCTGGCTGACCCTCGCTGACACTGGCTCACCCTGGGCTGACCCTGGCTGACCCTGGGCTGGCCCCAGCTAACCCTGGCTGACCCTGGGGTGGCCCTGGCTGACCCTGGCTGATCCTGGCTGATCCTGGCTGACACTGGCTGACCCTGGGCTGGCCCCAACTAATCCTGGCTGACTCTGGGGTGGCCTGGCTGACCCTGGGTGACCCTCGCTGTCCCCGGCTGACCCTGGCTGACCCTGGGCTGACCCTGGCAGACCGTGGGCTGGCCCTGGCTAACCCTGGCTGACTCTGGCTGACCCTGGGCTGGATCTGGGTGACCCTGGGGTGACCCTGGCTGACCCTGGCAGAACTAGGAGACTTTTGTCTAATTCTGGCTGACCACGGCCTCTCTAAGGCCTAACCCTGGTGGACCCTGGCTGATCCCAGGCTGACGTTGGCTATCCAAGGTGATCCCAGCTGACCCTGGCTGACCCTGGTTGACCCTGGGCTGACCCTGGCTGACCCTGGCTTCCCTGGGCTGGCCCTGGCTGGCCCTGGCTGATGGGGCGCACATGAAGTGGGGGCTGGGCTGTTGTGCCGGTTTTGGGAACCTCCCTGCCACCACATTGCCCTCTGGGCTCTAGTCCCTTGCTTGGGCCCCAGGCCCATCTGGCCAGGTCTCGGTTTTCGGGCCTGATTCTGGGAACAGCAGTCTCTCGTGGGGACACCTGGCCGGGCTGCCTCGCAATGACCCAGCCCCCCCGCCCCAGGGCTATTTCGGGTGTTCCGCAGGTGAAGCCTGAGAAGGAAGAGAAAAACAAGAGAACACAAACACCGTTGCCTCTACCCCTGTGCCCACTCCTGCGACTGAGGCCTCTCCCCCCAGGTAACCCTGTGTGGGTGACCCTCATGGCCTGGGGGTCTGGCTCATGCCCTTATGGGTCCTGGACTTGTCCTGACTCGCTTTCCCTCCAGTCAGTACCCACACACCGCTCTGCGGAAAAGAGGAAACCAGTCGTGGGAGACACCACCACATCCTCCGTCTGGTGCCCAGGCCAAGAGGGTCTTAGATGCCCGGGGAGGCTCCCTCTCCTTGGTGTGGGCCCCTTCTGAGGAACGTCGGGACTAAGGACCCAAAGCATGGGAACAGGGCTCCAGATCTAAGTGTGACATAGGCCGTGAGCAAGGGCTCCAACCCAGGATAAACGGGCGTTGGGTCACCACCTGACCCTGTACTGAACACTAGGACTCAGTGTTTGCACAAGGGCTCAGTGGCCAGGAATTGGGGTTAGTTACCAGAACCAGGGCGGAGTGACTGGGACCAGGACCCAGTGCCCAGGACCCGCATCCAGGGGTCAGGACCTGGGCTCAGGGATCAGACCAGAGACCAGTGACCAGGAGCAGGGTTCAGTGACTAGGGCTATGGATAAGTGATCAGAATAAAATGGTTGGGACCAGTGTTCAGTGATTAGATCAGGTCACCGTGAAGAGGACCAGGGAACGGTGACTAGAACGAGGGCCCAGGGACCAGGACCAGGGCTAGTGACGAGGACTAGAGCCCAGTGACGAGGACCAGGGCTCAGCGATGAGGACCAAGGCCCATTGATCTGTACTAGGTCTCAGAGACCAGGACCAGGGACCGTTATCAGGACCAGGGACCAGTGAAGGGGACCAGGGCTCAGTGACCAGGACTAGATAGAGTCCAGTGATGAGGACCAGGACCTGGTGATAAGGACCAGGCCCAGTGATAAGAACTAGGGCTCATTCATAAAGACTAGGGCCCCGTGACCAGGAACAGGGCCCAGTGATGAGGACCAGGGCTCAGTGACCAGGACCAGGGTCCAGTGATCAGTACTAGGTCTCAATGATCAGAACCAGGGATCAGCAACCAGAACCAAGGCCTGGTGGTTAGTACCAGGTTTCAGTGACCAGGACCAGGGCTCAGGGACCAGGACCAGGTCTCAGTGGCCAGGACCATGGCCTAGTGATCTGTACCAGGTCACAATGACCAGAACTAGGTCTCAGGGACCAGGACCAGGGCTCAGGGACCAGGACCAGGTCTCAGTGGCCAGGACCATGGCCTAGTGATCTGTACCAGGTCACAATGACCAGAACTAGGTCTCAGGGACCAGGACCAGGGCTCAGGGACCAGGACCAGGTCTCAGTGGCCAGGACCATGGCCTAGTGATCTGTACCAGGTCACAATGACCAGAACTAGGTCTCAGGGACCAGGACTAGGGCTCAGGGACCAGGACCAGGTCTCAGTGGCCAGGACCATGGCCTAGTGATCTGTACCAGGTCACAATGACCAGAACTAGGTCTCAGGGACCAGGACCAGGGCTCAGGGACCAGGACCAGGTCTCAGTGACCAGGACCAATGTCCTGGGTGCAGCGGTCGGGAGTGGTCTTGCTTCATACTATCCTCGGTGAAGGACCGCTCTTGTCCTGCACTGTGCTTTTTGCAGAGCTGGTGGGTTGTAGGAGAAGGAGGCCTCACCTTGGGCCATGAGACAGGTGTCCCCCTCTCCCAAGCCTCTGTCCCCCCCCCCTCATTTAGACTCTGAGAACTCTGTCCTTGGGATCCGTTTATTGCACCAACAAGGCCTGTGGGGGGGGGGTGGGTGGGCAGCTTCTGAGAAGGGTTGAGCTCTGGCATTCAGCGGGGGTTCCGGGAGGCTCCTTCAGACTCCTCCCTGCAGAGACAGTGGGGTCAGGGCCCAGGGGAGGTCCTTGCCAGTGGCCTGTCCCCAGCCCTCCTTGACTCAGGGGAGACGGATTGAACCCTGCAGTGACAGCACCCAGGGCTCTCAGTCCCGGATCCTGCTGGGGGTCGTTTCATCTGCCCCCCAGGACCGCCCCTGTCCTCAGTGTCGATGAGGGGGCCCACCTCCTTGGGAAGTTAGAGCCCCAGGGGTGGGGGACAGGCAGGGGCTCTAGTGGCCGACCCGCCTGCCCCAGTCAGCCCAGCACTCTGCCTCCTCACCCCTACCTGTGCCTGGCTGACCTCTGCTCAGTACTGGGGGCCCTCTCTGCTGTCGGCTGGGCCCCGCACACTTGTCACTGTCAGTACTGTGCTGTAGAAGAGACTCAGCAGGAAGAGGGTGAGCAGGGTGACGGTGGTGGGCCACAGGCCGGCTCCTGGGGCGTCGTCCTCCAGGTCTTCCTGCGGCAGGTCCAGCACCAGCCAGGGACGCGGCTGCCGGCAATCTGCAAGACACTGTGGGTCTGCCAGACCCAGGCCTGGGTCGGGGGGGGTCGAGCCGACGCCTTCCCTCCCACACACCCTCAGGGTCAGGACGAGGGCGATGAGGGTGCCCTCTCTCAGGGAGGGTGGGGTGACAGGCCCCCAGGGACCCCCACTGGTGAAGGAGTCTTGGAAGGACCTTGGGGAAAGAGGCCTAGCACTGGGAGAGCGTGGACACTGGCTTTGCTTCTCTGAATAGAGCCCAGGCCCAAGGCCTCCTGGGTCCCGGCCCCATAGGTGTGCTTGCCAAGCCTTCACCGAGCCCTTGTTCATGGGTCAGTCTTGGTCTGGGCCCTAGCTGGGGTCAGAGAGGACCAGACATGCCACCCTCAGGGTGCTCCAGGTTGAGACGTAAGTCTGCCTCTGGGGTTCCGTGGGCCAAGGGCTGGATGGGCACGTTGCCTTCCCGGGGAACGTGGCTGATGAGCTACAAGGAGCATGAGAGAGGCCCAGGTAAAGGCCACAAGCACAGGCTGTTTTCAGGATCCCAGGCCATGGACTTTCTACATGAAGCGGGATTTGGACCTGCTTATCTACACTGACACATCCAATCGTCAGTCCATCCGTCCGTCCGCCAGTCCATCCGTCCATCCATCCATCCGTCCATCCACCTATCTATCTGCCTTTCCGTGCATCCACCCACCCACCCGTCCACCTCTCTGTCTGTCTGTCCAACCATCTATCCACCCACCCATCCACACATCCACCCATCAGTCTGTCCGTCCATCCGTCCAACCGTCTATCCACACCCCCATCTGTCCGTCCATCCGTCCCTCCCTCCCTCCCTCCCTCCCTCCCTCCATCTGTCTGTGCTTCCATCCGTTACATGTCCTACGATCTGTCCCTCTGCTTCCTCCCCTCCCCACCTCCCTGGGACATGTTTCCGAGGGCCGGCTGCTGGCTCCCCCGGCGGCTGGAACGCTTCTCTATGGCAGGGCTTCCCCCCATTAGCCTGTGGCTCCCCCTCTTGTCCTTTGGTGACTGGACCCTTGAGAGGGGAGCAGTGGCCGCGCGGGTGGGTGTCCCCACCTCACTTTGGCCCTGGGAGCCGAGGGAGGAAGCCAGAGGACCAGGCTCCCTGGGGAAGCCCAGAAGGCGCCTGCGACAAGAGCAGGGGCCCCGCTGCCCCCTGGTGGGAACCGCGCCGCCAGCCGTCCCATCCCGCGGTGGCCACGGCTCTGCGCCTGTGCTCCCTCTCCCCAAACCTCCCTTCCGGCCAGAAAGTCTCTAGCGGCAGCTGCAGAGGGGCCTTGGGTGGGCGCTGTCTCTGCAGGACCTGGCCTACCCTCCTGTCTGTGGTTTGGGCCGCCCTTGGGCTCAGGAAGGGGTGGGAGGCTTGAGTCTGGGGGTCAGGCAGGGGGCAGGGGCTGCCTGGGCGGGGTTTGTGGGATCGGCCCGAGCGGCGCGCAGTGGGGCACACAGGGAAGGGCGTGGGGCATCTTGCCGGGGCCGGGGCTGGGCCGGGGACTCCCTGCCCCTGGAGGGCACGTGCGTGTGAGCGTGGGGGACTGCGTGCACGGGGGTGTGCCGCGTGCAGAGCAGTTTGGAGGGGGGTGGCTTCCTCGTCCGGGGCGCCAGGGGGCCGTCTTGCGACTGTGTGCCTTGCACCCACCGAGGGTGGTGTGGGTCCCCCCGGAGTCCTGCCATGACCCGGGACAGCGACACCTGCCTCTTCAGGGACCCCTGTTCCCCTGCCTCCCTCTGGTCCCTCCCGGCTGCCCCTAGAGGCCTTTCTGAGGTAGGAGCAAGCACACCAGTGCCCTCGGAGGGCTGAGCCGGTGTCCCGCTCTCAGGGCCGGCTGCCGGCCCGGGCTCTGCTCCCAGCTCGCCTGCCGTGTACCATGCACGCACACTGACGCTCACACTCACACACGCGTGAGCCCACGGGGTGAAGGCTCGTGAGGGTCAGGGAAGCAGGTGCCCTTCCGTCCTCCAGCCTCCCCTGCCTCGGCGGCCACAGACCCCGAATACGGACAGACAGTGGCCTCAGGGGGGCCCGGGGTCGCTCCGGGCGAACATGGACTTTATTCAGGGAGGACGGGCGGGCGCTTCAGTAGCAGACGCCATCCACCTCTGCCATGACCACAGACACGTTGACGTGGGTGGGTTTACCCGCCAGGCGGTCGATGGTCTTCTGGGTGAAGGACCCGGGCAAGGCCTCGTGGCCCACCATGCAGGAGAACTTGTCCCCCTGCTTCCAGGCCTCGGCGTCGACCCTCAGCACGCTGGTCACGGCGAAGGTGGGGACGCCCTGGCCGGGCTCCTTCAGGGACCCCCAGGTCGTGTACTTCTCCGGGGGCAGCTCCTGGGTCTCCTGCAGCCAGCGGACCAGCACGTCCTTGGGGCTGAAGCCCCTCACCAAGCAGGTCAGCGACACCAGCTCGTTGAGGGCCAGCTCCTCCGACGGCGGCGGCAGCAGGTGGACCTGGGGCCGGAAGGTGTTTCCTGGGGAGCAGAGAGCCAGGTCAGGGGTCTGGGGTGGTGGTGGGGAGGAGCCCCTCTGCCCCTGGGCGCCCCAGGCCTCGGCTTCCCTTTGTAAACCGTGGGCGGGAGCGCCCGAGCCCCGGGCGAGAGGGCGGAGGCGGGTGTGGGCGCCGAGCCGCGCCTCCAGAGGGTCTGCGCCCACCTAGGAGTTTGCTGATGTTGCCGGTTATCGGGCTCTTGGACTCGGGGTGGGTGGCCGTGCAGGAGAAGGTGACCCCATTGTTCCACGGCTCCGCGCAGCCCGGCAGCACGCTGGACACGCTGTAGCAGCCGCAGGCGTCCCGCTCGGGGGCCTTCTGGACGGCGTCCTTCCCCCCGGAGGGCGTCCAGCTGAAGGAGGCTCCCTTGGGGTCTTTCAGGCCACTCAGCGTGCACGTGAGGCTGGCATTGGAGCCCAGAAGCAGATCCTCGAGGGCAGGCGGGTGAAGTGACAGGCGGGGCTGGTCACACGAGGGACAGTGACAATCGGGACACGGTCTTGGACCTGAGAGAGAGATCGCAGCAGGTCAGGGCGCCCCTCTGCCCGCCTGCCCTCCCCACCCCCGGCTCCCTCGTGGGGCCTGCCTCGGCAGCCCACTCCCGCCCTGGTGCGGTGCCCTCGGGGACAAAGTGGCACGTGGCCACTGAATAGGGTGGTCCCGCCCCCCGCCCTCTGACCTTGGCAGGGCACAGACACAGCCTTGCTGGGGTCGGAGAGGTGCTGAACGCGGCACTCCACGGACGACCCGTCGGGGCACTGGGCGGCCGGCAGGGTCAGCTGGCTGCTCATGGTGTACAGACCGCCGGCCGCGGCCTGCGCTGGGGGGAAGTTCCTGACGGACGCGCCCTCCTTGCCGGGGCTCCAGGTCACGTACACGGGCTCCGGTGGGAAGAACCCTTGGACCAGGCAGGCGACGACCACGGACCCGGCTTCGTCGCGGCTGTAGAGGCTCAGCGGGAAGAGCGTGGGGCTGGCTTTGGGCTCTGCAACACAGGACGCTCGGTGAGGCCGTGGGCAGGGCCCTGGACCCCGACACAGCCTCACAGGCCCAGCACAAAGCCCGATTCTTCCGTGCACTGAGGAAACTTGCACGGAGACGGCTCGGGACCGCCCCAAGCTCCCGCAGCTCACGTGCCAAGGACCTGGGGTCGGAGCCAGAGGCCTGCGTCCGGCTGCACTGACTCTGGACACGGTCCTCTGGACACGGTTCTGCCACCACCGCCCGGGCACGCGGCTCGGGGAAGGCCTCGGGACCTGTGGTGATGGAGCGTGGCTCTCCCACTCCGTGGCTGAGTCTGCGGGAGCTGCTGAAGCCTCAACTTCCCATCTGTGCGGTGGGCGCGCACACACTCCCTGCTGGGTTCTGGGGCTCACGAGAGGAGGGCCCAGAGGGAGGGCACAGGCCAGGACAGGGCAGCCCAGGAAGTGAGCCTGCACCACGGCCTCTTGGCTGTGCAGGGGTCACACGGGAGGAGAAAGGGCTCCTCCGGGGACCCCATGGTACAACCCCATGGTGTAGCCCCCATACCCCCTTAGAACACGGGGAACAGATTGGCTGGATCTCTGGGGGTGATACAAACGCAGTGTACCCCTTGCTGTTGACCTCAGTCACTAGCCCAGCTCATCCCAGCCCAGCTCAGCCGAGCTCAGCCCAGTTCAGCCCAGTTCAGCCCAGCCCAGCCCAGCCCAGCCCAATTCAGCCCAATTCAGCCCAACTCAGCCCAGCTTAGCCCAGCCCAGGCCAGCCCAGGCCAGCCCAGCCCAGCTCAGCTCAGCCGAGCTCAGCCCAGTTCAGCCCAGTTCAGCCCAGTTCAGCCCAGCCCAGCCCAGCCCAGCCCAATTCAGCCCAATTCAGCCCAACTCAGCCCAGCTTAGCCCAGCCCAGGCCAGCCCAGGCCAGCCCAGCCCAGCTCAGCTCAGCCGAGCTCAGCCCAGTTCAGCCCAGTTCAGCCCAGTTCAGCCCAGCCCAGCCCAGCCCAGCCCAATTCAGCCCAATTCAGCCCAACTCAGCCCAGCTCAGCCCAGCCCAGCCCAGTTCAGCCCAGTTCAGCCCAGCCCAGCCCAGCTCAGCCCAGCTCAGCCCAGCTCAGCCCAGCACAGGCCAGCCCAGCCCAGCCCAGCTCAGCCCAGTTCAGCCCAGTTCAGCCCAGCCCAGCCCAGCCCAGCCCAGCTCAGCCCAGCTCAGCCCAGCACAGGCCAGCCCAGCCCAGCTTAGCCCAGTTCAGCCCAGTTTAGCCCAGTTCAGCCCAGCACAGCCCAGCTCAGCCCAGCTCAGCCCAGCCCAGCTCAGCCCAGTTCAGCCCAGTTCAGCCCAGCCCAGCCCAGCTCAGCCCAGCTCAGCCCAGCCCAGCTCAGCCCAGTTCAGCCCAGTTCAGCCCAGCCCAGCCCAGCCCAGCCCAGCTCAGCCCAGCTCAGCCCAGCACAGGCCAGCCCAGCCCAGCTTAGCCCAGTTCAGCCCAGTTTAGCCCAGTTCAGCCCAGCACAGCCCAGCTCAGCCCAGCTCAGCCCAGCTCAGCCCAGCTTAGCCCAGCCCAGGCCAGCCCAGCCCAGCCCAGCTCAGCTCAGCCGAGCTCAGCCCAGTTCAGCCCAGTTCAGCCCAGCTCAGCCCAGCTCAGCCCAGCCCAGCTCAGCCCAGTTCAGCCCAGTTCAGCCCAGCCCAGCCCAGCCCAGCCCAGCTCAGCCCAGCCCAGCCCAGTTCAGCCCAGTTTAGCCCAGCTCAGCCCAGCACAGCCCAGCTCAGCCCAGCACAGCCCAGCTCAGCCCAGTTCAGCCCAGTTCAGCTCAGCCCAGCTCAGCCCAGCCCAGCTCAGCCCAGCTCAGCCCAGCACAGGCCAGCCCAGCCCAGCTTAGCCCAGTTCAACCCAGTTTAGCCCAGTTCAGCCCAGCCCAGCTCAGCCCAGCACAGCCCAGCTCAGCCCAGTTCAGCCCAGTTCAGCTCAGCCCAGCTCAGCCCAGCCCAGCTCAGCCCAGCTCAGCCCAGCACAGGCCAGCCCAGCCCAGCTCAGCCCAGTTCAACCCAGTTTAGCCCAGCTCAGCCCAGCCCAGCTCAGCCCAGCTTAGCCCAGCAAAGGCCAGCCCAGCTTAGCTCAGCCCAGTTCAGCCCAGTTTAGCCCAGTTCAGCCCAGCTCAGCCCAGCCCAGTTCAGCCCAGCCCAGCCCAGTTCAGCCCAGCACAGCCCAGCTCAGCCCAGCTCAGCCCAGCTCAGCCCAGCTTAGCCCAGCCCAGGCCAGCCCAGCCCAGCCCAGCTCAGCTCAGCCGAGCTCAGCCCAGTTCAGCCCAGTTCAGCCCAGCTCAGCCCAGCTCAGCCCAGCCCAGCTCAGCCCAGTTCAGCCCAGTTCAGCCCAGCCCAGCCCAGCCCAGCCCAGCTCAGCCCAGCCCAGCCCAGTTCAGCCCAGTTTAGCCCAGCTCAGCCCAGCACAGCCCAGCTCAGCCCAGCACAGCCCAGCTCAGCCCAGTTCAGCCCAGTTCAGCTCAGCCCAGCTCAGCCCAGCCCAGCTCAGCCCAGCTCAGCCCAGCACAGGCCAGCCCAGCCCAGCTTAGCCCAGTTCAACCCAGTTTAGCCCAGTTCAGCCCAGCCCAGCTCAGCCCAGCACAGCCCAGCTCAGCCCAGTTCAGCCCAGTTCAGCTCAGCCCAGCTCAGCCCAGCCCAGCTCAGCCCAGCTCAGCCCAGCACAGGCCAGCCCAGCCCAGCTCAGCCCAGTTCAACCCAGTTTAGCCCAGCTCAGCCCAGCCCAGCTCAGCCCAGCTTAGCCCAGCAAAGGCCAGCCCAGCTTAGCTCAGCCCAGTTCAGCCCAGTTTAGCCCAGTTCAGCCCAGTTCAGCCCAGCTCAGCCCAGCCCAGTTCAGCCCAGCCCAGCCCAGTTCAGCCCAGCCCAGCCCAGCTCAGCCCAGCACAGCCCAGCTCAGCCCAGTTCAGCCCAGTTCAGCTCAGCCCAGCTCAGCCCAGCTCAGCCCAGCCCAGCTCAGCCCAGCTCAGCCCAGCACAGGCCAGCCCAGCCCAGCTCAGCCCAGTTCAACCCAGTTTAGCCCAGCTCAGCCCAGCCCAGCTCAGCCCAGCTTAGCCCAGCAAAGGCCAGCCCAGCTTAGCTCAGCCCAGTTCAGCCCAGTTTAGCCCAGTTCAGCCCAGTTCAGCCCAGCTCAGCCCAGCCCAGTTCAGCCCAGTTCAGCCCAGCTCAGCCCAGTTCAGCCCAGCCCAGCCCAGTCTAGTGTAGCCCACAGCAGCCTTAATTGTACTTATTCTGGTTTTCTGCTCTGTGATATTTATGGCCTCCAGGCCAACCTGCCTTTCTTCCTCTGGTCTGTCTTGGTGCTTATTCTCCATCTTCCCGGGCCCAGCCGGGTTCAGGACGGTCTGACTGACGAGACGAGGTCTGGACCGTATTCGGAGCCACCTGCTCGAGGTTGCCTGGGGTCCATCACATCTGAGAGGCCAGGCCTCCCTGTGCCCGGTGGCCCCGTGCTGCACGTCCACGGGCCCGTCTGCCCGGAGCCCTGGAGGGAGGTTAGAGGCCACAGCCTGCCGTGCGCCGGCCTGATGGCTGTGAGGTCCCAGCAGCCCCCTGCCCTGCGCTGGGGTGCGTGCCGCTGCAGGCAGCAGAGGCTGTGGGGGGGGGCTTTGAGGGATTGCGTGACTGTCTGGCCCACGGATGGGGTCGCTTGCCCACTTCCTGTCCCACCAGCGGTGGCTGCTCGCCTCCACGTCATGTCTGGTCTGTGGTCTGGCTGTGGTGGGGCCAGGTGTATGTGGCCTGACCTGTGCGACCCCCAGGAGCCCGGCTCTGGTCTGAGGCCGTGTGGGTGGGAGGCGGGAGCCCTGGAGGAGGTCGGGGCTCCACGTGGCTGTCTGGTGCCCGAGATGCCAGGAAGCAAAGGCTGACCTGGACACCGAGAGGCGTTCAGGGACGCCGAGGTAGAGATGGTCTGGGAGGTGGAGATGGGGGGTGGGGCCTGGAGGGACAGGGCTTGCCCAGTGACCCCTGGTGAACCCGCTGGCCTCAGGGCGGTGTGAGGGTGAGGAGCCAGCACGGCCACGGCCAGGGGCTGCCCTTCCTCAGCCAGCGCTCGTGTGGCCGGGGCCCGTCGTCCAGCTGGAGAGGGGCTGGGCGCTGTGCCTGAGCCCAGCCCAGCCCAGCCCAGCCGGAGCTGGGGGAGCTGAGGGGCCACCCGTGCGCACCCCCAGCCCAGGGCTCTCGGGCTGCATCCCCGTTGCCGGCTCCCCGGCACCCTGCCTGGCCCTCCCCGCTGCTGTCCTGGGTCCTTCCCTGGATGCTGCGCGTCCTCAAGCACGGACGGTTGTGGACGAGCCGGTGGCCCGCCCCCGGGAAGGACACCACCAGGGGGAGCGGTAGCAAGCGTCAGGCTGAAGCAGGTGTCAGCTGAGCACGCTTCCTCCCTGTGCGCGGGGGCGGCCGTGGGAGAGCAGGAGATGGACGCAGGGAGCGGGGCCGGGGGTGGAAACCTGGGATCCCCGCGTTGTCACCCGTGAGGGACAGTCCTCCCGGAAGCGAATGTCTCTCGTCCCTACCACCCCCGCATACCCTCGTGAGAGCACCACGGCCTGCGCGGCACGTGTCTGTCCCTGGAGCCTGCCGCAGGGTCTGCCCGACACCCCCGCACTCGGCGCTCTCTAGGGCCCCAGCACGGGACCCCCCAGGGCGACCGCCACCCCCGGGATCAGGAGGAATGAGAAGCAGGGTGGGCAGCACCCAGGGGTCGGGCAGACGCGGTGGGACGCCTTCTCCCTCAGCCTCCCTGTCCCCAGCCCAGACACTGACATGTGGGCATCGTGGGAACACACGGCCCAGAACACAGGCCACAGGAGGTGTCCTTTGGGCTGAGGTGCGTCGTCACGGTCCTGGCCGGCCGCCTGCAGCAGTGAGTGGAAAGAGCCGGGACTCGGGAGAGAGGCCGCCACGTACTCTGCTGAGCGGGACCCGTACCTTCCGCAGGCCGGGGGCTGTGCCTGCAGGATGGTCCTACCGGCAGTGGAAAGAGCCAAGAAGTCCTCTCATTCCGCTTGGCTGAGGCCTGCTGGCTGGGTGTGCAAGAGTCCTGGGGCTGCTGTGACAAGGACCACAGACTCAGGGCCTGAGAACAACGGAATTTCCTTCCGCAGCTCTGGAGGTCGCCGTGGGGTGGGACCGCCGCCCCTCCCAGCCCTGCCCCCACCATCGTGGGGCTTCTCCTCTCCGTCCGTGCCCCTCCTCCTCAGCCTCTTGTGGGACACCCGCCGTCACACCCCGGGCCTGGCCCATCTCATCCGAAGTGCCTTAACGTCAGCCACACCTGCAAAGACCCGTTCTCCGAACAAGGTGGCATTCACAGGTTCCAGGAATTAGGCCGTGGACGTGGCTTTCGGGGGCCAGCACTCGGCCAACCGTGCTGGGTTCGTGACAGCAGGAGAGAAAGAGGGACCGAGGGGCCCCGAGAAGGCCCTTTCCTGCCGGGGGGCCATGAAGGCAGCGTCCCTGGCGCCGTCCACCCCGAGGCCTGCTCTCGGGCTGTGCGCCCCGTGTGCTGGGCCTCCACGGGCCCTCCTGACCGGTGACCAGCGCAGCGGCCTCCCTGGCTCGGGCTGCGTGCACTCCGCCGGGTGCGATGGCCTCTGGCTCTCGCGGTCGGTGTGAGCCCGGCCCTTGTCCTCATGCTGGGGTCCATGGGGCAGGTCTTCTGATCGGGGGCACCAGAGAAGGAAGAGACTCAGCTCTGCCCTTGGGGGACCCTCGGTCCAGGAGACGGGAGGGAGGCGCCTAGGCCTGGGCTCCCGAGAACCTTGCAGGAGGGTGTGGGTCTCGTCGGCGCAGAACGGACAAAGCTCTCCTAGAATTTTATTCTATTGTGCACCTGCGTATCTGTCATCTCTCCACCTGTCCGTCCACCCGTGATTCTGCCCATCCACCGTCCGTCCCCACCCCTCTCTGTCCGTCTGTGTATCTACCGTCCATCCCTGCCCCCACCCACGTACCCGCCCATCGCGCTCTCTGACTCTCTCTCGAGCCGCCTATGTGTACTTTTGGGCCGTATCCAGTGTCCGGCTCCAGAACTTTCCTCCCCCCTCGCCACGACTCCACAGGGGTCTGGGCCATGCGGGGAGGATAGAGGGCCTGTTCCTGCCTGACTCCCTTTTTAACAATTTTAAGGGAAAAGGGAAGGTGCTCCTGGAGGCCCGGGGGGCAGCTGCTGGGACCCGCGCGGGCCCCGGAGGCGGCATTTAGGGCGGCGTTTCTCCCATCAAGAGGTACAGATCGTCGCGACCGAGGACATTCCAGGAGGCTCCAGACCATCTCCCGCGTTTAGTCCGAGCGAGGCCGCGTGGCTCCGACGTCACGGGGACGTGTCTGGATGTCTGCGAGTTTCCTGCAGGTCGCGCGCGGCCGGAGCAGACGTAGAGGGTGTGCTGGGGGCAAAGACGGAGCCGCTGGTCTAAGGTCGGGTCACGGCCCTGTGAGCTCGGTCGCCGTTAGAGCAGAGCCTGGCTGGGCGCTCGGGATGGCCGTACCGCGGGCGTCTCCTTCTCTGGACCAGTGTGGGGCGGGTCTCCTGAGAGCACGTGTGTGCGCACGCGTGTGTGCATGTGAGTGCGTGTGTGCGTGGGCGTGCGAGCCGGGCGGGGTGTGGCCTTGTCCTGTGTTCTGCCCCCACACCTGCTTGGTGTTCTATTCAGACCAAACCCTCCAGGTCTGGAAGTGGCGTCACACGTGCTGGGGTCCTGGGAGTTGTGCCCTGGGCGGGAGGCGAGCAGCCAAGGTCCGACCCCCTCAGCCTGCCCTCTGGCCTCACTCAGTTCCCTCCGTGGTCCGTGTCCAAGTCTGTCCGAGTCCGCGTCCGAGTCCGCGCCAGCGTCCAATCCGTGTCTACGTCCGTGTGGCGTTGGCGCATAGGCTTGGGGCACGGCACCAGCTGCCTGTGTCCTCCTTAGCGGGACTTTGGTAGCTCCTGAATCTTCTTCCGACTCTCGGCCACATGGTTTTCCCTTTCTGTGAAGGGCCGCTCCCGTGCTCCCTTGTCCTGGGCCCTGAGCACTCTTCGTAGATGAGGCAGCCTGTCTTCAGGTGCGCGGACATGGTCTCCCCGTCCCCAGTGCACTGGGCAGACACCCTAGGGGAAGGCGCCTCCAGGCAGGGAAACCAGCTCTTTACCCTCGTGCCCAGCCCTGTGCCTGGCCGGCCGCCATCCCTCCAGCCTTGGCTCCTGGGTTCCAGACTCCTCGGGTTTCTGCTGGAGGACGGCGGTGGCCAGTCCCGGCGGCTCTGGCTTGCGTGTCGTGCTCAGCTCATGGGGACCTCCAGGTGGGATGGCGGGTTGGGGGCCAAGGACCGGCCCGTACGTGTGCTCAGTGGGTGGACAGATGCGGACGCGGGGGGACCGGTGGTCCCTGGAGGCTGATGGCGGTCCTGACCTTGGTGTGTGTGTGCAGCTGGGTTTCTGTGCCCTCCTGCACTGGCCCCGGAGGAAGCCGCTTCGGTTGGCCCAGGGGATGCTGTGGCTTTTTGCATCAGCAAGGGAAGGGGCAGGGAGTCTTGGCTGGAGATGAGCAGAGCACGTGTGACCGGACTGAGCTCGGTGTCTCTGCGGGTGTCGAAGGGACGCTTGCAGCGAACAGCCGGCTGGTCACCTGGGGCTTCTGGCCCTGCACTGGCCCCTGCGCCCTTCCCTCTGGCCCCTTGGCCACGCCCTCGGGGGGCTGCCTCCCACCCCCTTAGGTCAGGAGACGCCTCTCCCAAAGCACGCTCAGGTGGCTGGGGTGTGTAAGAAGGAACTTTACTGTGACACTCAAAAGGAAGGCAACAGGGTTGCCAAGGTAGGAGCGAGAGGCGAGGTGAGGCCTGGGTGGACGGGGTGGGGGCTGCTGGCTGAGGCGGGACCCGTGGGGAGCTCCTTCTCCGGGAGTCCTGGAGTCCCGCACGCAGCCCTGAGCAGGCCCGCGGCTTCTCCCCGGGAGCTCTTCTCTGACCCGCAGCGCGCCAGGGGCTGCCAGTGGCCAGTGGGAAGGCTGGGCAGGGGCTGGGGCTGGGCACAGGGGTGGGCACGGGGACCCGGTGCCAGGGAGGTGGGCCCGAGTCTGGGAGCCGAGGTCGTGCCCTGGACTTGGACTCTGCATCCTGGGTTTGGGTCTGGACGCTTCGTGGCGAGTGGGCCCCGGGCTTTACGCTCCTTGTGCTCTGGGGGCTTCTCCGTGAGAACAGGAGCAGTCCTGACCCCAGGACCAGGGAGGAGCCCAGGGCTCAGCACCCTCGCCCAGCTCAGGTCACTCTGTGGGAAGGGCTTGTGCCCAAGCGGCCTGGCGTCGGGCTGTGGCAGGTCCCCTGGGTGCCTTGGACCTTGGGGCCCAGCTGGAAGTTTCTGGATGTCTGTGTGCTGGCCTTGTGCGTCTGGCTCTGGCCGCTCTGCGGGCGTGTGTGCTCTCGTCCTCCCGCGGCCAGCAAGCAGACTGCCTCCAGCCCGGGGAGGGGAAAGCACGGCCTCGCTGTGCCGTGTGTGCACCTAGTCGGCCGGACGCACGATGTTGGCGTAGTCTCGGATGGCCCGTGGCTTCTCCTGCAGGACGGCGGCCAGGACCCACTTCACCTGGGAGGAGGGCACTCGTGAGGACGGCTCTGCCGGGAGCGCCCCCTGCCCCGGGCCTCCGGCGCCCCGGGCTCCCACCTTGAGCAGGGTGACGGCGGCGCCGTAGCCGACGCAGAGCAGGAAGAGGGTGATGAAGGTGAGCAGGCTGGCCCACAGCTCGTCCAGCTCCGCGCTCTCGGCGGCCTCCGCACACAGCTCCCGGAGCTCCAGCTCTGCGGGCACGGGCCAGTCAGCCCTCCCTGGTCCAGCCTCAGCACGGGCCGGTGGGGGACGGCAGGCTTGGCCCCCCGCCCCGAGGAGGGGAGACGGCAGTGATGCCCTGGCCTCGTCCAGACCGCTCTGAGCTGCCCCCGGAGGCCCGGGGGTCTGAAGCCCCATGGGTTTGCAGGTGTGGGGTGACCTGCCCTCTCTCGGTCCACACCCCCAGCCCTGGCCCAGGCACCCAGCAGCTCTGCTGTCCCTGCATGACCTGTGGGCCCCCTGCCTGGTCTCCCAGCCCCCTCCCCACTCAGTTTTACTCCTGGCAGCCTGAGGACCTCAGCAGCTGAGCTCGCAGGACCCGGGGTGGCCCCGGGAATCCACGATGTGGGTGTTCAGAGGGGCTGGCCAGGCCATGTGCACCTTGCTGAGGTCCGAGGTGCCCGGGGCTGCCCCCTGGCCCTGTCCTGGGGCCACTGGTGTCCCCCGGCTCCTCCTGCCATGGTCCCACTTTCCCTGCACAGTGGGCCTCCATGCTGGAGAGTGAGGGCCTGTGCATGGTCCTGGGGCTCCCATAAGGGGTGAAGGAGCCCAGTGCCTCCCGCCTTGTGTCTTGAGAACACGGGTCAGGCGTGAGCCGCTCTTCAGACAGACGTGGTGTGTACGCACGTGTGCGTGTGTGAGCGCGGTGGGGACGTCGGGTCGGGGCTGCGTGAGGCCTGCACACAGGTTTGGTGAATGACGGGGCTGGGCTTGGACCCCGGCTCTGACCCCTTCAACCTTCCGCCCTGGGATGGGGCCCGCAGCCTGTCCTGGGGTGTGGGTCGGCGGGAGAGGAGACGGAGTCCACACTCCAGCCTTGCCCTGTGTGAATCCGTTCGTCCGTGGGCTGAGGGGGGGCCGGGGCCAGGGAGGAGGGTCCCCGGTGGAGGAGGGAGCCCTCTCCATGGCCGTCTTGGGTCCACTGGCCCCCGTGTGACAGGGAGGAAGGGCGAGGGAGGGGCCAGGGTGAGGAGCCGGCCGTGGGGGCCATGAGCCAGCTCCTGGGTGTTTGCTGCGGGTGGTGATGCTGGAGCCGCCCTGGGACTTGCTGCGGCTGAAGGGCGGCTGGGGTGGGTGTGACCTCGCGTGAGGCTGGGGGCCTCCCCGGGGCAGTCCGGGGGGCGTGAGGCCGAGCACGACGGGGTACAGGTGCTGACCTCGGCCTGGCTGACCACGTAGGCAGGGCAGGGCAGGAGAGGTGAGTTGTGGGAAGAGGCTTGGCTCAGGCCCCAGTGTGGGGCCGGGGCCTGCTGGGTCCGCGTGTATGAGGGAGGCGGCAGCGAGGGGACGGATGGGGGGGCCGCCTGGGGTTTCTGCCTGTGGGTACCAGTGTGGGGGTCTGACTTGGCCCGTTTCTGTGCTCAGAGGGCCTGTGTGTGCAGCTGGACACGGTGAGGGGGCTTGTCTGTGTCCAGAGGGCTGACAGGAGACTGGGGAGGGGGGCGGGTGGAGGCGGAGAGCTCTGGGCCCTCCAGGAGAGGGAGGGGCCACGGGCTCGCTGGGGTGTGGGGTCCCTCCCCGGGGACCCCCAGCTCTTCGGGCTCCTCTGAGAGGGCACGACCACCAGTGGGGTGGCAGGGAGGCCCCGTGACTTGGATGGTGACAGTGGGCCGAGCCAGCCCGCAGCCCTGCTGCACCCCTCTGGTCCCCTGTCCCGGGGCCCCTTCCTCTGTGCCGAGACCTCCCTGCTTGCAGCCCTGCCCGCCCCCAAGAACGGGTGTGCTCAGGGCTCTGAGCGGACACTACGGTGTTTATTGACAAGGAGGGAGGGGGGTCTGGCCAGCACCCCCCTGCCCCGGCGGGAGGCACCTGGGACGTGGGGAGGCCGGTGGGGGAGGGCGCATCATTTACCCGGGGTTTTGGAGACCGTTTTCTTGAAGATTCGAGACTCGGGCAGGGCCTCGTGCACCACTTGGCAGGTGAAACTGTTCCGCTCCTCCCAGTCCCCCCGGCTGACCTCCAGGCGGCTGAAGACGAAGAAGGCGCGCCTGGCGCCCGGGACCGCGTGGGGCCGCGTGGTGGCCTGCTGGCCTGTCTGAATGGGTCTGTCGTTTCGAAACCATTGCACCGAGATGTCCGCGGGGAAGAAGTTCTGGATCAAGCACGTGAGGGTGACCCTGTCCGCGGTCGCCCCCTCCTCCTCCGGGGGCAGGAACACGTAGACTTCCGGGGCCGCTCGCTTGCCTGCGGGCAGGTGTGGGGTCAGCCCAGGCTCCCGGGGTGGGGGGGGGAGGCCCGCCGCCTTCCCTGGGCCTGGGGCTCACCGGGGGTCTTGGCGATGGAGCGCACGATGCTCTTGGGCAGGTCTGGGTGGTTCACCGTGCAGTGGTAGGTCTCGCCCTCGATCCAGTCCTGTGTGTCCACCGGCAGGGTGGACGTGACGCTGACCGTCCCGTTGAACTGAGTCTCCTCCTTCCGTCCGTCTGGGTGCACGGGTTCCCCGCTCTCCCGGGACCAGGTCAGGCTCATGCCCTCCGTGCTGGCCAGGTCCACCACCAGGCAGGTGATCTTGGGCGACTTGTGGACGTACAGGTCCAGAGGGCTGGGTGGGCTCAGGTAGCTGCTCACGCCGCGGGGGTCGGACTCTGCGGTGCGAGGGAGGGGCCGCGTGAGGGCGTGCCGCGGCCCCCCCGCCTGAGCCCCCGGGTCTGGGTGTCGGCGGGCGGGGCGCCCGTACCTGTGCACTTGAGTGCGTGGTCCTCAAAGGTGAAGCCCTGGTAGCTGACCCGGCAGGTGTAGGTTTTCTGGGACACCCACTCGCCCTGGGTGATGTTGAGCTCGCTGTGGGTGGAGGTCACGTTGCCCTCCTGTGTGCCGGGCGCAGTGTAGGAGAACATGTTTGTGACCCTCTGCCCGTCCACCAGCCAGATGACCTCCATGTCCCCCGGGACGTAGCCGGAGATGAGACACAGGAGCTGGATGGTGGTGTGGGTGTCGCCCAGCGGGTTGCAGGAGGAGTGGAAGAGCTTCACGGTGGGCGGGCTGAAGTTCATGGCGCAGGCTGGGGGTGCAGAGGGCGGCGCGGCGTTGGTCTCCCCGCGCCCACGGAGCTCGCCTGCCGGCCCCGGGCCCCACGTGCGCCGGGCGGGACCGGGCAGGGTGGCGTGGGAGCCCACCCACCGCGCCCGCCGGCCCGTCCCTCCTCCCCCAGCGCCCGGCTCACCTCTGAAGGTCTTGTTGATGGCGGGGGACGCCGCGTGAGCCACGCTGCAGGTGAACGTGTGTTTGGCCCACTCGCCCCAGGCGGTCACCTGGCTGATGGCGTTGTGGAGGCCGGAGGTCTGCTCGAAGGTGGCGGGGACGGTGGCGACACTCTTGTTTAGGGACCCCGTGTCCCAGGTCACGGTCACCGGCATCGGGAGGTAGCCCGTGACCAGGCAGCCCAGACTCACCGAGGTGGCACCGGCCATGCCTTTGCAGCAGGGGGTCAGGGGGAACACGGACAGGCCCCGGCTGGAGGCTGTGAGACGGGGCTGGCGTCAGCTCCCGCCTTGGTACCCCGTCGCGGGCTGGGCCCACTGCTGACCCGGGGCCTCCCGCTCCCAGGCCCCTGGGGGAGGGGTCTGAGAAGGAGATGCGTGGGCCGAGATGGGGGGCTCTCACATCCCTCCTCCAGCCTTGGGGGACAGGAGCTCATTTGGGCTCTCATTCCCTGATTCTGCTGGAAACACCCTCTGAGGAGCCATTGTGCTCCTGTTGGGAGCAGTGGCTGCCCTCAGCCCTGAGGGGCAGGGATGTGGGGTTCTGGGGTGTACAGGTGTGTGACCCCTCCGCCCCTGGCCAGCCGGGCCTCTCTGGTCTCTACTGTCCCTGTGGAGCTTCCAGGGACCCTGACCAGGGGCCCCGTTCATAGGGGAGAAGACCCCAGAGCAGTCCTCCCCCAGTCGGTGACCTGGGTTTGCCTGGGCTCCCCTGGCCCTGGAGCCCAGACCCCAGCCCACACTGGCCCTGCCTCTCAGCTCCCCTCTGCCCTCCTGTCCAGGGAGACCAGTCCCATGGCCCTGTGTGACCACCTCTGAGGCCAGAGAGACAAACCAGCACCATGCCCAGCCTCACTAGCTTGGCCCAGGTCAGAAGAGCCGAGGTCCAGGGGCTCATCTTGGTCTAGCCTGGCCCAGGTCAGCCCAGGATACTCCATTTCAAGCCAGACAATGCATCGGGGCTCAACCAAATTCATTCAGCTCAGCTCAACTCAGCCAGCCAGCCAGGCTCGTTCTCCCTGCTTGGTTGCGATCATGATAATTCCATGACCCCAGCCACTGGGCCTACGACACCCTTCATGACTCAGGGAGCCTGATTCAGCCAGGCCAGACCCACTAACTGAACCCCATTGAGCCCACCTCAGCCCAGCCCAGCCCAGCCCAGCCCAGATTAGCACAGTTCAAGCCAACCCTGTCTAGCCTGGCTCCCCTCAGCCCAGCTCAGCCCAGCTCAGCCCAGCTCTGCTCAGCCCAGCCCAGTGCAGTCAAGTCCAGCCCAGCTCAACTCAGTCTAGCCCAGTTCAGCCCAGTATAGACCAGCTCAGCTCAGCCCAACCCAGTCCAGTCTGTCCTATCCCATCCCAGCTCAGCCCAGTCCAGCTCAGCCCAGCCCAGCTCAGCCCAGCTCTGCTCAGACCTGCCCAGTCCAGCCCAGCTCAACTCAGTCTAGCCCAGTTCAGCCCAGTATAGACCAGCTCAGCTCAGCCCAACCCAGCCCAGTCTGTCCTATCCCACCCCAGCTCAGCCCAGTCCAGCCCAGCCCAGCTCAGTCTAGCCCAGTTCAGCCCAGTATAGCCCAGCTCAGCCCAGCCCAGCTCAGTCTAGCTGACCCCAGCTCAGCCCAGTTCAGCTTAACCCAGTCCAGCTCAGCCCAGCCCAGCTCAGCCCAGTCCATCCCCACCGTGTTTAGCTCAGCCCAAGTCAGCACTACTCAGTCCCCCCCTGTCCAGCTCAACCCAGCTCAGCCCAGTAGAGTCCAGCCCTGCCCAGCGCAGCCCGGCCCAGCTGCGGCAGCTCCGCCCACGTCACACAGGCTCGGCTCCTTCAGGCCAGGTAGGCCCTTTGTTTCCCAGGCTCGTCTCGCTGGTCCCTGGTCAGGGGCCCAGGATTCTCTGACTTGGCTCCGCTCAACGACGGTGCGTGCCCCACACTTGAGCTTGGCCTGGTTCAGCTGGGTGAGCCAAGGGGAGCCGACCCAGGACCGTCCTCCCAGGCTGCCTCGGATCCGCTCCGCCAGAGCTACCTGCCCACGCTCTGGCCGTCCTGGTCAGCCCGGCCCGGGACGGTCCCCACCAAGGGGAACTTTTCACCTGACCCGGGTCTCCCTGGCTCCATCCACGTAGCTCAGCTCAGGTCACGTGGCTCAGGAGCGCCCGGCTCGGCCACGAGCGTCCAAGCCTGTCCTGCGCGAGGCCCGCGTGGCCCCCCTGCCCCGTCCAGCAAGCTCCCCCCGGCTTAACTCAACCCGGCTTCGCTCAGCCCGCTTGGCCCTGTAAGATCAGCCCAGCCTGGCCCGTCTCAGTCCACGCAGACCAGCGCAGCTCGGTGGAGCCCAGAGAGACCCGCTGGCCCGGCAGGGCCCGGGGTGGGCCAAGCCCTTCCACAGAACCCCTTCCCCTCGAGCGGCACGGGGCCCAGCCCGACGGCCCGGCCCTCCTTGTCAACGCGGCACAGGCTACCCTGTTCACACACCTGAGGATGTGGCTGGTGCCGCCTGCCGTCCGGTCCGGCACAGGGGCGGCTCGCGGGTGCCTCTCCCTGACCCTGGGCTGCGGTCACCGCCCTGCTTGGCCACAGACAGATCCGTGCTCAGGGCCCTGTCCGTGCCCTCTGCGTGGTCCTCCACCCTCTCCGCCTTGGGCGCTGGCCTAGCCCTGTCGTGTCTGAGGTTCTCGGCCCTTGTCCTCTGCGGGTCAGCGCTGGGCTTTCTCTTGCTCCCCTGTGTCCCTGTGCAGGGGACAGACACCTGGGAGACGAACAGTGACCAGGAGGCGCTGTCCCTGCTGGCTGGGCGGTGGTCCGTGCCGCCCACCCCTGCTGCAGCCGGGGTCAGCCTCGTGGCTGCGGTACCCGAGGGGCCTCCGTCAGGGGCCCGTGCTGGCTGACCGCAGCTCCCGGGACAGGCTCCTGGACGGCTGAGGTGAACCGTCAGTAACCATGGCTGATATTTTTGTGTCCAGATACTCGGCCCTGGGGGAGGGGAGCTCTGCCTCAGTGCCCCGGCTAAAAACAGGGTGGGAACCCCCGGGGGCCTCAGCAGCCCTGGAAATTCCCCTTTCTCTGTGTGTTCTTGGGAAGTGTGTCAGCAACGTTGGAGTCCAGGTGAGCCCCTGTGCCGTGGACGCAGTGGGCTCCTCTCCGTGGCCTCTCGTGTGCTCGCTCCCCCGACGCCACGGCTAACTCGCCGTGCCGCACACAGCGTGGTGGTCACCGGGATGCCCCAGGAAGGGAGGGGGCGCCGGGCGCCATCCCCGCTGTCCCCGAGGCAGCCCTGCGAGGAAAGGGTCGTGGCTGCTTTGGGCACGAGAAGCCGCAGCCTGCGTGGCCTCGTGCCCGAGGTGTGGATGCAGGGGTCCTTGTGGCACGTTCCCTTGTTCCTGTGTCCCACTGCCTGGAGGAGTGGGCTGGGGGTGAGTGTGCGGGGCCGTGAGCCCCCGGCCCGCCCTGGGCGTCCTGCCGGCAGGGGCCTCCCGCATCGTCCTCACGCTCCTTCCCGAGCCCGTGTCGTGCCGCCGCGTCTCTTACTGGGGCTGCGGGCGGGTGGTGTGTCCAGGGAGGGCCGGCGGGGACTGTGGGCGGGCTGGGCCCACCGTGCGGTTGGCCGGCGGCTCCGCCAGACGTGTGTCTTGTGTCTGTGTCTGGTGCAGCCGGGGTGGGCTGTGTCATGGATCTGTGGGTGTCGCCACGGCCGTGGGGACCACGGAGTGGCATCGGATTCTGGTCCTTTGGGGCGGCCGTGCACTGTCGAGACACCAGTGATGTGTGTGCGGGTGTGGTGGGGTGGGCTAGGCCTCACCCTCACACTGCGGGCGTGTCCTGCAGGCCTGTGTGTCCCCGGAACCCCCCGGAAGGGCCGAGCGCCCACGTCGGGGAGGCCACGATGGGGGGCCCTCCCAGCGCGCGCTCCCGCCGGCCCCGCTCCCAGCGTGCCCTCCTGCGAGGCCTCGTGCGGCCGTTTGGAGCGGGAGACGCCGGGAACCCACCCTCTGGGCCCAGCGTGCCGAGGGCCGGCACTGCCCGTGCGGGGAGGCTGTGTGGAGGTCGCCTCCGTCCGGTGTGGTGCCCTCGGGGGACACTCAGGCTCATTTAGAAGACGTGGAGATGCCGCGGCGTGGTTGGGCCGGACACGCCTGGACGGGAGGCCTGGGGGAGACGGGGCCTAGCCCGACCTCCCTGCCCCCCCAGGGCAGCCTGTCCCAGCCTGTCCTGCCCCACCCTTGGCGCTGGGTCAGGTGCTGCGTGGGAGGCAGAGGGCGAGCGCCCGGTTCTTGGAAGGGCCCACGGTTCTGAGAGAAACCACAGGGCGGGCAGAGCCCCACCCTGCAGCCTGCTGCCCCCGCGGGCCCAGGCCAGGTGTGGCCAGTCCGTGCAGCCTGCACACAGGGGAGCGTGCCGGGCCTGGCCTCCGTGGCAGCCCCGGCCCACCCTGGCGACCCCCTTCTCCTTCTTCCCCGGCTGGGGGCTGGGGCCGCCGTGCCCAGCCGGTCTCCGGGCTCTGTGCCGAAGACACGGGACGAACCGTGCGGCTGCTGCTGCTGGGCCCGGTCGGCAGCCCAGCCGCCCTTGGGGTCCTGCGGTCTTGGAGGACAATGATCTCATCTCCTCCTGGGTCCCACCGCGGCAGCTGAGCTCTGAGCTCACGTGTCCGTGCTGACCCCGAGCTGTCCCTCTCTGGGGCTGTGGCCCTGCCCTGCCTCCAGCATCACCCTGGCTCGTCCCCCTTGTGTCCGAGAGCAGGCCTGGCTGCCCCACCCAGCAGTCACTGTGCCCTCAGCCTCTGGGGCTCTGGCGTCACACCTTCCTGCCTGTAGAGGTGCCGAGCGTGGCCCCACGATGCTGCTCCTGTATTCACTGGCCTGGGGCCGCTCTGCACCTGGACGTGCTGCTTCTCAGCTGTGCCCGTGTGTGCATGGGAGCCCGTGTGTGCGTGGGAGCCCGTGTGTGCGTGGGAGCCTCTGTGTGTGTGTCAGCAGCCGGAACCTCTGTGCTTTGGCCTCCTGGCTGGTGTTCCCGTTGGGTCCTCCTTAGTTTCCTCTACAGGTGCCCAGTCGAGGGATCAGCCAAGGGTTTGAGGAGCGCTTGTGTGCAGATTTTGGGGTTCCCCCTCGGTGGCTCCCTCCCCCTAATTCCCAGCTATTAAGTGTGGTCCCGAGCCCTGTGCCCCGCTCTGTACCCGGGACAGCAGCGGTTTCTGCCCGTCTTCTGGCAGCACCTGCCGCAGGACCGCACTTGGTCTTCACGCGGGTCTTCCCAGGGAGCGAGCCGCTCCCGTGCGGGCTGCCGGTGTTCCTCCGCCGTCTCCTGATCTCCGCCGGCCGAGTGCTGCTTCTGCTTTCTACTTGCTGCCTTTGAAGTTTGCTGTGGTACCAGCTGCTGCGCCGCTGTGGGAAGGAGAACCACTTTCTCTCCTGTGGTTTCTCAGAAATGATCACTTTCCATGTAACTGGGGAGGCCCAACATCCTTCCCACATTTTTTTTTAATTTTTAATTTTTAAAATTTCTTTTCAGTGTTTCAGCATTCATTGTTTATGCACCACACCCAGGGCTCCACGCCATACGTGCCCTCCTCGATACCCACCACCAGGCGCACCCAACCCCCCACCCCACTCCCTCCAAAACCCTCAGCTTGTTTCTCAGAGTCCACAGTCTCTCATGGTTCACCTCCCCTTCCAATTTCCCTCAACTCCCTTCTCCTCTCCATCTCCCCTTGTCCTCCGTGTTATTCCTTATGCTCCACAAGTAAGTGAAACCATATGATAATTGACTCTCTCTGCTTGACGTATTTCACTCAGCATCATCTCTTCCAGTCCCGTCCATGTTGCTACAAAAGTTGGGTGTTCGTCCTTTCTGATGGAGGCATCATACTCCATAGTGTATATGGACCACATCTTCCTTATCCATTCATCCGTTGAAGGGCATCTCGGTTCTTTCCACAGTTTGGCGACCGTGGCCATGGCTGCTATAATCTTTGGGGTACAGATGGCCCTTCTTTTCACTGCATCTGTATCTTTGGGGTCAATACCCAGTAGTGCAATTGCAGGGTCATAGGGAAGATCTATTTTTAACTTCCTGAGGAATCTCCACACTGTTCTCCAGAGTGGCTGCACCTTCCCACATGTTTAACGGTGACTGGGATCCGTTGTGAAACATCTGTTCCGCTCCCGTGTCCGTTCTCTCTCAAACCGTGTGATCGTTTCCAGGGGATCCGCAGGAGCGCTCTTCGAGTTCTGCATACTCTGTCAGCTGCAAATGCTTTCAGGAAATTCTGTGCCAAAGTCTGAATGGACCCAAAGATGACTTCTTATGTCTTCAGTGGAAATAAAGGCATTGTCTCGTGTGGGTGGGCTGATTCAGCGGGGGCTCGGAGCTTTGCACGGTCTTGGAGCGCTCCTACGGTCCGTGAGCTGCAGGCAATGGATGGCGGTGCGGCTTCTCTTCTCTGGAAGGACGGTCCGCTCCTGCCTCCCGCGGAATAAACCTGCCACGTTCGAAAACGCAACTATGTATACATGCTTCTTAGCATTCTTGATCCAACCATAGAAATGAGATACTTTGATTCTACTGAATCGATGAGTTTAATAAAGATTTGAAAGACATTTTTTATGTGTCTATATGGGAGTGAGGATCACACCGTGTTTTGGAAACTGTCCTGTAACGTGGCACGTCTGTCTTCTCCCAGACGGCCCCAGTTCTCCTGGGCCCACGAGGCTCTGTGGCCAGGGGGGCAGGAGACCAGGTGCAGAGGCGCGGGCCTGGGGCAGCCACACGGCTTCCTCGGGGGGCTCTGCCATGGGGTGCACCCCTAGGAAAGCGTCCTTGACCCCACACATTGGGTTCTTCTGCTAGGGGACCTTAGGGGCCCGGATGATCTCCACTCACGGCACTTGTCACGATGGTCCTTACTTGTCGGGGGAAGGATTTCCTAATATCTGCTTTTGCCCAGGTCTGTCAGTCCCAGAAGCACGCCTGCTCCACCGGGTCCAGGGTGCTCGCTGCTGGTGCTGACGGCACGGTGGGCCTCTGCTAAGTCCTTATTCCGAAGATAAAGGGATGGCATCTTCAGAGCCTTCCCAGGGCTTCTGTCCTCTCCCAATGACCCTGAGCTGCAGGGACCGCCTCCTGTGACTGTCCCCAAAGACAGGGATCGGATCAGGAGGTTGTTCTACTGTCCCCCCAAGACACAGTGTGGACAGTGCATGAGCGCTGGGGTCAGAAGACATGGTGCACACCCCGGCACCCTCCCCGCAGGCAGGGGCTGAGGCCCTCGAGGCTGCAGTTTCTTCCAGGTAAGACAGTGACCGTGGCCCCACCTCTCGCATTGTGAGCACGGAGCGAGGGGAGGTCCGAGTGACCGTCAGGCTCCCACGCTCACCCAGCCGGGCTATTCAACCAGACAGCATCCTACCTGTGCAGGGAAATCAGTGCACTTCAGGGAGAGGACGTGGTCCTCCATAATGTGGGTGGGCCTCATCCAAGCAGTCGAGGGACTGAAGAACAAAGCCCGAGGTTTCCCGGGGAGGAAGGAGCTCTGCCCCGAGACGGCAGTGTTAGCTCCTGCCTGAGATTCCAGGCTGCTGGGCGGCCCAGCAGGTTCCCGATGTGCTGGTTGACGCCCACAGGCAATGAGCCAGTTCCTGGGACGGAGTCCCTCTATGTCTATGTGTCTGCCTCTAGCTTAGTTCAGCTGTACTTGTAGGGTTGTGTCTCTATGTCTTACCTCTCATCTCCTTCCTCACGGTTCTGATACTCTGGGTCTCTATCTCCTACCTCTCATCCACCTCCTCTTGGTTCCATGTTGTAGGACAATATTGGAGGGTCGCAGGTGGGAGCCTCAGTGCCCGGTGGGAGGTCGTTTTCACAAGGTCGGCATTCTAGGGGAGGAGTCAAGATGGCGGCCAAGTAGCCGGCTGAGACGACATCAGGGAGCAGGGGATCAGCTAGACAGCTTATCTAACCACTGCGAACACCTACAAATCCAACGGGACACCGAAGAGAAGAAGAGCAGCAATTCTGGAAACAGAAAATCGACCACTTTCTGAAAGGTAGGACGGTGGAGACGGGAATCCGAAGCGACGGGAAGACAGACCGCGGTGGGAGGGGCCGGCTCCCGGCAAGCGGCGGAGCAACGGAGCACAAAGTCCGCTCCATGGAGGGACATCACTCCAGAGGCTAAACCGGGGTGAAGCCCACGCGGGGTCAGCGTGGCCCCAGGTCCCGCAGGGTCACAGAAGGATCAGGGGTGTCTGAGTATCGCAGAGCTCGCAGGTGTTAGAGCGGGGAAGCCGGCGACAGAGACGGAGCCGAGGAGTGAGCTCTCAGCCCGGGGTTACCTTGAACTGGTCACAGGCTGGGTGAGGTCAGAGCGCGGCTGGAGGCCAGGGACATGGGAGTGATTGAGCGCTTTTCTCCGAGGGCGCACTGAGGAGCAGGGCCCCGAGCTCTCGGCTCCTCCAGGCCGGAGATTGGAGACTGGGCGGCCGCCATCCTCACTCCCGTCCTCCGGAGCTCTGTGGAAAGCGCTCAGGGAACAAAAGCTCCCGAAAGCGACCCCGACAGATGACGGCTGACTTAGCCCGGCCCCTGGCAAGGGCGGTGCAATTCCGCCTCGAGCAAGACACTTGAGAATCACTACAACAGGCCCCTCCCCCAGAAGATCCACAAGAAATCCAGCCAAGACCAAGTTCACTTACCGAGGAGAACAGCGGATTTCCAGAGGAGGAGAAAGCAAATCTTATCTGGACAAAATGACAAGGCGGAAAAACTCACCACAAAAAAAAGAACAAGAGGCAGTACCGAAGGCTGGGGACCTAATCAATACGGACATTGGTAATATGTCAGATCTAGAGTTCAGAATGACGATTCTCAGGTTCTAGCCGGGCTCGAAAAAGGCATGGAAGATGTTAGAGAAACCCTCTCCGGAGAGATAAAAGCCCTTTCTGGAGAAAGAAAAGAACTAAAATCTAACCAAGTTGAAATCAAAAAAGCTATTAATGAGGTGCAATCAAAAATGGAGGCTCTTACTGCTCGGATCAATGAAGCAGAAGAGAGAATTAGTGACATAGAAGACCAAATGACAGAGAATGAAGGAGCTGAGCAAAAGAGAGACAAACAAATACTGGACCACGAGGAGAGAATTCGAGAGATAAGCGACACCATAAGACGACACAACATGAGAATAATTGGGATTCCAGAAGAAGAAGAAAGAGAGGAGGGAGCAGAAGGTATATTGGAGAGAATTTCCCTAATATGGCAAAGGGAACAAGCATCAAAATCCAGGAGGTGCACAGAACCCCCCTCAAAATCATCAAGAATAGGTCCACACCCCGTCACCTAATAGTAAAGTTTACAAGTCTTAGCGACAAAGAGAGAATCCTGAAAGCAGCCCGGGACAAGAAGTCTGTAACATACAATGGCAAAAATATTAGATTGGCAGCGGACTTATCCACAGAGACCTGGCAGGCCAGAAAGAACTGGCATGATATATTCAGAGCACTAAACAAGAAAAACATGCAGCCAAGAATACTACATCCGGCTAGGCTATCAGTGAAAATAGAAGGAGAGATAAAGAGCTTCCAGGACAAACAAAACCTGAAAGAACTTGTAAACACCAAACCAGCTCTACAGGAGATATTGAAAGGGGTCCTCTAAGCAAAGAGAGACCCTAAAAGTAGTCGATCAGAAAGGAACAGAGACAATACACAGTAACAGTCACCTTACAGGCAATACAGTGGCACTAAACTCGTATCTCTCAAAAGTTACCCTGAATGTTAATGGGCTAAATGCCCCAATCAAAAGACACAGGGTATCAGAATGGATAAAAAACCACAGAGTCGGCATTCTCGCCCTGAGGGTGAGGGCATAGTTGTGCCAAGGGCCTGGTGCTCATCCAGGAGGGCATGGGGTCCCCAGTTGTGGGAGATGCTGGCATTCCCACGTGAGGCAGGTGGGATGGGGGCCGCTCTGTGGTCCAGGAGATGGGAGTGGAGGTAGCCCCATGACCGAGAGGAAGAGGGGGCTGGGCAGTCTGTGTGGCCCCTCTGCCGATTGGCTTCTAGGTAGAAGAGTAGGGTGAGGGGGATAGAGGGTGTGGTACTGAGGGTACTGAGGCACTGAGGGCAGTAGCCTGGAGCCCTCAGGGCCCCTGAGGGTTGGAATGTTCTGGACACCTGCTTTCTGTCCCATGGCCAACCTAAATCATGTCCCTCAAATTCAAGTCTTGAAGCCTTGACCCCAGGACCTTGGAATGTGACGGTATTTGGAGATGGGGTCTCTGGAGAGGTGAGAGTGTAGAAGGAGGTCATTCATCCAACCCAGTGTGGCTGGTCCTCAGTACAGCCTCTTGTTCTTGTAAGAGCAGATGCTGAGGACACAGACATGCACAGAGGGCTGGCCTCGTGAGGACAGGGCAGAGGCCCCGGGCGAGGTCTGCGTCTCTCCTGCTGGCTTCCAGGATTGTGAAAAGAGAAACGCCTGTGGTTGAAGCCACCAGACTGTGGCCCTTTTGTCTGGCCTCCCGCGCTGGCTAATACACACCCAACGCATGCCTCTTGCTTCTGTCCACGGCCAGGGCCGGCAGCCCCTCCTGCACCCAGCCCCAGCTGGCCCCTGGCCCTGCGCCGTTCCTGGACGCCTTCCTCACCCACCGGGAGCACCTGGGGCTGTGGGGGTCCTGGCCCCCCATGGCAGGCGGGAGCCAAAGCGCGGTGTGGCCAGGCCGGGATTTCACCAGGAGCATGAACACAGGAAGACTTTCCCCAGCAAGTTATGGAAGTTTTCAGGATATTTTATTGTCGTTAAAGAAAAAGAGAAGAAACAGTCAAGGACATTTTCACGCTCTGGCAATTTCACAAGAAGAAATCAAGCTACCCAAGCTACAGCAGCGGGTTTCCTCTGAGTGACGGGTGTGCATCCTCTCCCGGGGGCATGGGGGCTCGCCTGTCCTCCCCTGCATGGTCGTCTCTCCCGTGTCGGGGCTCCGATCGGGCACTCGTTCAAAGGCCGGGCGGAGAACCAGTCCTAGGCGTCCGCCTGGGTCCGGCCCCAAGGCCGCGGGCACTCTCTCTGGTCGTCTTGTCTCTGCCCCCATCTGCCCGGAGCAAGCAGGCATTTCTGCCCAGCGTGAGTCGGGTCCTGGTCAGAGGAGGGTGCAGGCTGGGCCTGCTGTCCTGGCCTCTCCGCACCCGCCCACCTCTGTCCACGGAGGCTGCGTCCCACCCGTCTGGGGACCGGGTCACCAGGCCCCTCTGCAGGAGGCCAGTCTGGCTGCCGTCACTCCTTCCCCCTGTCCCCGGGGGGCTCCTGCAGTGGCCACAGGCCTGGGCCCTCCTCTGTACATCTCCTCCAGGGGAGAAGGTCTGACTGACCATTCGTGGCACCCGGAAGCCTCTCTGAGGGGTGGTGGTGGCCCATGGGTTCCTCAGGGCCCGAGACAACACGCCTGCTCTGGGGATGTCCTGCCTTCTGGAGCCCGGCCGGGACGGGGTTTGCTTGGAGGCCGGTCCCTGCCCAGATGGACGCCGGGACTGCCAGCCCTCTGCCGCCTCCAGGACGACCGTGCACGGGACCCCGGGGCCGTGCTGGTGAGGGCCATCCTGCCGCGATGGGTCAGTGTCCACACGGCCCCAGCAGTAACTTGGTGGCTGCCGAGGAGGGGTGAGCAGCGTCCATCAGCTCAGGGTGGGGGCGCAGCCTGCTGTCCGGTGGAGTCTCCAAACGGGGCGCCGGGGGCAGGATGCAGCCCACGGTGCCCAGCAACCCCGAGGGTGGAGGTCAGGCCCAGGGCGGCTGTGAGGTCGGAGGGTGGCGCGCTGGGAGGTCAGGAGGGCAGGCCTGGCAGCGGGCCGAGCGGCATGAACCGACGCAGCCGGTTCCCGTGGGGGGTCGAGGGCAGCCCTGGACACCCGCCGCGAGGGCCGGCCCTAGGCCCCCTGGCCGATCATGTTCCTGTAGTCGGGGACGATCGTGTGCTTCAGCTGCACCACCGAGGAGAAGATCCACTTCACCTGCAGCGGGCGGGCGAGGGGGTGAGCGTGGCCGGGACCCCCGGGGACCGCCCCCCGCCTCCCGCCGGAGCTGGACCCCACACCCGGGACCACTAGAGGGCTGGGGGTCCTGGTGGGGATGGCATGCGGACAGTGAGGGGACGGCGAGGGGACAGGGAAGGGACAGTGTGGGGACAGCGAGGGGACAGTGAAGGGACAGTGTGGGGACAGCGCGGGGGCAGCGAGGGGGCAGAAGGGGACAGCGAGGGGACCACGATGGGGCAGTTAGGGGACAGTATGGGGACCGTGTGGGGACCGTGTGGGGACAGCGAGGGGGCGGTGAGGGGGCAGTGAGGCCACAGCGTGGGCACAGCGTGGGGACAGCCATTGGACAGTGTGGGGACGGTGAAGGGACAGGGTGGGGTCAGTGAGGGGCAGTGAGGGGATAGCACGGGGACACTGAGGGGACAGCAAGGGGACAGCATGGCGACAGCAAGGGGATAGCGAGGGGACCGTGTGGCAATAGCGAGGGGACAGTGTGGGGACAGTGAGGGGGCAGCGAGGGGGCAGAAGGGGACAGCAAGGGGACCACGATGGGGCAGTTAGGGGACAGTGTGGGGACCGTGTGGGGACAGCGAGGGGGTGGTGAGGGGGCAGTGAAGGCACAGCGTGGGGACAGCCACTGGACAGTGTGGGGACGGTGAGGGCACAGGGTGGGGACAGTGAGGGGCAGTGAGGGGATAGCACGGGGACACCGAGGGGACAGCAAGGGGACAGCATGGCGACAGCAAGGGGATAGCGAGGGGACCGTGTGGCAATAGCGAGGGGACAGTGTGGGGACAGTGAGGGAACAGTGTGGGGACAGTGAGGGGGCAGCGAGGGGGCAGAAGGGGACAGCAAGGGGACCACGATGGGGCAGTTAGGGGGCAGTGTGGGGACCGTGTGGGGACAGTGAGGGGGCAGTGAGGGGCAGTGAGGGCACAGCGTGGGCACAGCATGGGGACAGCCACTGGACAGTGTGGGGACGGTGAAGGGACAGGGTGGGGACAGTGAAGGGATAACGAAGGGAGAGTGTGGGGACAGCAAGGGGACATTGTGGGGATGGTGAGGGGACAGCGAGGGGGCAGTGTGGGGACAGTGAGGAGGCAGCGAGGGGACAGTGTGGGGACAGTGGCCCATCATGTGGGGCCAGTGAGGGTCATAATGGGGTCAGTGTGGGGATAATGTGGGGACAATGAGGGGTCATTTTGTGGACAGTGCGGGGACAGTGATGGGACAGTGTGGGCACAATGTGTGGGTAAAATGGGGACAGTGAGGGGGCCGAGGGGCCAGTGTGGGGATAGTGTTGGGACAGCGAGGGGGCAGTGAGGGGACAGTGAGGTGACAGTGTGGGGACAGTGGCCCACTGTGTGGGGACAGTAAGAGGTCATCATGGGGTCAGTGTGGGGACAGTGTGGGTACAATGAAGTTTCGTTGTATGGACAGTGTGGGGACAGTGTGGCGATACTGTGTGGACAGCATCCAGACAGAGAGGGGGCAGCAGGAGAGCAGTGAGGGAACAGTGTGGGGACAGTGCGGGATCATCATGGGGACAGTGTGGGGACAGTGCAGAGACAGTGTCGGTTAGTTTGGGGACAGTGTGGGTTAGCGTGGGGCAGTGTGGGGACAGTATGGTGACAGCTGGGGACTGTGGGAACAGTGGGCCATAATATGGGGACAGTGTGGGGTCAGTGGGGGTCAGCATAGGGACAGTGTGGGGACAATGGGGGATCATCATGGGGCCAATGTGAGACCACAATGGGACAGTGTGGGGATAATGTGTGGACAGCATGGGGACAGCTGGGGACTTGGGACAGTGATAGGGCAGCATGAGGTAATCATGGGGACAGTGTGGGGACAGTGAGGGGATATCGGGCCATCATGTGGGGACAGTATGAGGACAGTGTGGGGACAGTGTGGGGACAGCATGAGGACAGTGGGCCATACTATGGGGACAGTGTGGGGGGCAGTGTAGGTCAGCATGGGTTAATGTTGGGACAGTGTGGGGACAGTATGGGGTATCATGGGGACAGTGTGGGGACAGCATGGGGATGGTGTGGGAACAGTGTGGACATTGAGGAAGTAATGAAGGGCCAGCACGTGGACACAGAAAGGACAGTGTGAGGACAATGTCAGGTCAGTTTGGGGTCGATGTGGGGACAGCATGGGGAGAAGATGAGGTCAATGTGGGGACAATTTTGGGTCAGTGTGGGGATAGCGTGGGGATAGTGTGGGGACAGTGTGTGGTCAACGTGGGGAGAGTTTTGGTTCGGTGTGGGGTCAATGTGGGGTCAATATGGGGATAGCGCGGGGACAGCATGTGGACAGCATATGGACAGCATGTGGACAGCGTGTGGACAGATGGGGACAGCCCGTGGATAGTGTGGGGACAGCAGGCTGCAGTGAGGGGACGTGTGGGGACGCCCACCTTAAAGAGGGTCACAGTGGCGCTGTAGCACACGCTGAGCAGGAAGAGGGTGATGAAGATTGAGATGGTGGTCCACAGCCCATCCAGCTCCCCATCCTGGTCCTCGGCACAGCTGTCGTCCAGGAGCAGCTCTGGACAGGAAGGGGGTGGTCAGTGCCATGCCTGCCCCAGGGGTGATTCCCTGGGGGACAGTCACAGCCCTCTGCTACCTCAGGCACCAGCCTCAGCACCCCCGGCTCTCCAGCTGGGGTCTGGTCGGTGGGGGACCCCCTCTCTCTCTGCTCTGCCCTGTGCTGGGACCCTCCTGGGGGAAGGCGCCCTGACCGGCACATGTCCTCTTCCCCCGGGGGCCAGGTCCAGAGGGTGGGGGGGGTCAGCAGAGCCCAGGGAAGGGCTGGTCGGTGTCGGGGAGTGTCCGAGAGGAGGAGTGGGTGGGAGCATCAGGACAAGCTGGGTGTGGGGCGTTGTGGATGTTGGGAGCGGGTGCAGGTGCCCTGGGGCGGGGGGGGGGACAGTCGGTGTGGTCAGTGTGTGGATGAGCTGCTGAGAAGCCGATGGGCGCTGGAGGGGTGTGGATCGGGCTGGAGTCCACGGTGAGGGTTCCCAAGACCGGCTCTGGTCTGGGCCCATGCAGGTTGTCCCGTGTGAGGCCTGTGTGTAAGGCCTGTGTGTGTACGTGCATGCCCGTGTGTGCGTACACATGTGTGTCTACATGTGTGTACGCATGAGCCTGCATGCACGTGCGCGCGCAGTGCTTGTGTGCACACACGGGTGTACATGTGTGCACGTGCACACGCGTGCAAGCATGCCGCAGTGCAGGTAGGCACATGCGCGTGGCTGTGTGCACGCACATGTGTGTATGCGTGCGTGTGTGCGTGTGTGATTGCGTGTGTGCGAAGATGGGGCTGCTCCGTGGGACGGGCTTGTTTTCAGTGGGTCTGGACTCAGCGTCCAGGTGGGCATCTGGGATGGTCCCTTCCATGGGAGCTCAGGGCCGCCTGCCTCTGCCCCTTTGGGGCTCGAGGTTGAGTGTCCCCACGAGTGGACAGGCCTGGCCCCAGGCAGGACTCCCACACCTGGGAGAGGGCGGAGCCTGTTTGTGGAGTGCCTGAGGGCAAAGGAGGGCCTGTCCCCACACCCGGGTGAGGCACGGCCTCTGTGTTGGCACAGAGCAAGCACGCAGAGTCTCAGGCGGCCCGGGGGGCCCAGGGCAGGAGGACAGGCCAGCGTCCCCCACAACTTGGGCTGGTACAGAAGTGGGAAAGAGTGTGAGCTCGCTTCCCTGAGGGATCCGGAGGGGCTTCTGCGATCCCTGACCACGCCCTGCAGCCCCGGGCAGCTCCTGGTTGCAGGGACGGCCCGGAGTGGCGGCCACCTCTGGCAAAGTCCCCTCTCCTGCCTCAGGCGACTCCCGGCCACATGCTGTAGGCAGCCTGTGCAGGCCTGCCCACTCGGAGTCCAGGCCCCCGTGGGACCCGCTCTCCCCCGCCAGCGGTGTCCCCTTGGCCCCGGAGCCGGGCTGTCCCTGGGGCCCAGAGACCCAGGTGTCCTGAGCTCTACCTCGGAAAGAACCATGACAGCGTCGCCGGGTCCCAGGGCGGTGCTGGGTGCTTTATTTCATGCAGGGGCGCCTGCCCGGGAGGTATGTACAGAGGGGTGGGGGCTCCGGCGTCCTCGTGGGACCCCAAGAGGCTGCGGGTGGGGGCTTGCTGGGGGCCGGGCGTGTTGCTCATTTACCCGGAGACTGGGAGATGGACTTCTGTGCGTGATGGTTGTGTAGGGCTTCGTGCAGCACCGCACACGTGAAGACTTCTCCCCGCTGCCAGCGCGCCTTGTCCACCGAGAGCTTGCTGTAGAGGAAGTAGCTGCCGTCCGCATCCAGCTGGGGCGGGGTCGTTCGGACGCTGGCCTCTGGGAACTGCTGGCCGTTGCTCTGCCACTCCACATCGATGTCAGGTGGGTAGAAGTCTTTGACCAGGCAGGTCACACTGACGGTGTTCTTACTCAGCTCGTCCCGGGGCGGGGGCATGACATACACACTGGGCTGATGGGGCTCCCCTGTGGGGTCAGAGGTCGGCACCGATGGTCACTCGGAGGGTGGAGGGCTGCGCTTGGTCTGCAAGACCCTCCCCGCACCCAGCCACCCTGCTGCTCACCTCTGGCCTTGGAGATGGTCCTCTCAATGGCAGCCGGGAGAGCTTTGTTGTTGACCTTGCACTTGAAGACCTTCCCCTCGAGCCAGTCCTGGTGCTGGATGGGGAGGACACTGACCACACGGAAGGTGCTGTTGAACTGCCGCTCACGCGGACTTGTCTTGGCCGTGTGCACCTCCTGGTCGTCCACGAACCAGCTGATCTGGACCTCATGGTCTTCTTGGGCCAGGTCCACCACCACGCACGTGACCTCGGGGGTGTGGGCCATCCTGAGGATGGCCCTGGGTTTCGGGGGGAAGATGAAGACCGTGGGTCCTCCCAGCATGTAAGAGCCTGGTGAGGGAGACAGAGCGCAGGGTCAGATCGTGGGTGGGCTTCCTCTTGGACATCCGTTGCCCTCACCAGACCGGCTTGGGGTGGAAAACAAGGTCCCGCGGACTCACCTTGGCATGAGGATTCTTCATTCAAGCACGCACAGCTCGTGCTCACTGCAGAGAGAGCAGACTGGGCATTACTGGGTGTCTGGGCTGGGCACGGGCGGTGGGTGTAGGGGACGGCCCGGTCTTGGACGGTTCCCAGACCAGGGACAGGAGTGGGGGGTAAGCCACTGGACGCCAACACCCAGAGGATCTCCTCCCTGAATTGGGAGGCTGCAGGTGGGGCAGACAGTGGTGCCTCCCGTGTGCCCTGGGGTCCAGGCTGGCCAGGTGACCTGGCCTGTGTCCCAGTGGACACCCTCCCTGAGGCCCGTCCTCTCACCTCTCTTGTCCACCTTGGTGTTACTGGCTGGGTGGGCCACAGTGCAGGTGAAGGTGTCACTAATCCCCAAGCTGGAGGGCACGGTCACCATGCTGCTGAGCGAGTAGAGCCCCGAGGACTGCAGGACGGACGGGAAGGTGTGCACACCGCTGGTCAAGGAGCCGGAGTTCCAGGACACAGTGACAGGCTCAGGGAAGTAGCCGGACACCAGGCAGGCCAGGGCCACTGTGGATCCGGGGGTGGCCCCGCAGCTGGGGGCCAGTGGGAATACCGATGGGGCCGTGGTGGAAGCTACAAGAGAGGAGGTTGTGTGACCACCAGGGTCTCACCCCTGCGACGGTCAGGGCAGGACAGCAGGTGCCCAGGTCCGGGGCGTCCGGGGCCCAGCACCCATGTGCTTCCTGGACGTCTGCAGACCGGCCAGTGGCCTAGCTCTCTGCGGCCACAGGTGCTGGACTCATCAGCCTGGTCGGGCTGGGTGACCGCTGGGTCAGGGTCTCCTGGGCCTCTGGCCCTGGGTCCCCCCTCAGGCTTCCTCTGCGTGTCCGGCCTGACCAAGCCTGTCTGAGCCCTGACCTGTGGCCCCTGCTCGCAGCTGGCTCCTGCTGGCCCCCTGAGCCCACTGCCCTGCTGTCCCCACCTGAGTGTGCCTTGGACCAGCGGAAACGTCCACCCACTGCCCCTGCCCCTCCAGGCCCCACGTCTTCTGGGTCAGCTCTGCAGCCCAAGCAGCCGGGCGCCGGGCCCCGTCCCTGCCCCGAACCCACCGGACCCTCCTCCTGCCTCCGTGGCGTGGCCTCCCGAGTTCACTGAGGGCCCGCCCGGCCAGTGTCCCCGGCCTGGGCCATCCCCGCTCTGGGGCCTGTCCAGCTCCGCGCTCTCCACGGAGCCCCTCAGCGGACATTTTCCCGAGCCTGTTGCCCCTCAGCATGGAGGGGAGCCTTGCGCTGCCCTGGCTGCCCTGTCCTGCGTGGGAGCAGCACCTCGGGGCATCTCAGAGCCCTGGTCCCAGCCAGGCCTCTCCCCTCTGGCCCTGGGTCCCCTCCCGCCACACCCCAGGCTGGCTGCCCTGCGTCAAGCTCCGGTCAGGCCCCGTGCCCTCTCCTCCACTGGGTCCGCTGCCCCGGGCCTCGCCACCGGCTGTGACACGTCCACCTCTTTGGTCCTCGTCCCCACGAGCCTCCGGAACAGGGCTCGCACCCCTGGACCAAAGAACGGGTTCCCCTCGTCCCCTCAAAGGGGGCCACCCCTGGGCCCTCCGCCCCAGAGACCTTCCCACCCTGGCCATAGTTTCCACCCTACCTTGTCCACCGGGCCCCAGATGCCAGGCCACTGTCCCCGAGGGCAGGGATGCTCGCCAGGCTCTTGCCCTCAGGGTCTCTGTATGTTGCTGCTGATGGTGCCCAGCAGCCCCAGAGCTCCGGCCAGTGAGTCCTGCCTTTGTCCCCGGGGCGCCTGGGGCAGCTCCTGTCCCTCCGGCCCCACCCGCCCTGCTGACCTGCACAAGCTCTGCCTGCTCCCCTGAGCCCGTGGGACAGCCGCCTGCCCCTCCTGCTGCCCCCCTGCCCCTGTTCACCTGCACAAGCTCTGCCTGCTCCCCTTGGCCCACGGGGCACTCCCCTGCCCCTCCTGCTCTCCCCTGCCCCCGCTGACCTGGACAAGCTCTGCCTGCTCCCCTTGGCCCACGGGGCACTCCCCTGCCCCTCCTGCTCTCCCCCTGCCCCCGCTGACCTGGACAAGCTCTGCCTGCTCCCCTGAGCCCCCGGGACACCCCCCTGCTCCTCCTGCTCTCCCCCTGCCCCCGCTGACCTGGACAAGCTCTGCCTGCTCCCCTGAGCCCCCGGGACACCCCCCTGCTCCTCCTGCTCTCCCCCTGCCCCCGCTGACCTGGACAAGCTCTGCCTGCTCCCCTGAGCCCCCGGGACACCCCCCTGCTCCTCCTGCTCTCCCCCTGCCCCCGCTGACCTGGACAAGCTCTGCCTGCTCCCCTGAGCCCCCGGGACACCCCCCTGCCCCTCCTGCTCTCCCCCTGCCCCTGCTCACCTGCACAAGCTATGCCAGCTCATCTGGGCTCCCCGCGCAACCAACTGTCCCTCCTGCTCTCCCCCTGCCCCTGCTGACCTGGAGAAGCTCTGCCTGCTCCCCTGAGTCCCCGGGGCACCCCCCTGACCCTCCCACTCCCCCCGGCCCTGCTGACCTGCACAAGCTCTGCCTGCTCCCCTGAGCCCGTGGGACAGCCACCTGCCCCATCTGCTGCCCCCCTGCCCCTGCTCACCTGCACACTCTGCCAGCTCCCCTGGGCTCCCGGGACACCCCCCTGCCCCTCCTGCTCTCCCCCTGCCCCCGCTGACCTGCACAAGCTCTGCCAGCTCCCCTGGGCTCCCCGGGCAACCAACTGTCCCTCCTGCTCTCCCCCTGCCCCTGCTGACCTGCAGAAGCTCTGCCTGCTCCCCTGAGCCCCCGGGGCACCCCCTGACCCTCCCGCTCCCCCCCCGCCCCTGCTCACCTGCATAAGGTCTGCCAGCTCGCCTGAGCCCCTGGGGCAACCCCTGCCCCTCCTGCTCTCCCCCTGCCTCTGTTCACCTGCACAAGCTATGCCAGCTCACCTGGGTTCCCGGGGCAACCAACTGCCCCTCCCGCTCCCCCCCCGCCCCTGCTCACCTGCACACTCTGCCAGCTCCCCTGGGCCCCCGGGGCAGCCCCCCTGCCCCTTCTGCTCCCCCTGCCCCTGCTCACCTGCACAAGCTCTGCCGGCTCCCCTGAGCCCCCGACACCCCCCTGCCCCTCCAGCTCTCCCCCTGCCCCCGCTGACCTGGACAAGCTCTGCCTGCTCCCATGAGCCCCTGGGACAGCTGCCTGCCCCTCCTGCTCTCCCCCTGCCCCTGCCACCTGCACAAGCTCTGCCTGCTCCCCTGAGCCCCCCGGGCACCCCCCTGTCCCTCCCGCTCCCCCCCGCCCCTGCTCACCTGCATAAGCTCTGCCAGCTCGCCTGAGCCCCTGGGACAGCTGCCTGCCCCTCCTGCTCTCCCCCTGCCCCTCTAACCTGCACAAGCTCTATCTGCTCCTGAGAGCCCCGGGGGCAACCCCCTGCCCCTCCGGCTCCCACCCCTGCCCCTGCTCACCTGCACAAGCTCTGCCTGCTCCCCTGAGCCCCCGGGGCACCCCCTGCCCCTCCTGCTCCCCCCCATCCCTACTGACCTGCACAACTCTGCCTATTCCCATGAGCTCACGGGACACCCCCCTGGCCCTCCTGCTCTCATCCCGCCCATGCTGACCGGCACAAGCTCTGCCTGCTCCCCTGAGCCCCTGGGACAGCTGCCTGCCCCTCCTGCTCTCCCCCTGCCCCTGCCACCTGCACAAGCTATGCCAGCTCCCCTAGGCCCCGGGGGCACTCCCCTGCCCCTCCTGCTCTCCCCCTGCCCCTGCTGACCTGCACAAGCTATGCCAGCCCCCCTGAGCCCCCGGGGGCACCCCCCTGCTCCTCCTGCTCTCCCCCTACCCCTGCCACCTACGTGAGCTCTGCCTGCTCCCCTTGGCCCACGGGGCACCCCCCTGACCCTCCTGATCCCCCTCTGCCCCTGCTCACCTGCACAAGCTCTGCCTGCTCCCCTGAGCCCCTGGGACACCCCCCTGCCCCTCCCGCTCCCCCACCCCTGCCCCTGCTGACCTGCACAAACCCTGCCTGCTCCCCTGAGCCCCTGGGACAGCTGCCTGCCCCTCCTGCTCTCCCCCTGCCCCTCTAACCTGCACAAGCTCTATCTGCTCCTGAGAGCCCCGGGGGCAACCCCCTGCCCCTCCGGCTCCCACCCCTGCCCCTGCTGACCTGCACAAGCTCTGCCTGCTCCCCTGAGTCCCCGGGGCACCCCTCTGCCCCTCCTGCTCTCCCCCTGCCCCTGCTGATCTGGACAAGCTCTGCCTGCTCCCCTGAGCCCGTGGGACAGCCGCCTGCCCCTCCTGCTGCCCCCCTGCCCCTGTTCACCTGCACAAGCTCTGCCTGCTCCCATGAGCCCCCGGGCCACCCCCCTGCCCCTCCCGCTCCCCCACCCCTGCCCCTACTGACCTGCACAAGCTCTGCCAGCTCCCCTGGGCCCCCGGGGCAGCCCCCCTGCCTCTCGGGCTCTCCTCCTGCCCCTGCTCACCTGCACAAGCTCTGCCTGCTCGCCTGAGCCCCCGGGCCACCCCCCTGCCTCTCCTGCTCTCCCCCTGCCCCTGCTCACCTGCACAAGCTCCGACGGTTCCCCTGAGTCCCTGGGCCACCTCCTGCTTCTGTCACCATCCCAGTTCCTGCTCAGCTGTAGCTGCTGTGCCACTGGCCCGTGGACTCATCGACCACAGCAGCCTTCTGCCCCACGCGCCCTGTGATCTCTCCCCCAGGTCTGGAGCACAGTCCCAGACTTCTGTGTCCCTAGGGCTGCCCCTGCCCCTGCTGCCTGTCCCAGACCCTTACCCCGGGTTTGGCCTCTGACCCTCAGCCCCTGGGCTCGTGGAGCACGTTGAGCTCCCTGCTCAGCCCCTGTGCTGCTGCCCGGGCCTCAGCACATGGGAGCCATGGCAGCCCTACCCCCTTGTCCTGCTCTCACCTGCTGGCCATCTGAGGCCGCCCAGGGCCCCGTGGACAACACCTCCGACCCTGCCCTGGGACTTGGCTGGCTCCCTTGGGTGGTCAGGACCGCCTGGAGCCTCTTCCTCCCTGGGGCTGAGCCAGCCCCTCCCCCCCCGCCCCGTGTCCTCCCCTCAGACCCCTCTGTCCATCCTTGCATCGGTCCTGCTGTGACTCAAGATGGCTCAGCCGGGCTCCCAGTACAGGTGGTGAACGGCAACCCTCAGGCCTCTGCCCACCTCCCGTCACCATCCTTGAAGGTGCCGGTCCTGGCGCCCCTTTGTCTGCGTCTGGTGCGTCCAGCAGCGTTGGCGTGGGTGTTCCCTTCCCGTGCCCCTCTCGTCCCTGCCCGGGGTTGGGCCATGGGCCGTGGGCAGCCTGCCTGCCCCCTGCCTTGCCCTGTGCTGGCTCAGCTGCTCCTGCCTCCCCTGGGGTCCCGAGGGCGCGGTCTCTCCTCCGCTCCTGCGGCCCGTTCTGGTGTCGCCACTCACGCCCTCTGCCCTTGCTCCGTGCAGACCCCACTCACCACGGCCGGAGCTGTGCGAGCGGCCGCCCTGCAGCCACGCTCATGCCTGCACCTGCCTCCTCCTTGCCGCGGCCCCAGGCACACGCTCGTCCTTGTGGCTGAGCTCGGTGCCCACGGCCCTGCTTCCTAGCTTCCAGGCGGCCCTGGGAAGACTCAGAACAGGATCGAAACTGAGGGGCATGGCTTGTTTCCTGAAGTTCCCTTTTCTTCTGGGTGGTTTCTGTCTCAGAGGAGCCGGGGGCCTCCAGACCTGGCCGAAGCTGCTGCAGGTGGGTGTGTGGGAGGGGGGTGTGGTGGGTGCCTGGGGGCCCAAGGGAGAGCACAGGACCCCCACCCCTCCCGGCGCGTGCTCCCCTCGCTCTCTGCCTCCTGCAGGGAAATGCCTGCTGCCTGCTCCCGGGCAGACCAGCATAACCTGCTCTCCGCTGAGCCCTGAGGTGCCCCTAGCCCTGGCGGGCTCCTCCTCGTGCCCCCGCGAGTGTCGTCACCGACTGTCCCACGCATACCTGCAGACCAGCCTCACACTTGTCTTGTCCACACGGCACGATGCCCCCCACCTAGAGTGTCGTCCTCCTCTTCCATCCGTGCCGACAGCTCAGAAGAATCGGATGTCGAGTGTGCGTTTGGAGGGCAGCGTGTCTGAAGGCCGCCGTGTCCCGGGTCCCCACACCCAGCGGAAACCGTGTCAGCAACCTCCTCGGGTCTCACTGTGACCCCGGAAGCAGAGCTGGGAGGCCCATGGGAGGGTGTGCCCCCACCCCGAAGGCTGTGCCCTGGGAGCCTGTGCGGGGAGCGCCCGTGCCCATCGGAAGAGCGTGGCCATCGAGTCCCCTGGGCCTGCCCTGTGGCCCCGTCCCGGGCTGTCCGCACAGAGTGAACGAGACTTTTAGATTCTCTAGGAGAGGGAGGGATAGAGCTCCCCGAGGGCATGTCAGGACGCAGCCCGGGACACTTCCCTGCAGCTGTGAAGAACGCACTGGCCTATGCACCTCCGTCCCTCCTGCAAATGCTCTCGAGACTGTGGGTCGGCACACAGGCCGGAATCGGGAGATTTCCTGTCCAGGAAGGCTGGCGGGAGGTGCGTGCTGGGCATGTGAGGAGGGATGTGTCCCTTCGGGCACCTCATTCACTAGGCAGGTGCACAGTGGGGGCTTTGGTCAGGCTTCGGGAGGCCAAGCCCGTGTACCATCACGCCGATGGAGAGAGAAGTCTGCTGTGGCCTCCCCTGCACGTCCGCCGCCGGGGTTTTGTCTCTCCTCAGGGCTGACGGGGCGGAATCGGCACGTGGGACGTGTTTGGCGTGAAGGTGCCTCCAGCCCCCGCCCACCTGCACCCCTGCTGCCCTCAGGCCCGTCCCTGAGGAGCCGCCCGGCCGTCAGCCCCTGCGGGCACGTGCGGACGCCAGTCTGGTCGGCGTGTGCTGAGTCGGGGCCAGCCGCAGGCTTCACACCGCCGCGTCCCCCTGTACGTGCAGGAAGCACATTTACAGGGAGGGGAGATGAGGTGTTCCCGGGGCTGGGGGAGGGGGCGAAGAAGGGACAGGGGAGCAGAGGGGATCTTCTGCGGAAGGGAGCTTCGTCGGCGGGCGGCGAGGTGGGGAGCACACGCACAGCGTCCTCCCGGCGGGGCTGCCCGGAGCGGCACCACGGACAGTGCCCCGCAGGCCTGCGGCTGGGAGCCGGCTCGCCGGGACTTCACAGGTGCTGAGCCCAGTGCGACCTGTGGCCTTGAGTCCCTGTGATCGGCTGCTGACACCGGGTCGTCCTTTGTAACAAGCGTAGCGTGCAAGCAAGCTACGCGTCATGGCGGAACCTGGAACACGGAGCGGCTCCGGGTGTGTACAAACGCTCCCTTCCGCTCTCGTTATGTCTAAACCTAGTGGGAAAGGACACTGTCTTCCAGTCATAAGAGAAGGAAGTCACGGGGATGACGGCACTGTGACGGCGGTGTGGGGGACGGGTGCGGCCTGCACCCGCGAGGGGAGCGTGAGTCATGCGGAGACTGCTGTAGCTTCGTGACATCACCAGGGAGTCAGGAAAGAGATCTGACACGCACTTTGTTCTGACTGACGGGAGGGCACCTTCCACGGGTCAGGGGCTGTGCCCGGCCTGACCCCACACCGTCCTCCTGTGAGGAGCGCCCCTGGGCTCGTGGCCCCGTCCCTCCCAGCCCTGCCCCCACCATCGTGGGGCTTCTCCTCTCCGTCCGTGCCCCTCCTCCTCAGCCTCTTGTGGGACACCCGCCGTCACACCCCGGGCCTGGCCCATCTCATCCGAAGTGCCTTAACGTCAGCCACACCTGCAAAGACCCGTTCTCCGAACAAGGTGGCATTCACAGGTTCCAGGAATTAGGCCGTGGACGTGGCTTTCGGGGGCCAGCACTCGGCCGACCGTGCTGGGTTCGTGACAGCAGGAGAGAAAGAGGGACCGAGGGGCCCCGAGAAGGCCCTTTCCTGCCGGGGGGCCATGAAGGCAGCGTCCCTGGCGCCGTCCACCCCGAGGCCTGCTCTCGGGCTGTGCGCCCCGTGTGCTGGGCCTCCACGGGCCCTCCTGACCGGTGACCAGCGCAGCGGCCTCCCTGGCTCGGGCTGCGTGCACTCCGCCGGGTGCGATGGCCTCTGGCTCTCGCGGTCGGTGTGAGCCCGGCCCTTGTCCTCATGCTGGGGTCCATGGGGCAGGTCTTCTGATCGGGGGCACCAGAGAAGGAAGAGACTCAGCTCTGCCCTTGGGGGACCCTCGGTCCAGGAGACGGGAGGGAGGCGCCTAGGCCTGGGCTCCCGAGAACCTTGCAGGAGGGTGTGGGTCTCGTCGGCGCAGAACGGACAAAGCTCTCCTAGAATTTTATTCTATTGTGCACCTGCGTATCTGTCATCTCTCCACCTGTCCGTCCACCCGTGATTCTGCCCATCCACCGTCCGTCCCCACCCCTCTCTGTCCGTCTGTGTATCTACCGTCCATCCCTGCCCCCACCCACGTACCCGCCCATCGCGCTCTCTGACTCTCTCTCGAGCCGCCTATGTGTACTTTTGGGCCGTATCCAGTGTCCGGCTCCAGAACTTTCCTCCCCCCTCGCCACGACTCCACAGGGGTCTGGGCCATGCGGGGAGGATAGAGGGCCTGTTCCTGCCTGACTCCCTTTTTAACAATTTTAAGGGAAAAGGGAAGGTGCTCCTGGAGGCCCGGGGGGCAGCTGCTGGGACCCGCGCGGGCCCCGGAGGCGGCATTTAGGGCGGCGTTTCTCCCATCAAGAGGTACAGATCGTCGCGACCGAGGACATTCCAGGAGGCTCCAGACCATCTCCCGCGTTTAGTCCGAGCGAGGCCGCGTGGCTCCGACGTCACGGGGACGTGTCTGGATGTCTGCGAGTTTCCTGCAGGTCGCGCGCGGCCGGAGCAGACGTAGAGGGTGTGCTGGGGGCAAAGACGGAGCCGCTGGTCTAAGGTCGGGTCACGGCCCTGTGAGCTCGGTCGCCGTTAGAGCAGAGCCTGGCTGGGCGCTCGGGATGGCCGTACCGCGGGCGTCTCCTTCTCTGGACCAGTGTGGGGCGGGTCTCCTGAGAGCACGTGTGTGCGCACGCGTGTGTGCATGTGAGTGCGTGTGTGCGTGGGCGTGAGCAAGACTGGAATGTGGGCTCTAGGGCTATGTGAGACCCCCACACAGGTGGGTGATTGGTGGGCCTGGGCTTGGGCCCTGGCTCTGACCCTCAGCCTCCAGCCCTGGGACGGGACCAGCAGCCTGTCTCGGGGTGCGGGTCAGCTCTGCCGTCCAGCCCAGTCCCACCGTGTTCGGCTCAGCACAGCTCAGCTCAGCTGGGACCAGCCTGGGGGGAGGGGAGCTCGGCCTCAGTGTCCTGACCAGAAACGGGGTGGGAACCCCCGGGGGCCTCAGCAGCCCTGGGAGTTCCTCTTTTTTTAAGTTCTTGGGAAGTGTGTCAGCAACGTCAGGGTTGAAATGAGCCCCTGTGCCGTGGACGCAGTGGGCTCCTCTCCGTGGCCTCTCGTGTGCTCGCTCCCCCGACGCCACGGCTAACTCGCCGTGCCGCACACAGCGTGGTGGTCACCGGGATGCCCCAGGAAGGGAGGGGGCGCCGGGCGCCATCCCCGCTGTCCCCGAGGCAGCCCTGCGAGGAAAGGGTCGTGGCTGCTTTGGGCACGAGAAGCCGCAGCCTGCGTGGCCTCGTGCCCGAGGTGTGGATGCAGGGGTCCTTGTGGCACGTTCCCTTGTTCCTGTGTCCCACTGCCTGGAGGAGTGGGCTGGGGGTGAGTGTGCGGGGCCGTGAGCCCCCGGCCCGCCCTGGGCGTCCTGCCGGCAGGGGCCTCCCGCATCGTCCTCACGCTCCTTCCCGAGCCCGTGTCGTGCCGCCGCGTCTCTTACTGGGGCTGCGGGCGGGTGGTGTGTCCAGGGAGGGCCGGCGGGGACTGTGGGCGGGCTGGGCCCACCGTGCGGTTGGCCGGCGGCTCCGCCAGACGTGTGTCTTGTGTCTGTGTCTGGTGCAGCCGGGGTGGGCTGTGTCATGGATCTGTGGGTGTCGCCACGGCCGTGGGGACCACGGAGTGGCATCGGATTCTGGTCCTTTGGGGCGGCCGTGCACTGTCGAGACACCAGTGATGTGTGTGCGGGTGTGGTGGGGTGGGCTAGGCCTCACCCTCACACTGCGGGCATGTCCTGTGTGTCCCCGGAACCCCCCGGAAGGGCCGAGCGCCCACGTCGGGGAGGCCACGATGGGGGGCCCTCCCAGCGCGCGCTCCCGCCGGCCCCGCTCCCAGCGTGCCCTCCTGCGAGGCCTCGTGCGGCCGTTTGGAGCGGGAGACGCCGGGAACCCACCCTCTGGGCCCAGCGTGCCGAGGGCCGGCACTGCCCGTGCGGGGAGGCTGTGTGGAGGTCGCCTCCGTCCGGTGTGGTGCCCTCGGGGGACACTCAGGCTCATTTAGAAGACGTGGAGATGCCGCGGCGTGGTTGGGCCGGACACGCCTGGACGGGAGGCCTGGGGGAGACGGGGCCTAGCCCGACCTCCCTGCCCCCCCAGGGCAGCCTGTCCCAGCCTGTCCTGCCCCACCCTTGGCGCTGGGTCAGGTGCTGCGTGGGAGGCAGAGGGCGAGCGCCCGGTTCTTGGAAGGGCCCACGGTTCTGAGAGAAACCACAGGGCGGGCAGAGCCCCACCCTGCAGCCTGCTGCCCCCGCGGGCCCAGGCCAGGTGTGGCCAGTCCGTGCAGCCTGCACACAGGGGAGCATGCCGGGCCTGGCCTCCGTGGCAGCCCCGGCCCACCCTGGCGACCCCCTTCTCCTTCTTCCCCGGCTGGGGGCTGGGGCCGCCGTGCCCAGCCGGTCTCCGGGCTCTGTGCCGAAGACACGGGACGAACCGTGCGGCTGCTGCTGCTGGGCCCGGTCGGCAGCCCAGCCGCCCTTGGGGTCCTGCGGTCTTGGAGGACAATGATCTCATCTCCTCCTGGGTCCCACCGCGGCAGCTGAGCTCTGAGCTCACGTGTCCGTGCTGACCCCGCACTGCCCCTCTCTGGGGCTGTGGCCCTGCCCTGCCTCCAGCATCACCCTGGCTCGTCCCCCTTGTGTCCGAGAGCAGGCCTGGCTGCCCCACCCAGCAGTCACTGTGCCCTCAGCCTCTGGGGCTCTGGCGTCACACCTTCCTGCCTGTAGAGGTGCCGAGCGTGGCCCCACGATGCTGCTCCTGTATTCACTGGCCTGGGGCCGCTCTGCACCTGGACGTGCTGCTTCTCAGCTGTGCCCGTGTGTGCGTGGGAGCCCGTGTGTGCGTGGGAGCCTCTGTGTGTGTGTCAGCAGCCGGAACCTCTGTGCTTTGGCCTCCTGGCTGGTGTTCCCGTTGGGTCCTCCTTAGTTTCCTCTACAGGTGCCCAGTCGAGGGATCAGCCAAGGGTTTGAGGAGCGCTTACGTGCAGATTTTGGGGTTTACCCTTAGTGGCTTCCTCCAAGATGCAGTGTGGACCGTGGACAGTGCACGAGCATTTGGGTCAGAAGACATGGTGCACACCCCGGCACCCTCCCCGCAGGCAGGGGCCGAGGCCCTCGAGGCTGCAGTTTCTTCCAGGTAAGACAGTGACCGTGGCCCCACCTCTCGCATTGTGAGCACGGAGCGAGGGGAGGTCCGAGTGACCGTCAGGCTCCCACGCTCACCCAGCCAGACAGCATCCTACCTGTGCAGGGAAATCAGTGCACTTCAGGGAGAGGACGTGGTCCTCCATAATGTGGGTGGGCCTCATCCAAGCAGTCGAGGGACTGAAGAACAAAGCCCGAGGTTTCCCGGGGAGGAAGGAGCTCTGCCCCGAGACGGCAGTGTTAGCTCCTGCCTGAGATTCCAGGCTGCTGGGCGGCCCAGCAGGTTCCCGATGTGCTGGTCGACGCCCACAGGCAACGAGCCAGTTCCTGGGACGGAGTCCCTCTATGTCTATGTGTCTGCCTCTAGCTTAGTTCAGCTGTACTTGTAGGGTTGTGTCTCTATGTCTTACCTCTCATCTCCTTCCTCACGGTTCTGATACTCTGGGTCTCTATCTCCTACCTGTCTTCTGTCTCCTCCTGGTTCTGATACTCTGGGTCTCTTTCTCTCTCTCTCTTTTTTTTAATGTTTTAAAAATTTATTTATTTGTTAGAGAGAGAGCGAGAGAGCACAGGCAGACAGAGTGGTAGGCCGAGGCAGAGGGAGAAGCAGGCTCCCCGCCGAGCAAGGAGCCCAACGTGGGACTCGATCCCAGGACGCTGGGATCATGACCTGAGCCGAAGGCAGCCGCTTAACCAAGTGAGCCACCCAGGCGTCCCTGGGTCTCTATCTCTTATAACCTATCTTTTTTCTAGGTCTGTTACTGTGGATTTCTCTCTTACCTGTGTTCCGTCTCCTGTAGGTTCTGTTACTGTGGGTCTCTATCTCCTACTTGTCTTCTGTCTCCTCTTGGATCTGTTACTGGGGGTCTGTATTTCTTTCCTGTGTTCTGTCTCCTCTAGGTTCTTGACTGTGCATCTCTATATCTTACTTGTCTCCTATCTCATCAAGGATGTTACTGTGTCTCTTTATCTGTTTTCTGTCTGTCTCCTGTATGTTTGTTACTATAGGTCTCTATCTCTTGCCTCCCATCTCTCTTGTCTTGGTTCTGTTACTGTTGGCTTCTATCTCTTCTTTTAATGAATTACAATTTGATTTTTTAAATTATGTTCAGTTAGCCACTGTATAGTACATCATTAGTTTTTGATGCAGTGCTCAATGATTCATTAGTTGTGTATAACACCCGTGTCACAGAACGTGCTCTCATTAATACTCACCTTGTTACCCCATTTCCTACCCCTGGCTCCTCTGAAACCCTCATTTTGTTTCCTGAGTCCATAGTGTCTCATGGTCCATCTCCCTCTCTGATTTCTTCCCCTTTGGATTTCCATCCCTTCCCCGTGGTCCTCCGTTATTCCTCATGCTCCACATCTGAGTGAAACCATATGATAATTGTTGTTCTCTGCTTGACTTATTTCACTCAGCATAATCCCCTCCAGTTCCATCCACGCCAGTGCAAATAGTGGGTGTTCATCGTTTCTGATGGCGGAGTAATACTCCGTAGTGTATAGGGACCACATCTTCCTTATCCATTCGTCCATTGAAGGGGATTGTGGCTCTTTCCACAGTTTGGCGACCGTGGCCATTGCTGCTGTGAACATTGGGGTACAGATGGCCCTTCTTTTCCCTGCATCTGTGTCTTTGGGGTAAATACCCAGTAGTGCAATTGCAGGGTCATAGGGAAGCTCTATTTTTAATTTCTTAAGGAATCTCCACACTGTTCTCCAAAGTGGCTGCACCAACTTGCACACCCAGAAACAGTGTAAGAGGGTTCCTCTTTCTCCACATCCTCTCCAACACTTATTGTTTCCTTCTTTGTTAATTTTGGCCATTCTAACTGGTATAAGGTGGTATCTCACTGTGTTTTTAAAAAATTTATTTATTTATTTTTTAAAATTTCTTTTCAGTGTTCCAGAATTTATTGTTTATGATGGCTAGTGATGTTGGACACTTTTCATGTGTCTGTTAGCCCTTTGTGTATCTTTTTTGGAGAAATGTCTGTTCATCTGTTCATGTCTTCTGCCCATTTTTTGACTGGGTTATTAGTTTTTTGAGTTTTGAGTTTGAGGAGTTCTTTATAGATCTTGGATATCAGCCTTTTATCTGTATCGTCATTTGCAAATATCTCCTCCCATTCCGTGGGTTGCCTCTTTGTTTTGTTGACTGTTTCCTTTGCTATGAAGAAGCTTTTTATCCTGATGAAGTCCCAAAAGTTCATTTTGGCCTTTTTTCCTTTGCCTCTGGAGACATATCTTGAAAGAAGTTGCTGTGGCTCAAACTGAAGAGGTTCCTGCCTATGTTCTCCTCTACGATTTTGATGGATTCCTGCCTCACATTGAGGTCTTTTATCCATTTGGAGTTCATCTTTCTGGATGGTGGAAGAGGTCGGTCGCGTTTCATTCTTCCGGATGAAGCTGTCCGATTTCCCCAGCACCATTTATTGAAGAGACTTTTTTCCATTGGCTACTTTTTTCCTGATTTCTCAAATATTAGTTGACATAGAGTTGAGGGTCCATATCTGGGCTCTCTACCCTGTTCCACCGGTCCATGTGTCTGTTTTTGTGCCAGTCCCATGCTGTCTTCGTGATCACAGCTTTGTAGTAAAGCTTGAAGTCAGGCAACGTGATGCCCCCCAGGTTAGTTTTTCTTTTTCAACCTTCCCTTGGTGATTTGGGATCTTCTCTTGTTCCATACAAATTTTAGGATTTTTTGTTCTAGCTCCTTGAAATATGCCAATGGTGTTTTAATAAGGATGGCATCGAAAGTGCAGATTGCTCTGGGCAGGACAGACATTTTAACAATATTTACTCTTACATTCCATGAGCATGGAATGTTTTTCCATCTTTTTGTTCCTTCCTCAGTTTCTTCCGGAAGTGTTCTGCAGTTTCTGTAGTATAGATCATTTCCCTCTTTGGTTACATTCATTCTTAGGTATCTTATGGTTTTTGTTATTGAAAATGGAATTGATTCCTTAATTTCTCTTTCTACAGTTACATTGTTAGTATAGAAAAGCAACTGATTTCTGTGCATTGATTTTGTATCCTGCCACACTGATGAGTGGAGTATTTTGGGTTTTCTACATAAGGTATCATGTCATCTGCAAAGAGGGATAGTTTGACTTCTTTGCCGATTGGGATGCCTTTTATTTCTTTTTCTTGTCTGATTGCTGAGGCTAGGACTTCTAGCACTATGTTGAACAATAGTGGTGAGATTGGGCATCCTTGTCATGTCCCTGACCTTAAAGGAAAAGCTCTCAGCTTTTCCCCAATGATAATGATATTCGCTGTGGGCTTTTCATAGATGACTTTTATGATACTGAGAATGTTCCCTCTAATACTATACTCTGAAGAGTTTTCATCTGGAATGGATGGTGTATTTTCTCAAATCCTTTTTCTGCATCAATTGAGAGGATCATACAGTTCTTGTTTTTCTTTTATTGTGTTCTTTCACATTGATTGATTTGTGAGTGTTGAACCACCCTTGTATCCCAGGAATAAATCCCACGTGGTCATGGTGGGTCATCCTTTTCATGTACTGTTGGATCCTATTGGCTAGGATCTTGTTGAGTATTTTGGCATTCAGGTTAATCAGGGATATCAGTTTTTTTTTTAAAGATTTTATTTATTTATTTGACAGACAGAGATCACAAGTAGGCAGAGAGGCAGGCAGAGAGAGAGAGAGGAGGAAGCAGGCTCCCTGCCGAGCAGAGAGCCCGATGCGGGGCTCAATCCCAGGACCCTGGGATCATGACCCGAGCCAAGGCAGAGGCTTAACCCACTGAGCCACCCAGGCACCCCATCAGGGATATTGGTTTTTAATTCTCCTTTTTGATGGGTCATTGTCTGGCTTTAGGATCAGGGTAATGTTGGCCTCAAAGAAGGAATTTGGAAGTTTCCCTTCTGTTTCTATTTTTTGAAACAACTTTGGTAGAATAATTATTATTTCTGCTTTAAATGTTTGGTAGAATACCCCTGGGAATCCATCAGGCCCTGGACTTTTTCTTTTTGGGAGGTTTTGATTATGCTTCGATTTCATTACTGGTTATTGGTCCATCTATTCAGGTTGTCTATTTCTTTCTGTTTCATTCTTGGTCTTTTATAAGTTTTCAGAAATGCAACCATTTCTTCCAGTTTGCTTAATTTGTTGGTGTATAGTTGCTGATAATAATTTCTAATAATTGTTTCTATTTCCTTGGTATTAGTTGTGATGTCTTCCCTCTTATTCATGATTTTATTAATTTAGGTCCTTTCTCTTTTCTTTTGTATAAGTCTGGACAGTGGTTTATCAATCTTGTTTTTAAAAAATTTTATTTATTTATTTGACACAGAGAGAGAGAGCACAAGCAGGGGGAAGTAGCAGGTAGAGTGAGAGGGAGAAGCAGGCTTCCTGCTGAGCAAGGAGCTTCTCAGTTTAAGTTTTATTTGCTCTTCTGTCTCCTGCTTTTTAAGGTAAGGTTAGCTTGTGCATTTGGGATTTTTCTAATTTTCTAAGAGAAGCTTGGATGGCTATGTATTTCCCTCTTAGGACCACCTTTGCAGTATCCTATAGATTTTGGACTGAAGTGTTTTTGTTCTCATTACTTTGCACGAATTATTTAATTTCTTCTTAAATTTCTTGGTTGACCCAATCATTCTTTAACAGATGCTCTTTAACTTCCCAGTATTTGAGTTCCTTCCATTTTTTTTTTTTTTTTCTGATTGAGTTCCCATGTCAAGGCATTGTAGTCTGATAACATAAAGGAATAATTTCAGTTTTTTGGAATTGGCTGAAACCTGATTTGTGACCCAGTATGTGATCTATTCTGGAGAAATTTCCGTGTGTATTCGAGAAGAATGAATATTCTGGAACACTGAAAAAAAAAAAAGAAAGTGCACTGTGCTTAAAAAAATTAAATTCTCTATACGTCACTAAAAAAAAATGAATGAGTATTATGTTGTGTTAGGATGGAATGCTCTGTATATATTTACGAAGTCCAAGGGGTCCAGTGTGTCTTTCAAGGCTCTTGTTTCTTTGTTGATCTGCTTAGATGATCTGCCCAATGCTGAGACTGGAGTGTTAAAATCTCCTACTATTAAAGTTTTATTATAATATGATTCTTTATTTTGATTAGCAGCTGGCTTATGTAGTTAGCTGCTCCCATGTTGGGGGCATCAGATATTTACAATTGTTAGTTTTTTTTTTTCTTTTTATAGTGGTAGAAAAATGGGTAGTAAGATTTTCTTTTTTTAAAAAAATTATGTTATGTTAGTCACCATACAGTATATCATTAGTTTTTGATGTAGCGTTCCATGATTCATTGTTTGCATATAACACCCAGTCCTCCATGCAATATGTGCCCTCCAGTTAGAATGACAAAAATTAACAAGGCAAGAAACAATAAATGTTGGAGAGGATGTGGAGAAAGGGGAACCCTCTTACACTGTTGTTGGGAATGCACGTTGGTGCAGCCACTTTGGAAAACACTGTGGAGGTTCCTCCAACAATTAAAAATAGAGCTTCCCTATGACCCTGCAATGGCACTACTGGGTATTTACCCCAAAGATAGTGATGTAGTGAACAGAAGGGCCATCTGCACCCCAATGTTTATAGCAGCAATGGCCACAGTCGCCAAACTGTGGAAAGAGCCAAGATGCCCTTCAATAGATGAATGGATAAGGAAGATGTGGTCCATATACACTATGGAGTATTATGTCTCCATCAGAAAGGATGAATACCCAACTTTTGCAGCAACATGGATGGGACTGGAGGAGATTATGCTGAGTGAAATAAGTCAAGCAGAGAGTCAATTATCATATGGTGTCACTTACTTGTGGAGCATAAGGAGTAACATGGAGGACAGTGGTAGAAGGAAGGGAAGAATGAAGGGGGGAAATCAGAGTGGAAGAGGAACCCTGAGAGAATGTGGATTCTGAGAAAAAAACTGAGGGTTTTAGAGGGGGTGGATGGTGAGCCTGGTGGTGGGTATTAAGGTGGGTATTAAGGGTTAAGGAGGGCACAGATTGCAGGGAGCATTGGGTGTTGCACATAAACAATGAATCTTGGAACACTGCATCAAAAACTAATGATGTATTTTGTGGTGACTAACATAACACAATAAAAAAAAAAAAAAGAAAGTGAAAAGACAAGCCAGAGAATGGGAGAAAATATTTTGTAAACCATATACATGATAAGGGATTTGTCTGCAGAGTATGTGAAGAACTCTTATAATTCAACAATGAAGACTCCAATTTAAAAATGTAAGAAAAAAAAGCTAATGATGTACTGTATGGTGACAAATGTAACATAATAAAAAATAATAAAAGTAAAATAAATTTTTAAAAGAAGACATACAAATGGCTAACAGACACATGTTAGATTTTCTTGTTGGATAACTCCCTTCAGTATGCTATAGTGTCCCTCTGCCTATCTTAATACAGTCCTTGGCTTAAATCAAATTCTCACTTTTCTGATGTGAGAATTTTTACCACAGCTTTCTTGTGAGGTATGTTGGCACGGTTCTCCCTCCCCTCACTTTCTGTCTGGAGATGACTTCAGGTCCAAAGTGAATCCTTTGTAGATAGCATATGGAGGGGTCCTGTCTTTGTATCCAATCTGCAACCCTGTGCTGTTTCACGGGAGCATTTAGGAGATATGTATTTAGTGACATCCCACTGTATGTACAGTCCCCTTTTCTACTGATTGTCTCTGTAAATTTCTGGTCTACATTACTCTTGGGGTCTTTCATTTTTTTGTAGAATCCCCCTGAATATTTCTTGCAGGGATGGCTTGGTGGTCACTTCTTTCAGTTTCTGCCGGTCTTGGAAGCTCCTTGTCTCTCCATCCATGCTGAATGACAGCCCTGCTGGATAAAGTATGTTCTTCTCACCATGTTCTTCTCATTTAGTGCCCTGACTATGTCTTGCCAGCCCCTTATGGCTTTCCAGGTCTCTGAGGTTATTCTGAGGTTCTTCTCTCCATATGTAAAAAATATCTCTTCCCCCTACCTGCTCTAAGGATGGTTTCCTTGGCTCTAAGTTCTGTAAGTTTTACTGTTATATACTGGCGTGTTGGTCTGTTCTCATTGATCTTAGGAGGGGTCCTCTCTGCCTCTTGGACATGAATGCTTGTTTTCTTCCCCAGATGAGGGAAGTCTCAGCTACCGTTTCCTCAGATATAACTTCTAGTCCCTTCTCTCTCTCTCTCCACCCCCTCAGAGATCCCAGTAACTCTGACATTGGAATGTTTCATGGCGTCATTAATCTAAGTCAGTTCTCATGGACTTTAGCTGTTTATCCCAATCCTCCTTGGCTTCCTTCCTTTCTATCCGTTTGTCTTCTAGATCACTGATTATTCATCTGCCTCATTTACCCTGGCTGTTAGAGTATCCAGTTTAGACTGCATTTTATTCATAGCATTTTTAAGTTCAGCCTGATTAGATGTTGTTTCTGCCCTAGGAGATTCTTATTTTGTCACTAATGATTTTCTCAAGCCTAGCTATTGACTTCATGATTGCTATCCTGAATTCTATCTTTGACATCTTGCTTATGTCCATACCCATTAGGTCTGGGGGAGAGGCCATTGCCTCTGGTTCTTTTCTTTTCTGGGAATTCCTCCTCCTCGTCACTCTGCTGAGGGGTGGTTGAGAGAATGTATGGAGTCCAAAATATTAACCACGATCCAGGCAGGATGCACCCTAGGAAAATCTGGAGTGTCTGGAAGCCACCACTGAAAAAAACAGCCAAAGTGAAACTCAAGAATAAAATCTATAAAATTAAAAAAAAAATTAAAAATCAGAAAAAAGAGAGAAGAAAAAAAGAAAAATGGGGGGTGGGGGGAAGGGGGCTATAAGCTCTCAGTGTGGGCAAGGTAGGGTTTTTCAGTTCTTCCTGGGTGTATTTTACTCTGTTGTTAGAGGATACCACTACCCAAAGTTACAGGGAAAATAAAACTGGTATATATATGAAGGTAATATTGACTAGGGTAAAAAGGGGCTACACTGAAGCATATATCTATATAAAAATATAAGTGTGAAAAAGAACAAGTTAAAAAACTACTATGAAATATGTTATATTAAACATCTATTTGAAACGAGAAAAAGGTAAGAAGAAAAAACGGGGAAGAAACATAGGGAAAGAATAAAAGAAAAAGAAAGCGTTGTATCTGAAAAATACATAATCAGTAAGGCACTGCCTGGAGCTAAACATACCATTTTCCCCTGGTGTTGGGGTTTTACAGTTTTATGGGGGCCGTAGGGTTGGCGTCTTCTTGTTCTTCCGGCCTGCCTTCAGGGGGGTGGCTGCTGCGGCATTTCTCAGGCAACCCTGTTTCAGCAGAGTTATCTTGGCCGCCCCCACCCCCCATCGGGGGGCTGGGCTCTGTGGAAACCTGTTTTTTGAGCTTTTGTTCTCTGGTGGTTTTCCGTGCCTATTCTGAGGGTCAGAACAAAACAACAACAAAAATGGCCACACCCAGGCCTCTGTCGCAGAACAGAGAGAAATCACATTCTGCTCTTCACCGAACCCTCCAGAACACACAGTCTCCGTTTTTGTAACTGTTGCTGAAAACAGCCTCCCACAAGCGGTGCGCCTCCACGGCCATCTTCTCAGCAGTTGACCCACGAGCCCCGCTTGTCTCTGCCCTTTGTGCTTCTAAATCCACAAGTGGTCCTGGTTCTTGGGTGTGCCCCTGCAGCTCCTGGGTCTTGTCTGAGTGCTGTTATAAAGCCTTTCCTGGCTGCTACCACTCTGCGAGTTATTGCCCAGTCCCCCTGCCTGGGACACTTTTGTGCTCCAGCGTTATATAACTTTCCAGGGGCCAACTTAGGGCTGATCCCTCTCCCTTCTGCTTATCTTCTGATATCTGCCCACAGATTCATGACTCCTCCCTTCCTGCCTTAGGATGGTGGTGTTTTTCTGCTTTTAGAGACCCAGATATCTATTCTTACACCTCAAGCTGATTTCATGGGTGTCATGATGGTTTGGTAGATATCCAGCTAAATTCAAGAGACTGGTTGAAGTGGAGTCCCCTATTCCTCTGCCATCTTGTCCCCCTCTCCTACAGTGGGTCTCTATCTCTTACCTCCCATATCTCTCCTCTTGGTTCTTTTGCTGTGGGTCTCAATCTCTTACCTGTCTTCTGTCTCTTCTTGGATCTGTTACTATGGGTCTCTCTTTCCTGTGTTCTCTCTCCTCTAGATTCTGTTACTGTGGTTCTCTATTTCTTATCTCCCTTCTGTCTCTTCTAGGTGCTGTTACTGTGGGTCTCTATCTCTCAAATCCCATTTCTCTCCTCTTGGTTCTTTTACTGTGGGTCTCTCTCTCTTACCTGTATTCTGTCTCCTCTAGGTTTTGTAACTGTGTGTTTCTATCTCTTACTTGTCTTCCATCTTCTCTTGGTTCTATTACTATTGGTCCCTACCTTTTACTTCTCATCTGTGTCCTCTATATTCTGTTACTGTGGATCTCTATCTCTTACTTGTCTTCTGTCTACTCTAGGTTCTGTTAGTGCGAGTCTGTATCTCTTACCTTTGCTCTGCGTCCTCTTAGTTTTGTTACTGTGTGTCTCTGTGTCTTATCTCTCATCTGTTTTCTCTAGTTTCTGTTACTCTTGAGAATTCTGTCTCATAGTCTCTGAAAATTGTCAAATTCAAAGCACCCCCCTGCTGGTTGGCTGACCTGGGTCCTGGGGTTGGGTGACCAGGCCAGGGGACCTCAGAGACAACCATTTGTCCAGGTCCACATGTCCAGATGACTCATGTGTCAGTATATCTGGCTTCTCTGTCAGTGACCACAGACATACAGACAAGGGACATTGTGTCTCACAGGTCTGGAAGCTGGAAATCCCCTATCAGGTTCATTCAAACACAGTGTCCTTGGAGGCTGCTTCCTGGCTCATGGACTGTATCTTCCTTCTGCATCTTCTCATGGTGGGAGTGGCAAGGGAACTCGCTTTTTCATAAGGGCACTAATCCCATTTTTGGGACTGAACCCTTATGACCCCAGGTCACCGAAAGCCTCAACTCCTAACACCATCACACTTAGGGTTAGGATTTCACACACAAATTTTGGGGATACAAACTTTCAGTCCATGCTGTGCTTCCCTCATCCCAACATTGATGATTCTGCAACTTGGGCCCATGGATGTCACACTAGGTATGCAAGGGACAGGTGGACAGATGGTTCCCTCCAAGTGAGGGAGGAGGGTGGGACCAGCTGGGTCCTAGGAGCCTGCTGGTAGGGGTGTACATGTGTGAGATGCAGTTAGAGGTGTGTGCATGGGAATAGGAGAAGCTGACAGGTGTGTATCTGAGCTGATGCTTAGGGTAGAGAGCTTCTAGGAGGTCGGGAGGCAGTAGAAGGTTGACCTCAGGTTTCACATTGGTGCAACCTGCAGGTGCTTAAGGGCTGGTGGGCTTCAGGAGGCTTGTGAGGGTTGTGTGGGGGCTGTGACTGTCACTGAAGGCAGGGATCGGATCAGGAGGTTGTTCTGCTGCCTCTCCAAGACGTAGTGTGGACAGTGCATGAGCGCTGGGGTCAGAAGACATGGTGCACACCCCGGCACCCTCCCCGCAGGCAGGGGCTGAGGCCCTCGAGGCTGCAGTTTCTTCCAGGTAAGACAGTGACCGTGGCCCCACCTCTCGCATTGTGAGCACGGAGCGAGGGGAGGTCCGAGTGACCGTCAGGCTCCCACGCTCACCCAGCCGGGCTATTCAACCAGACAGCATCCTACCTGTGCAGGGAAATCAGTGCACTTCAGGGAGAGGACGTGGTCCTCCATAATGTGGGTGGGCCTCATCCAAGCAGTCGAGGGACTGAAGAACAAAGCCCGAGGTTTCCCGGGGAGGAAGGAGCTCTGCCCCGAGACGGCAGTGTTAGCTCCTGCCTGAGATTCCAGGCTGCTGGGCGGCCCAGCAGGTTCCCGATGTGCTGGTCGACGCCCACAGGCAACGAGCCAGTTCCTGGGACGGAGTCCCTCTATGTCTATGTGTCTGCCTCTAGCTTAGTTCAGCTGTACTTGTAGGGTTGTGTCTCTATGTCTTACCTCTCATCTCCTTCCTCACGGTTCTGATACTCTGGGTCTCTATCTCCTACCTCTCATCCACCTCCTCTTGGTTCCATGTTGTAGGACAATATTGGAGGGTCACAGGTGGGAGCCTCAGTGCCCGGTGGGAGGTCGTTTTCACAGAGTCGGCATTCTAGGGGAGGAGTCAAGATGGCGGCCAAGTAGCCGGCTGAGACGACATCGGGGAGCAGGGGATCAGCTAGACAGCTTATCTAACCACCGCGAACACCTACAAATCCAACGGGACACCGAAGAGAAGAAGAGCAGCAATTCTGGAAACAGAAAATCGACCACTTTCTGAAAGGTAGGACGGTGGAGACGGGAATCCGAAGCGACGGGAAGACAGACCGCGGTGGGAGGGGCCGGCTCCCGGCAAGCGGCGGAGCAACGGAGCACAAAGTCCGCTCCATGGAGGGACATCACTCCAGAGGCTAAACCGGGGTGAAGCCCACGCGGGGTCAGCGTGGCCCCAGGTCCCGCAGGGTCACAGAAGGATCAGGGGTGTCTGAGTATCGCAGAGCTCGCAGGTGTTAGAGCGGGGAAGCCGGCGACAGAGACGGAGCCGAGGAGTGAGCTCTCAGCCCGGGGTTACCTTGAACTGGTCACAGGCTGGGTGAGGTCAGAGCGCGGCTGGAGGCCAGGGACATGGGAGTGATTGAGCGCTTTTCTCCGAGGGCGCACTGAGGAGCAGGGCCCCGAGCTCTCGGCTCCTCCAGGCCGGAGATTGGAGACTGGGCGGCCGCCATCCTCACTCCCGTCCTCCGGAGCTCTGTGGAAAGCGCTCAGGGAACAAAAGCTCCCGAAAGCGACCCCGACAGATGACGGCTGACTTAGCCCGGCCCCTGGCAAGGGCGGTGCAATTCCGCCTCGAGCAAGACACTTGAAAATCACTACAACAGGCCCCTCCCCCAGAAGATCCACAAGAAATCCAGCCAAGACCAAGTTCACTTACGGAGGAGAACAGCGGATTTCCAGAGGAGGAGAAAGCAAATCTTATCTGGACAAAATGACAAGGTGGAAAAACTCACCACAAAAAAAAGAACAAGAGGCAGTACCGAAGGCTGGGGACCTAATCAATACGGACATTGGTAATATGTCAGATCTAGAGTTCAGAATGACGATTCTCAGGTTCTAGCCGGGCTCGAAAAAGGCATGGAAGATGTTAGAGAAACCCTCTCCGGAGAGATAAAAGCCCTTTCTGGAGAAAGAAAAGAACTAAAATCTAACCAAGTTGAAATCAAAAAAGCTATTAATGAGGTGCAATCAAAAATGGAGGCTCTTACTGCTCGGATCAATGAAGCAGAAGAGAGAATTAGTGACATAGAAGACCAAATGACAGAGAATGAAGGAGCTGAGCAAAAGAGAGACAAACAAATACTGGACCACGAGGAGAGAATTCGAGAGATAAGCGACACCATAAGACGACACAACATGAGAATAATTGGGATTCCAGAAGAAGAAGAAAGAGAGGAGGGAGCAGAAGGTATATTGGAGAGAATTTCCCTAATATGGCAAAGGGAACAAGCATCAAAATCCAGGAGGTGCACAGAACCCCCCTCAAAATCATCAAGAATAGGTCCACACCCCGTCACCTAATAGTAAAGTTTACAAGTCTTAGCGACAAAGAGAGAATCCTGAAAGCAGCCCGGGACAAGAAGTCTGTAACATACAATGGCAAAAATATTAGATTGACAGCAGACTTATCCACAGAGACCTGGCAGGCCAGAAAGAACTGGCATGATATGTTCAGAGCACTAAACAAGAAAAACATGCAGCCAAGAATACTACATCCGGCTAGGCTATCATTGAAAATAGAAGGAGAGATAAAGAGCTTCCAGGACAAACAAAACCTGAAAGAACTTGTAAACACCAAACCAGCTCTACAGGAGATATTGAAAGGGGTCCTCTAAGCAAAGAGAGACCCTAAAAGTAGTCGATCAGAAAGGAACAGAGACAATACACAGTAACAGTCACCTTACAGGCAATACAGTGGCACTAAACTCGTATCTCTTAAAAGTTACCCTGAATGTTAATGGGCTAAATGCCCCAATCAAAAGACACAGGGTATCAGAATGGATAAAAAACCACAGAGTCGGCATTCTCGCCCTGAGGGTGAGGGCATAGTTGTGCCAAGGGCCTGGTGCTCATCCAGGAGGGCATGGGGTCCCCAGTTGTGGGAGATGCTGGCATTCCCACGTGAGGCAGGTGGGATGGGGGCCGCTCTGTGGTCCAGGAGATGGGAGTGGAGGTAGCCCCATGACCGAGAGGAAGAGGGGGCTGGGCAGTCTGTGTGGCCCCTCTGCCGATTGGCTTCTAGGTAGAAGAGTAGGGTGAGGGGGATAGAGGGTGTGGTACTGAGGGTACTGAGGCACTGAGGGCAGTAGCCTGGAGCCCTCAGGGCCCCTGAGGGTTGGAATGTTCTGGACACCTGCTTTCTGTCCCATGGCCAACCTAAATCATGTCCCTCAAATTCAAGTCTTGAAGCCTTGACCCCAGGACCTTGGAATGTGACGGTATTTGGAGATGGGGTCTCTGGAGAGGTGAGAGTGTAGAAGGAGGTCATTCATCCAACCCAGTGTGGCTGGTCCTCAGTACAGCCTCTTGTTCTTGTAAGAGCAGATGCTGAGGACACAGACATGCACAGAGGGCTGGCCTCGTGAGGACAGGGCAGAGGCCCCGGGCGAGGTCTGCGTCTCTCCTGCTGGCTTCCAGGATTGTGAAAAGAGAAACGCCTGTGGTTGAAGCCACCAGACTGTGGCCCTTTTGTCTGGCCTCCCGCGCTGGCTAATACACACCCAACGCATGCCTCTTGCTTCTGTCCACGGCCAGGGCCGGCAGCCCCTCCTGCACCCAGCCCCAGCTGGCCCCTGGCCCTGCGCCGTTCCTGGACGCCTTCCTCACCCACCGGGAGCACCTGGGGCTGTGGGGGTCCTGGCCCCCCATGGCAGGCGGGAGCCAAAGCGCGGTGTGGCCAGGCCGGGATTTCACCAGGAGCATGAACACAGGAAGACTTTCCCCAGCAAGTTATGGAAGTTTTCAGGATATTTTATTGTCGTTAAAGAAAAAGAGAAGAAACAGTCAAGGACATTTTCACGCTCTGGCAATTTCACAAGAAGAAATCAAGCTACCCAAGCTACAGCAGCGGGTTTCCTCTGAGTGACGGGTGTGCATCCTCTCCCGGGGGCATGGGGGCTCGCCTGTCCTCCCCTGCATGGTCGTCTCTCCCGTGTCGGGGCTCCGATCGGGCACTCGTTCAAAGGCCGGGCGGAGAACCAGTCCTAGGCGTCCGCCTGGGTCCGGCCCCAAGGCCGCGGGCACTCTCTCTGGTCGTCTTGTCTCTGCCCCCATCTGCCCGGAGCAAGCAGGCATTTCTGCCCAGCGTGAGTCGGGTCCTGGTCAGAGGAGGGTGCAGGCTGGGCCTGCTGTCCTGGCCTCTCCGCACCCGCCCACCTCTGTCCACGGAGGCTGCGTCCCACCCGTCTGGGGACCGGGTCACCAGGCCCCTCTGCAGGAGGCCAGTCTGGCTGCCGTCACTCCTTCCCCCTGTCCCCGGGGGGCTCCTGCAGTGGCCACAGGCCTGGGCCCTCCTCTGCACATCTCCTCCAGGGGAGAAGGTCTGACTGACCATTCGTGGCACCCGGAAGCCTCTCTGAGGGGTGGTGGCGGCCCATGGGTTCCTCAGGGCCTGAGACAACACGCCTGCTCTGGGGATGTCCTGCCTTCTGGAGCCCGGCCGGGACGGGGTTTGCTTGGAGGCCGGTCCCTGCCCAGATGGACGCCGGGACTGCCAGCCCTCTGCCGCCTCCAGGACGACCGTGCACGGGACCCCGGGGCCGTGCTGGTGAGGGCCATCCTGCCGCGATGGGTCAGTGTCCACACGGCCCCAGCAGTAACTTGGTGGCTGCCGAGGAGGGGTGAGCAGCGTCCATCAGCTCAGGGTGGGGGCGCAGCCTGCTGTCCGGTGGAGTCTCCAAACGGGGCGCCGGGGGCAGGATGCAGCCCACGGTGCCCAGCAACCCCGAGGGTGGAGGTCAGGCCCAGGGCGGCTGTGAGGTCGGAGGGTGGCGCGCTGGGAGGTCAGGAGGGCAGGCCTGGCAGCGGGCCGAGCGGCATGAACCGACGCAGCCGGTTCCCGTGGGGGGTTGAGGGCAGCCCTGGACACCCGCCGCGAGGGCCGGCCCTAGGCCCCCTGGCCGATCATGTTCCTGTAGTCGGGGACGATCGTGTGCTTCAGCTGCACCACCGAGGAGAAGATCCACTTCACCTGCAGCGGGCGGGCGAGGGGGTGAGCGTGGCCGGGACCCCCGGGGACCGCCCCCCGCCTCCCGCCGGAGCTGGACCCCACACCCGGGACCACTAGAGGGCTGGGGGTCCTGGTGGGGATGGCGTGCGGACAGTGAGGGGACGGCGAGGGGACAGGGAAGGGACAGTGTGGGGACAGTGAGGGGACAGTGAAGGGACAGTGTGGGGACAGCGTGGGGGCAGCGAGGGGGCAGAAGGGGACAGCGAGGGGACCACGATGGAGCAGTTAGGGGACAGTATGGGGACCGTGTGGGGACCGTGTGGGGACAGTGAGGGGGCGGTGAGGGGGCAGTGAGGGCACAGCATGGGCACAGCGTGCGGACAGCCATTGGACAGTGTGGGGACGGTGAAGGGACAGGGTGGGGACAGTGAGGGGACAGTGAAGGGACAGTGTGGGGACAGCGTGGGGGCAGCGAGGGGGCAGAAGGGAACAGCAAGGGGACCACGATGGGGCAGACAGTGTGGGGACCGTGTGGGGACAGTGTGGGGACTGTGTGGGGACAGCGAGGGGGCCGTGAGGGGGTGGTGAGGGGGCAGTGAGGGCACAGTGTGGGCACAGCATGGGGACAGCCATTGGACAGTGTGGGGACGGTGAAGGGACAGGGTGGGGACAGTGAGGGGCAGTGAGGGGACAGCAAGGGGACACCGAGGGGACAGCGAGGGGGCAGCGTGGTGACAGCAAGGGGAGAGCGAGAGGACCGTGTGGCAATAGTGAGGGGGCAGTGTGGGGACAGTGGGGGGATTGTGTGGGGACAGTGTGGGGACAGCGAGGGAGCGGTGAGGGGGCAGTGTGGGGACTGCGAGCGGACAGCGTGGGGACAGCCACCGGACAGTGTGGGGACAGTGAGGGGACAGGGTGGGGACCGTGAGGAGCAGTGAGGGGACAGCGAGGGGACAGCATGGCGACAGCAAGGGGATAGCGAGGGGACCGTGTGGCAATAGCGAGGGGACAGTGTGGGGACAGTGAGGGGACAGTGTGGGGACAGTCGGGGGATTGTGTGGGGACAGTGTGGGGACAGCGAGGGAGCAGTGAGGCGGCAGCGTGGGGACTGTGAGCGGACAGCTTGGGGACAGCCACTGGACAGTGTGGGGACAGTGTGGGTCAGTGTGGGGACAATGTGTGGACAGCATGGGGACAGCTGGGGACTGTGGTGACTGTGATGGGGCAGCATGGGGTCATCATGAGGACAGCATGGGGATTGGGTACAGGGTGGGGACAGTGAGGGCACAAGGGGACAGTGTGGGGACAGTGCTCATTGTGTGGGGACAGTGAGGTGTCATCATGGGCACAGTCTGGGGACAGTGTGGGGACAATGAGGGGACTATGTGGGGACAGTGTGGGAACAGCGAGGGGACAGTGTGGGGACAGTGGTCCATCGTGTGGGGGCAGTGAGATGTCATCATGGGACAGTGTGGGGACAATGAGTGGTTATCATGGGGACAGTGATGGGACAGTGAGAGGACAATGTGTGGACAGCAGGGAAACAGCTGGGGACTGTGTGGACAGTGATGGGACATCATGGAGTCATCATGGGGACAGTGTGGAGACACTGGGCCATCATGGGGGGATAGTCTGAGGACAGTGTGGGGACAGCATGGGGATGTGAAGGGACTGCATGTGGACAGTGGTCCATAGTATGGGTACAGCGTGGGGTGGGTCAGAATGGTTTTACCAGGGGACAGTGTGCAGACAGTTTTGGGTCAGTGTGGGGACAACATGGGGATGTGAAGGGACTGCATGTGGACAGTGAGGGGACAGTGTGGCATCAGTGTGGAGACAGTAAGGGGACAGGGAGGATAGAGTGTGGTGTCAGCGTAGGGACTGTATAGGGATTGCATGGGGACATGTAGGGGACAGTGTGGAGACAGCTTGGGGATAGCATAGGGACAGCATGGAGTCAATGTGGGGACAGGGTGGGAACAGCATGGGGACAGTGTGGGGGCAGTGTGGGGCCACGTTTGGGTCAGTGAGGGGATAGTGAGTGGACAGTGTGGGGACAACGTGGGAACAGCGTGGAGACAACACGGGGACAGTGTGTGTCAGTGAGGGAACAGTGTGAGGACAGCATGGGGATAGTGTCTGGTCAGCATAGGGTCAGCATGGGGTCAGTGTGGGAACAATACGGGGAAAGTGTGTGGACAGTGTGAAGACAATATGGGGACCACGCAAGGACAGCATGGGGACAGCATTGGGACATCAGGGGGACAGCACAGATAGAGGCTGGGGATAGGCTGGGGTCAGTGTGGGGACAGTGTAAGACAGCATGGGGACAGTGTGTGGACAGTGGACAACATGAGGTCACTGTGAGGAAAGTGTGGGGACAGTATGGGGACATCATAAGGACAACGTAGGACAGCATGGCTGCAGCATGGAGACAGCATGAGGACAGTGTTGGGACAGCATGGGGACCACATGGGGACAATTCTGGGTCAGTGTGTGGTCAGCATGGGAATAGCATGGGGACAGTGTAGGGAGAGTGGGCCGATGTGAGGGGACAGTCGAGGACAGCATGGTGACAACATGGGGACAGTGTGAGGATGGCATGTGGACAGCATATGGACAGCATGTGGACAGCGTGTGGACAGATGGGGACAGCCCGTGGATAGTGTGGGGACAGCACGGGGACAGCAGGCTGCAGTGAGGGGACGTGTGGGGACGCCCACCTTAAAGAGGGTCACAGTGGCGCTGTAGCACACGCTGAGCAGGAAGAGGGTGATGAAGATTGAGATGGTGGTCCACAGCCCATCCAGCTCCCCATCCTGGTCCTCGGCACAGCTGTCGTCCAGGAGCAGCTCTGGACAGGAAGGGGGTGGTCAGTGCCATGCCTGCCCCAGGGGTGATTCCCTGGGGGACAGTCACAGCCCTCTGCTACCTCAGGCACCAGCCTCAGCACCCCCGGCTCTCCAGCTGGGGTCTGGTCGGTGGGGGACCCCCTCTCTCTCTGCTCTGCCCTGTGCTGGGACCCTCCTGGGGGAAGGCGCCCTGACCGGCACATGTCCTCTTCCCCCGGGGGCCAGGTCCAGAGGGTGGGGGGGTCAGCAGAGCCCAGGGAAGGGCTGGTCGGTGTCGGGGAGTGTCCGAGAGAAGGAGTGGGTGGGAGCATCAGGACAAGCTGGGTGTGGGGCGTTGTGGATGTTGGGAGCGGGTGCAGGTGCCCTGGGGCGGGGGGGGACAGTCGGTGTGGTCAGTGTGTGGATGAGCTGCTGAGAAGCCGATGGGCGCTGGAGGGGTGTGGATCGGGCTGGTGTCCACGGTGAGGGTTCCCAAGACCGGCTCTGGTCTGGGCCCATGCAGGTTGTCCCGTGTGAGGCCTGTGTGTAAGGCCTGTGCGTGTACGTGCATGCCCGTGTGTGCGTACACATGTGTGTCTACATGTGTGTACGCATGAGCCTGCATGCACGTGCGCGCGCAGTGCTTGTGTGCACACACGGGTGTACATGTGTGCACGTGCACACGCGTGCAAGCATGCCGCAATGCAGGTATGCACATGCGCGTGGCTGTGTGCACGCACATGTGTGTATGCGTGCGTGTGTGCGTGTGTGATTGCGTGTGTGCGAAGATGGGGCTGCTCCGTGGGACGGGCTTGTTTTCAGTGGGTCTGGACTCAGCGTCCAGGTGGGCATCTGGGATGGTCCCTTCCATGGGAGCTCAGGGCCGCCTGCCTCTGCCCCTTTGGGGCTCGAGGTTGAGTGTCCCCACGAGTGGACAGGCCTGGCCCCAGGCAGGACTCCCACACCTGGGAGAGGGCGGGAGCCTGTTTGTGGAGTGCCTGAGGGCAAAGGAGGGCCTGTCCCCACACCCGGGTGAGGCACGGCCTCTGTGTTGGCACAGAGCAAGCACGCAGAGTCTCAGGCGGCCCGGGGGGCCCAGGGCAGGAGGACAGGCCAGCGTCCCCCACAACTTGGGCTGGTACAGAAGTGGGAAAGAGTGTGAGCTCGCTTCCCTGAGGGATCCGGAGGGGCTTCTGCGATCCCTGACCACGCCCTGCAGCCCCGGGCAGCTCCTGGTTGCAGGGACGGCCCGGAGTGGCGGCCACCTCTGGCAAAGTCCCCTCTCCTGCCTCAGGCGACTCCCGGCCACATGCTGTAGGCAGCCTGTGCAGGCCTGCCCACTCGGAGTCCAGGCCCCCGTGGGACCCGCTCTCCCCCGCCAGCGGTGTCCCCTTGGCCCCGGAGCCGGGCTGTCCCTGGGGCCCAGAGACCCAGGTGTCCTGAGCTCTACCTCGGAAAGAACCATGACAGCGTCGCCGGGTCCCAGGGCGGTGCTGGGTGCTTTATTTCATGCAGGGGCGCCTGCCCGGGAGGTATGTACAGAGGGGTGGGGGCTCCGGCGTCCTCGTGGGACCCCAAGAGGCTGCGGGTGGGGGCTTGCTGGGGGCCGGGCGTGTTGCTCATTTACCCGGAGACTGGGAGATGGACTTCTGTGCGTGATGGTTGTGTAGGGCTTCGTGCAGCACCGCACACGTGAAGACTTCTCCCCGCTGCCAGCGCGCCTTGTCCACCGAGAGCTTGCTGTAGAGGAAGTAGCTGCCGTCCGCATCCAGCTGGGGCGGGGTCGTTCGGACGCTGGCCTCTGGGAACTGCTGGCCGTTGCTCTGCCACTCCACATCGATGTCAGGTGGGTAGAAGTCTTTGACCAGGCAGGTCACACTGACGGTGTTCTTACTCAGCTCGTCCCGGGGCGGGGGCATGACATACACACTGGGCTGATGGGGCTCCCCTGTGGGGTCAGAGGTCGGCACCGATGGTCACTCGGAGGGTGGAGGGCTGCGCTTGGTCTGCAAGACCCTCCCCGCACCCAGCCACCCTGCTGCTCACCTCTGGCCTTGGAGATGGTCCTCTCAATGGGGGATGGGAGAGCTTTGTTGTTGACCTTGCACTTGAAGACCTTCCCCTTGAGCCAGTCCTGGTGCTGGATGGGGAGGACACTGACCACACGGAAGGTGCTGTTGAACTGCTCCTCACGCGGACTTGTCTTGGCCGTGCGCACCTCCTGGTCGTCCACGAACCAGCTGATCTGGACCTCAGGTTCTTCCAGGTCCACCACCACGCACGTGACCTCGGGGGTTCGGGAGATGGAGAGGGTGTCCCTGGGTTTCGGGGGGAAGATGAAGACCGTAGGTCCTCCCAGCATATCAGAGCCTGCTGAGGGAGACAGAGCGCAGGGTCAGATCGTGGGTGGGCTTCCTCTTGGACATCCGTTGCCCTCACCAGACCGGCTCGGGGTGCAGGGAAAGACCTGCTGACTCACCTGGACATTTGGGACATTTGCATGGGTCAGTAGTTTCTCTTTTGATCACTGCAGAGAGAGCAGACTGGGCATTACTGGGTGTCTGGGCTGGGCACAGGTTGGGGTGGGTGTAGGGGAGGGCCAGGTCTTGAACGGTTCCCAGACCAGGGACAGGAGTGGGGGGTAAGCCACTGGACGCCAACACCCAGAGGATCTCCTCCCTGAATTGGGAGGCTGCAGGTGGGGCAGACAGTGGTGCCTCCCGTGTGCCCTGGGGTCCAGGCTGGCCAGGTGACCTGGCCTGTGTCCCAGTGGACACCCTCCCTGAGGCCCGTCCTCTCACCTCTCTTGTCCACCTTGGTTTTACTGGCTGGGTGGGCCACAGTGCAGATAAAGGTGTCGCTGGGCCACCTGCTGGAGGGCACGGTCACCATGCTGCTGAGCGAGTAGAGCCCCGAGGACTGCAGGACGGACGGGAAGGTGTGCACACCGCTGGTCAAGGAGCCGGAGTTCCAGGACACAGTGACAGGCTCAGGGAAGTAGCCGGACACCAGGCAGGCCAGGGCCACTGTGGATCCGGGGGTGGCCCCGCAGCTGGGGGCCAGTGGGAATACCGATGGGGCCGTGGTGGAAGCTACAAGAGAGGAGGTTGTGTGACCACCAGGGTCTCACCCCTGCGACGGTCAGGGCAGGACAGCAGGTGCCCAGGTCTGGGGCGTCCGGGGCCCAGCACCCATGTGCTTCCTGGACGTCTGCAGACCAGCTGCCTGGCCTAGCTCTCTGCGGCCACAGGTGCTGGACTCATCAGCCTGGTCGGGCTGGGTGACCGCTGGGTCAGGGTCTCCTGGGCCTCTGGCCCTGGGTCCCCCCTCAGGCTTCCTCTGCGTGTCTGGCCTGACCAAGCCTGTCTGAGCCCTGACCTGTGGCCCCTGCTCGCAGCTGGCTCCTGCTGGCCCCCTGAGCCCACTGCCCTGCTGTCCCCACCTGAGTGTGCCTTGGACCAGCGGAAACGTCCACCCACTGCCCCTGCCCCTCCAGGCCCCACGTCTTCTGGGTCAGCTCTGCAGCCCAAGCAGCCGGGCGCCGGGCCCCGTCCCTGCCCCGAACCCACCGGACCCTCCTCCTGCCTCCGTGGCGTGGCCTCCCGAGTTCACTGAGGGCCCGCCCGGCCAGTGTCCCCGGCCTGGGCCATCCCCGCTCTGGGGCCTGTCCAGCTCCGCGCTCTCCACGGAGCCCCTCAGCGGACATTTTCCCGAGCCTGTTGCCCCTCAGCATGGAGGGGAGCCTTGCGCTGCCCTGGCTGCCCTGTCCTGCGTGGGAGCAGCACCTCGGGGCATCTCAGAGCCCTGGTCCCAGCCAGGCCTCTCCCCTCTGGCCCTGGGTCCCCTCCCGCCACACCCCAGGCTGGCTGCCCTGCGTCAAGCTCCGGTCAGGCCCCGTGCCCTCTCCTCCACTGGGTCCGCTGCCCCGGGCCTCGCCACCGGCTGTGACACGTCCACCTCTTTGGTCCTCGTCCCCACGAGCCTCCGGAACAGGGCTCGCACCCCTGGACCAAAGAACGGGTTCCCCTCGTCCCCTCAAAGGGGGCCACCCCTGGGCCCTCCGCCCCAGAGACCTTCCCACCCTGGCCATAGTTTCCACCCTACCTTGTCCACCGGGCCCCAGATGCCAGGCCACTGTCCCCGAGGGCAGGGATGCTCGCCAGGCTCTTGCCCTCAGGGTCTCTGTATGTTGCTGCTGATGGTGCCCAGCAGCCCCAGAGCTCCGGCCAGCGAGTCCTGCCTTTGTCCCCGGGGCGCCTGGGGCAGCTCCTGTCCCTCCGGCCCCACCCGCCCTGCTGACCTGCACAAGCTCTGCCTGCTCCCCTGAGCCCGTGGGACAGCCGCCTGCCCCTCCTGCTCTCCCCCTGCCCCCGCTGACCTGCACAAGCTCTGCCTGCTCCCCTGAGCCCCCGGGACACCCCCCTGCCCCTCCTGCTCTCCCCCTGCCCCTGCTCACCTGCACAAGCTCTGCCTGCTCCCCTTGGCCCACGGGGCACTCCCCTGCCCCTCCTGCTCTCCCCCTGCCCCCGCTGACCTGGACAAGCTCTGCCTGCTCCCCTGAGCCCCCGGGACACCCCCCTGCTCCTCCTGCTCTCCCCCTGCCCCCGCTGACCTGGACAAGCTCTGCCTGCTCCCCTGAGCCCCCGGGACACCCCCCTGCTCCTCCTGCTCTCCCCCTGCCCCCGCTGACCTGGACAAGCTCTGCCTGCTCCCCTGAGCCCCCGGGACACCCCCCTGCTCCTCCTGCTCTCCCCCTGCCCCCGCTGACCTGGACAAGCTCTGCCTGCTCCCCTGAGCCCCCGGGACACCCCCCTGCTCCTCCTGCTCTCCCCCTGCCCCCGCTGACCTGGACAAGCTCTGCCTGCTCCCCTGAGCCCCCGGGACACCCCCCTGCCCCTCCTGCTCTCCCCCTGCCCCTGCTCACCTGCACAAGCTATGCCAGCTCCCCTGGGCTCCCCGGGCAACCAACTGTCCCTCCTGCTCTCCCCCTGCCCCTGCCACCTGCACAAGCTATGCCAGCTCCCCTGGGCTCCCCGGGCAACCAACTGTCCCTCCTGCTCTCCCCCTCCCCTGCTGACCTGCACGAGCTCTGCCTGCTCCCCTGAGCCCCAGGGGCAACCCCCTGCCCCTCCTGCTCTCCCCCTGCCCCTGCTCACCTGCACAAGCTATCCCAGCTCATCTGGGCTCCCCGGGCAACCAACTGTCCCTCCTGCTCTCCCCCTGCCCCTGCCACCTGCACAAGCTATGCCAGCTCCCCTGGGCTCCCCGGGCAACCAACTGACCCTCCTGCTCTCCCCCTCCCCTGCTGACCTGCACGAGCTCTGCCTGCTCCCCTGAGCCCGTGGGACAGCTGCCTGCCCCTCCTGCTGCCCCCCTGCCCCTGCTCACCTGCACAAGCTCTGCCTGCTCCCCTGAGCCCCCGGGACACCCCCCTGCTCCTCCTGCTCTCCCCCTGCCCCCGCTGACCTGCACAAGCTCTGCCAGCTCGCCTGAGCCCCTGGGGCAACCCCTGCCCCTCCTGCTCCCCCGTCCCCCGCCCCTGCTGACCTGCACAAGCTCTGCCTGCTCCCCTGAGCCCGTGGGACAGCCGCCTGCCCCTCCTGCTCTCCCCCTGCCCCTGCCACCTTCACAAGCTATGCCAGCTCCCCTAGGCCCCTGGGGCACTCCCTGACCCTCCTGCTCTCCCCCTGCCCCTGCTGACCTGCACAAGCTCTGCCTGCTCCCCTGAGCCCCCGGACACCCCCCTGCCCCTCCTGCTCTCCCCCTGCCCCCGCTCACCTGCATAAGCTCTGCCAGCTCGCCTGAGCCCCTGGGGCAACCCCTGCCCCTCCTGCTCCCCCGTCCCCCGCCCCTGCTGACCTGCACAAGCTCTGCCTGCTCCCCTGAGCCCCCGACACCCCCCTGCCCCTCCAGCTCTCCCCCTGCCCCTGCTCACCCGCACAAGCTATGCCAGCTCATCTGGGCTCCCCGGGCAACCAACTGTCCCTCCTGCTCTCCCCCTGCCCCCGCTGACCTGGAGAAGCTCTGCCTGCTCCCCTGAGCCCCCGGGGCACCCCCTGCCCCTCCTGCTCCCCCCCTGCCCCTGCTGACCTGCACAACTCTGCCTGTTCCCATGAGCTCACGGGCCAACCCCCTGCCCCTCCTGCTCTCCCCCTGCCCCTGCTGACCTGCACAACCTCTGCCAGCTCCCCTTGGCCCACGGGGCACCCCCCTGACCCTCCCGCTCCCCCCCCGCCCCTGCTCACCTGCACAAGCTATGCCAGCTCACCTGGGCCCCCGGGGCACTCCCCTGCCCCTCCTGCTCTCCCCCTGCCCCTGCTGACCTGCACAACCTCTGCCAGCTCACCTGGGCCCCCGGGGCACTCCCCTGCCCCTCCTGCTTTCCCCCTTCCCCTGCTGACCGGCACATGCTCTCCCTGCTCCCCTGCGCCCCTGGGACAGCTGCCTGCCCCTCCTGCTCTCCCCCTGCCCCTGCCACCTGCACAAGCTATGCCAGCTCCCCTAGGCCCCTGGGGCACTCCCTGACCCTCCTGATCCCCCTCTGCCCCTGCTCACCTGCACAAGCTCTGCCAGCTCTCCTGAGCCCCCGGGCAACCAACTGTCCCTCCTGCTCTCCCCCTGCCCCTGCTGACCGGCACAAGCTCTGCCTGCTCCCCTGAGCCCCCGGACACCCCCCTGCCCCACCTGATGCCCCCCTGCCCCTGCTCACCTGCACAAGCTCTGCCTGCTCCCCTGAGCCCCCGACACCCCCCTGCTCCTCCTGCTCTCCCCCTACCCCTGCCACCTACATGAGCTCTGCCTGCTCCCCTTGGCCCACGGGGCACCCCCCTGACCCTCCTGATCCCCCTCTGCCCCTGCTCACCTGCACAAGCTATGCCAGCCCCCCTGAGCCCCCGGGACACCACCCCTGCCCCTCCCGCTCCCCCCCCGCCCCTGCTCACCTGCACACTCTGCCAGCTCCCCTGGGCCCCCGGGGCAGCCCCCCTGCCCCTTCTGCTCCCCCTGCCCCTGCTCACCTGCACAAGCTCTGCCGGCTCCCCTGAGCCCCCGACACCCCCCTGCCCCTCCAGCTCTCCCCCTGCCCCTGCTGACCTGGACAAGCTCTGCCTGCTCCCCTGAGCCCGTGGGACAGCCGCCTGCCCCTCCTGCTGCCCCCCTGCCCCTGTTCACCTGCACAAGCTCTGCCTGCTCCCATGAGCCCCCGGGACACCCCCCTGCTCCTCCTGCTCTCCCCCTGCCCCCGCTGACCTGGACAAGCTCTGCCTGCTCCCCTGAGCCCCCGGGACACCCCCCTGCTCCTCCTGCTCTCCCCCTATCCCTGCCACCTACACAAGCTCTGCCAGCTCCCCTTGGCCCACGGGGCACTCCCCTGCCCCTCCTGCTCTCCCCCTGCCCCTGCTCACCTGCACAAGCTCTGCCTGCTCCCCTGAGCCCCCGACACCCCCCTGCCCCTCTAGCTCTCCCCCTGCCCCTGCTGACCTGCACAAGCTCTGCCTGCTCCCCTGAGCCCGTGGGACAGCCACCTGCCCCACCCGCTGCCCCCCCGCCCCTGCTGACCTGCACAAGCTCTGCCTGCTCCCCTGAGCCCCAGGGGCAACCCCCTGCCCCTCCTGCTCTCCCCCTGCCCCTCTAACCTGCACAAGCTCTGCCTGCTCCCGAGAGCCCCGGGGGCAACCCCCTGCCCCTTCTGCTCTCCCCCTGCCCCTGCTGACCTGCACAAACTCTGCCTGCTCCGCTGAGCCCCAGGGACAGCCGCCTGCCCCTGGTGCTCTCCCCCTGCCCTACTCACCTGCACAAGCTCTGCCTGCTTGCCTGAGCCCGTGGGACAGCCGCCTGCCCCTCCTGCTGCCCCCCTGCCCCTGCTCACCTGCACAAGCTCTGCCTGCTCCCCTGAGCCCCCGGGGCACCCCCCTGCCCCTCCTGCTCTCCCCCTGCCCCTGCTCACCTGCACAAGCTCTGCCAGCCCCCCTGAGCCCCCGGGCCACCCCCCTGCCCCTCCCGCTCCCCCCCCCGACCTGCACCAGCTATGCCAGCTCTCCTGAGCCCCTGGGGCAACCCCTGCCCCTCCTGATCTCCCCCTGGCCCTGCTCACCTGCACAAGCTCTGCCTGCTCCCCTGGGCCCCCGGGGCAGCCCCCCTGCCTCTCGGACTCTCCTCCTGCCCCTGCTCACCTGCACAAGCTCTGCCAGCCCCCCTGAGCCCCCGGGCCACCCCCCTGCCCCTCCCGCTCCCCACCCCTGCCCCTGCTGACCTGCACAAGCTATGCCAGCTCACCTGGGCTCCCCGGGCAACCAACTGTCCCTCCTGCTCTCCCCCTGCCCCTGCTGACCGGCACAAGCTCTGCCTGGTCGCCTGAGCCCCCGGGCCACCCCACTGCCTCTCCTGCTCTCCCCCTGCCCCTGCTCACCTGCACAAGCTCCGACGGTTCCCCTGAGGTCCTGGGCCACCTCCTGCTTCTGTCACCATCCCAGTTCCTGCTCAGCTGTAGCTGCTGTGCCACTGGCCCGTGGACTCATCGACCACAGCAGCCTTCTGCCCCACGCGCCCTGTGATCTCTCCCCCAGGTCTGGAGCACAGTCCCAGACTTCTGTGTCCCTAGGGCTGCCCCTGCCCATGCTGCCTGTCCCAGACCCTTACCCCGGGTTTGGCCTCTGACCCTCAGCCCCTGGGCTCGTGGAGCACGTTGAGCTCCCTGCTCAGCCCCTGTGCTGCTGCCCGGGCCTCAGCACATGGGAGCCATGGCAGCCCTACCCCCTTGTCCTGCTCTCACCTGCTGGCCATCTGAGGCCGCCCAGGGCCCCGTGGACAACACCTCCGACCCTGCCCTGGGACTTGGCTGGCTCCCTTGGGTGGTCAGGACAGCCTGGAGCCTCTTCCTCCCTGGGGCTGAGCCAGCCCCCCCCCCCGCCCCGTGTCCTCCCCTCAGACCCCTCTGTCCATCCTTGCATCGGTCCTGCTGTGACTCAAGATGGCTCAGCCGGGCTCCCAGTACAGGTGGTGAACGGCAACCCTCAGGCCTCTGCCCACCTCCCGTCACCATCCTTGAAGGTGCCGGTCCTGGCGCCCCTTTGTCTGCGTCTGGTGCGTCCAGCAGCGTTGGCGTGGGTGTTCCCTTCCCGTGCCCCTCTCGTCCCTGCCCGGGGTTGGGCCATGGGCCGTGGGCAGCCTGCCTGCCCCCTGCCTTGCCCTGTGCTGGCTCAGCTGCTCCTGCCTCCCCTGGGGTCCCGAGGGCGCGGTCTCTCCTCCGCTCCTGCGGCCCGTTCTGGTGTCGCCACTCACTCCCTCTGCCCTTGCTCCGTGCAGACCCCACTCACCACGGCCGGAGCTGTGCGAGCGGCCGCCCTGCAGCCACGCTCATGCCTGCACCTGCCTCCTCCTTGCCGCGGCCCCAGGCACACGCTCGTCCTTGTGGCTGAGCTCGGTGCCCACGGCCCTGCTTCCTAGCTTCCAGGCGGCCCTGGGAAGACTCAGAACAGGATCGAAACTGAGGGGCATGGCTTGTTTCCTGAAGTTCCCTTTTCTTCTGGGTGGTTTCTGTCTCAGAGGAGCCAGGGGACCTCCAGACACGGCTGAGGCTGTCCCACGTGGGTGTGCGGGGGTTGGGTGTGGTGGGTGCCCGGGGGCCCAAGGGAGAGCACAGGAACCTCCCCTCCCCCCAACCCTGCCCATGTTCCCGTCGCTCTCTGCCTCCTGCGGGGAAATGCCTGCTGCCTGCTCCCGGGCAGACCAGCATAACCTGCTCTCCGCTGAGCCCTGAGGTGCCCCCAGCCCTGCCGGGCTCCTCCTTGTGCCCCCGCAAGCCTGCAGTGTGGCCCCTGACCCATACCTGCGGACCAGCCTCACGCCTGTCCTGTCCACACGGCAAGATGCCCCCCACCTAGAGTGCCGTCCTCCTGTTCCATCATCCATGGGCCAGCTCCGTCTGAAGGCTGGTGCTCTGTCCCTTGTCGGAGGGAAGCTAGTGTCCCCACCACACCTGTGCTGTAAAGGACAGAGAAGTCTTAAGTGCAGGGACAGAGTTCCCGGTGGTCATGAGATCGATGCTCCCCTTTCCCTGAGGGACAGTGTGCAGCGCCCTCCTGCCATGTGGGCTGAGGCTCAGCGGCCATGCTGGAGGACAGGAACCCTCCGTTTCTTGTGTCTTGGAGGACCAAGTGTGCAGCCCAGGGCTGTCCCTTACCACCACGGCAGGCCTTGGACGGGGACCCCTGGGAGCCCTGTAAGCTCCCCCCTCCAGCAGTGCCGGGAGCCTGGAAGACAGGGGGGAGGGTGGGGGTGGGGGGGCTTGTGCTGCATCCCCTGTCATTGCCCTGGGTTCGGGGCTCCCCAGTAGCACCCCGCCCAAGGGTCAGATGCTGGTCTGTTGGTGCGGGGGCCCCATGACACGGGGCCCGCGCTCTTGCCTGTAGTCAGGGATCTGTGGGCGGAGAGCCCTCCGGTCCGCTCTGCTCACACTCACGCTCTCCAGGCTCCTCCTGGCGCCTGGGGCTTGGGCCCCCCGGGGACTCCCCAGCGTGGCACTGGCATTCCCGGGATGGCTGCGTGGGGCCTGGCGCCTGAGTCCCAACAGAAGCCAGGTCTCCTCAGGTCGTGACCTCAGAGATGTGACCGTGGCTCATTTTGCACTGCCCTCCCCAGAGAGGCACACAGCCCCTGGGCTTCTGGGGAGGGTCACGCCCCTCTGCGTGGGGCAGGCCGGAGGTGGAAGCCTGTCGTCCTAGAAGTATCTCCGTGGCTGCTTTGCAAAATGCCTGTGGCCACCGTTGTGGTGCAGGGAGCGTCGTGGGGACCCTGCCGCGGACCTGTCCCAGGTGAAGCCTCCCCACGGCCCTGGCTGGCGCAGCCCGGCCCCCTGTGACGGCGGCCAGCCGCAGAGCCCGGCCATGCTCCTGGCCACGTTGTGGCCCACTCCGCCGGCCGGAGCGCGGCCTGTGGGTGCTCTCGGAGCACCAGGATCTGCGGCACGTCCGGTGGGATGACCCGCCTCGATGAGCTTGGTGCCAGGCCCTGCTATCCCTGGTCACCGTGCGGGGCAGGCTGAGTTGGCTGCTGAGGGCGTGGCCGTGCGCCGTCTTCGTCAGAGACTACACAGTGTCCCCAGCCCAGTTCCCAGGGTCCGATCTCTCCAGAATGACCTTTCGCAAGAAAGCAGGTGAGGCTATGCACTTTGCCTGTGTGGAAATTCTGGGTTTGGCTCTGAGGAATATTCACCTTGGTTCCAAGGCAAAGGACAGGCTCTGAAAGTGCTCCCAGACGGCACCCCCGGAACGGACATGTCAGAGCCCGAGGGGTCATCGTGCAGCAGGCCCTACGGGACAGCACGGGATGCCAGCCGGGCCCTCGCCCTGGCTCGGGGTCGCTGCAGCCCACCACCCCCGCCCCCCGCCACCACCTGGATCTGGCAGCGGCAGGGGACCCCTCGGTAGGCCACAGACAACCGGCTTTACCTTCCGCACGTCGTGGTGGTGGCAGCTCCCAGGGTGGGTCAGCCCTGCCAGGACCCACCCTAAGCCTAACCCTGCCCAGTGCGTCTGCAGGCTGGAGTCCGGTGGACGGAGTCGACCCCTCCCGGGAAATCAGATGCATGTAAACGCCGGTAGTGCCTGGCGGACCACGGCCGGCTTCCCGAGGCGCTGAGGCCTGAGGTCCCTGGAGGCCCGCTACGCTCAGTGGGTCAGGGACCCCCTGGCTGGCTCCTCACTACAGACCTCCAGGCAGGGCCCTGGGACGTTTCTTGGCAGTTTGTGTGTCGGCTCCGCTGTGTGACCCTCTGTGAGGACCAGGGCGTGTGGGTGGAGCTCACAGTCCTGTCCCTGGGGCCGAGCACAGCGGTCACTGGGCAGACTCCCTGCTGTTCTGCCGCCCTGCCTGGTCCTGGGGAGCCCACTCTGCGCCGAGGTGCTTTTCTGGGGACGATCCCCTCTGTCAACGGCTGCCTGCCCCCCACCCTGCCCCACGAGGATGCTGCCCGGCCTCACTTGGGGCCCTCCTCTCTCCAGACACAGCAGGCCGCCACCATGAGTGCCAGCTGTGAGTGTGCGTCTCTCGGCTTCTGAGAGCTGTGGCAATGTGGAACAGGCGACGGGGACAGGCAGAGGGGCCGAGGCCGGTCCCCGGGCGCACAGCCGGCGAGCCCCGCGGCCTGGCCTCTGCCTCCCACGCAGGTCCGGGGCCTGCCGGGAAGGGTGGTTCCCCGCGCTGTCCTCCCGACGGCGGGAAATGCCCGCTTCCCTCGGCGGCCCCGGGCAGCGACGTTCAGCCAGCGCCGGTCGGGGCCAGCGGAGGCCGCCCCTCCTGAAGGGCTCCTGGCAGGGACCGGGTCTCCGTCACTTGCATCCGGAGGGTGGGAGCGCTTTCCCGTTGGATCACGCGTCTGCGCGGTCACTGTTGCTGTGGGCGCCCCGTGCTCTCTCCGTGTGGACGCTGCGTGCGCGTCTGTCCATCCTCTGCTGCCCACGTGCCTGCATGCGAGGCCCTCGTGTGTGTGCCGCGGGCACGCACTGGTCTACGCACGCGTGGGACGCACGTGTGGTATGTACACACACATCGGCAATGACCAGAGCACGTATGTTACATGCGTGTATATAAGGTGTACACATAGCGCGCGCACGGACGCTATCGCATATCTTTCCGTGGGAAAGCTTTGTTGCAGGAAGCGTGGGGGCCTGGGGTGTGCCCTTGGCTCAGGTGGGAGCGGCGCGCAGACACCAGACGCCATCATCCCACGCCCGCCGCTTGTGGGCGGCCGCCGGCCGAAGGCAGGTCCGAGTTCTGTCGTCCCCTGTGGCCCCGCTGTCCTCGGCTCCTCACCACACACCCTTGCCCAGCATTTTCCGGGTGTGAGGATCGTCTGGGCACCACGTACCTCCCGTGTGGCTTAGTGGAGCCCACCCCTCGGGGCGAGAGTCCTGAACCCCCGGGTGCACGGGGGGCTGTGGGAGGGCAGCCGCCGGTCTGCGTCTGCTGGACGCACCCCTGCCCGCGACCGCTGTCCTCACGGGCGCCCAGATTGAGAGCTGTTCTGGCTCTGTGGGGACTTGAGATGTTGGGTCGGACGGAAACCTACTTCAGAGCTTATCTTGTGCTAATAAAAATGAGTACCAAATTTAAGGGCCCCGTTTTCGTGGTTGGGAGATTTCTGAGCCCTGTGCTGTCCCTGCAACGTTCTCCTGTAACTCCCAGGCTGTGCTGGACGTGCCGTCAGCTTCCCTGTCCGGCTTCCCCGTCAGCACCGTGTCCGAAGCCCGCGGCGCGGCTCTGACCCCGTGTGCAGACCCCACGGACCCCTGACTTCAGAGCGGCTCAGTGGGTCTTGGCCTTCGGGGCTGGACGGCTGTGGTCAAGCCAGCTTCACACGGTCCCTCCAGCACCTTCCGTGTTCACCCGCATCGCCCCAGAGGTTGGGGGTGAACAGGAACCTGGGGTCCTTCTGCACGTCCCCCCAGCTCAGCTTGGAAGCAACATGCGGTGTCGTCTTATCTGACCGCACGTCCCCTCCGCGCGGGGTGTTCTAGAGGCACCAAAGGAGCTCCGGTGAGGGGTGGCCTCTCCCCTAGGGCCCTGTGCCTTTCACTGGGGCAGGGGTCTCGCAGGCGGGAGTCTCATCCATGATCCTGACAGCCGCTCGGCTCGCACAGGCCTGGCCCCCAGCCTCTGTCCAGCTGGGGCCCCCCAGACTCAGGGCTCATCCCTTAGACTGCGCACGCCAGGTGTCCGGCTCTGCTGACGTCCCCCGCCCGCACCACCGCCCTGCCCGCAGGCAAACTCTGACCTGCCCGTGGGCCGCGACCCAGGGGGCCGCGAACGCCCTGGCTCTGTCCCAGCGGGGCTGCCCAGGGCTTGCCCACCGCCCCTCCCACAGGCTCCCCTCAAGGGGTCTCGGTATGGACTCCCCATGAAGGTCTCGCACCATCCCCTCTCCTACTCCTTTAGGGTTGAGGGAGGGGCTTGCCTTGGCCGGGAGGGACCCCCCTCTCCGGTCTTCGCCTCGTTGGCTGGACCCCGACAAGCAGACTAAGAAGAGGCAGGCCCTCGGGAGAGCAGCATGTGAGGGCTCTGAGTCACTCGGGCTGCAGCGACCTCCGAGAGAAGGGGAGAGACACGTTATGGAGGTCGTGGCAGGCGGAGGGGCGGGAGCAGAGCTCTGGAGAGCAAGGGGCGTGCGTGGGGAGCCCTGGTGCCGGCAGGAACTACTGCCTTTCCCGCTAGAAAGGAGGGGTCCGGGAGTTTAATCGTGTCCGGTTCTTTTTAAGTGCCAGCAGCTCAAAACAATCTGATGTCTAAGTGTGCGTTTGGAGGGCAGCCGTGTCCCGGGTCCCCACACCCAGCGGAAACCGTGTCAGCAACCTCCTCGGGTCTCACTGTGACCCCGGAAGCAGAGCTGGGAGGCCCATGGGAGGGTGTGCCCCCACCCCGAAGGCTGTGCCCTGGGAGCCTGTGCGTGGAGCGCCCGTGCCCATCGGAAGAGCGTGGCCATCGAGTCCCCCTGGGCCTGCCCTGTGGCCCCGTCCCGGGCTGTCCGCACAGAGTGAACGAGACTTTTAGATTCTCTAGGAGAGGGAAGGATAGAGCTCCCCGAGGGCATGTCAGGACGCAGCCCGGGACATGCTTATATAAAAAACTGAAATTTATGTATTAAGAGAGATCACGGTGCCTCGGAAAAACAAAAAGCAGAATCATGGACAGCAGCTTGGAGTGCTTGGTGAGGGAGGGCAGCCCTGAGCTCAGGGCCTGTCCTCTGGGTACACACGACACAGCCCCTGTCTGGTGAGGACAAGGCCACCCCATGCACAGCAAAATGCTTTTACCTAAGTTTACAGAGTAAGAAAACATCTCTTGGGTGTCTGGGGGGCTCAGTTGATTAAGTGTCTGCCTCTGTCTCAGGTCATGGTCTCAGGGTCCTGGGATCGAGTTCTGCATCGGGTTCCCTGGTCAGTGGGGAGCCTGGCTCTCCCTCTGCCCCTCCCCGGCTCCCTCTCTCTCTCTCTCTCTCTCTCAAATAAATACATAAAATCTTTAAAAAAGAAAACATCTGGACCACCGTCCCACGGTCTCACGTATCTTAAGGTCATGGACTATGTCCCCTTTGTGACCTGAGTACCTGGCACGAGTCTTGGAGTCCTGGGGCATGTGTGTGTGAACCACGAGCACCCCACAGAGAAGACTGGATTGAGGGAGGGTGGCAGGTGCAATTCTAGGATGGTCCCTTATTTTGTATGACATTCATGTGTGTATTAACCGATTTCTTTCTTTTTTCCAGGCACAGACTCACTCTGTTCAGCTGGAGTGGCCGCTCTTCCAGCTCCCCCAGACCCCCGTCCACTCGTCTGGGTCCTGGGCCAGCCAGACCTGTAGCTCCTTTCCGAAGGTCACTGCTTTCTTCTCCGGGTAAGGCAGACGAGGGCTTCAGACTTTCCTGAAGCACTGCCACTTTCTTTGTGGGCTACAGGTTTCTCCTGGTTTCCCCTGCTTAAAAAACATGTTTATTACTAACAAGGTACTGCATGTTGGCTAATTGAATTTAAATTTAAAAATGTGTTTATTGTGGTAAAATATGCAAATTTAGCATCTTAAACCTTCTTAAGCGTACTGTACTGGTGATATTAAATACATCCATACTGTTGTGAAACCATCAGTATCACCCACCTCCGTAACTCTTTAAATCTCAAAAAACTGAAGCAATAACTCCCCCATTCCTACCACCCCCACTGCCCCTGCAGTCCCACTCCCTGTCTCTGTGACTGACTACTCTGAGGACCACATGCAGGAGGGATCATGCAGAATCGGTCCTTCCGACGGCTGTGTCCCTCAGCGTAGTGTCTTCCTGGCTCACCCGTGCTGTAGCGTGGGTCAGGATTTTTTCCTGTTTAAGGTGGGCTACGACTTCGTTGTGTGTACAGACACGTTTTGCTCAGCTGGCCATCCGCTGGGGGACGCCTAGATTGCTTCCACGTTTTAAGCTCTGCGAATAATGTTATGAATGTGGGTGTGCAGTTATTTCTTCAAGACTCTTCTTTTCAATCCTGACACATACTAGATGTGGAATTGGTCGATCTTATGGTATTTCTATTTTTGTTTTTTTCTTTCCGTACTCTTTACCACGATGGCTATTTCATTTCACATTCCCACCAACAGTGCACAAGGGTTCCATTTTCTCCATATCCTACCAACATTTGTTACTATCTATTTTTTAAAAAAACAGTACCCATCCTAACGTGTATGTGGTGGGATCTCCTTGTAGTGCTGGTTTGCGTTTTCTGAATGATTATTGATATCGGGGAACTTTCCATGAGCTTACTGATTGGTTGGGTATTTTCTTTGGAGAAATGTCTGTTCAAGCCGTTTGCCCATTTTTGCTATAGGTTGTTGCTGTTTTGTTTAAACTTTTAAGAGTTCTCTGTGCATCCTGGACATTAATCCCTTATCAGGTATGTGGTTTGCAAATGTTTTCTCCCATTTCATGGCTAGACTTGTCACTCTGTTGATGGTGTCTTTTGATGCACGAAATTAAAAAAAATTTTTTAGGAAGTCCGATTTGGCTATTTTTTCTTTTGTTGCTTGTGTCTTTTGTGTCATAGCCAAGAAATCATGACCAATTTGTATGCTGTGAAATTTGACTCTATTTTATTTTTTTGAATTCTAATGAATGGTTAATATTTTTTTACTAATTATTTTTATTAACATATAATGTACTATTTGCCACAGGGGTACAGGTCTGTGAATCATATTACACATTTCACAGTGCTCACCATATCACATACCCTCCCCAATGTCTATAACCCAACCATATGTCTATAACCTCACCCTCCGCCCAGCAACCCTCAGTTTGTTTTGTGAGATTAAGAGTCTCTTATGGGGGGGGCATGATGGCAGAAAAGTAGGAGATGCTGTTTCAACTGGTCCCCTAAAGTGAGCTGATTATCTACCAAAGAACTCTGATCACCCACGAAATCAACCTGAGACTAGAATGATACACTTCTGGATCTCTACGGGGGCAGAAGACGCCAGTGGGCAGGTAAAGTGGAGTGGGAACGTCGGACTGATATCGGAAGATAAACAAAAGGGGGAAGGGAGCCACCAGAAGCGACCCATTGGAAAGGAATACCCCAATACGAGAGTGCCCTGCGATTGGGGACCAGCATTAACTTGGAGTCTGATTGAAAGCACTCTAAAAGAGCAAAGAATCATGGGAGGAAATTGGTGGAATCAGGGCGGTTAGGGACAGGGACTTAAGCGCACGGACCCAGGATGGCTACCCCTGGTGCTGAGCCAGAGACAGTGCAGTGAAGAAGCCAGGTGTTGGTCCCTGAGCCACCAGCACACGTGAGAGCATCTGGGTGGCAGCTGTGTGACAGAGTCTGGTGTGGACGCCAGCCACGCTCTCTAGAACCACAGCCTTTTGCACTCCGTGTGTGCGCTGCGCTACCGGGGTCTGAGTCACACTCCACCCCCTCCCCTGAGCGAGGCCGTGCAGGTGTCAGCCATTGTTCTCTAGGACCAGCCAGGAGTCTGAACACTCCCAGCCCGGGCCAGCATGAAAATCTCAGCGTGCCGTCTCTGGTTGGGACCTCTCTGGAGGTCTGGACCTGCCCAGACAGCCACGGCAGAGGCAGTCGCTGAAGCCAGCTCTCTGGACTAGTACTTCTCCTGGTTTTGCTAACACCGGGGTACAAGGGGGAGCTCCTGTGACCCCTGAGACTGTGACTGGGGACGTGCTCTGCCAGCGACGGGGGGGAATTTATGTGCTCTGGAGCACCCAGAGGGGAGCAGACTGAGGCTTCTCTCTGAGAGGGAGGTCTGGGTGCAGTTTGCTTTCCTCTAAACCCACAAAGAACTGCCAAAAGCTGCCAAGGGGAGAAAAAAACAAAAACAAAACCCCCCAAACCTCCAGAGAACAAAAGCCTGAAAAACCGGTTTCCTCAGAGTCCAGCCCCTTGATAGGGAGCAGGAGGACTCAACTCTAGCAAGACTCCCTGAAAACCCATGCAGCAGGCCCCTCGCCCAGAAAGCCAACCAAAAAAAAAAAAAAAAAAAAAAGACAAGAGAATAACCACCACTACTTCATAGATACAACTTTTATTTTTAATTCGTTCCCACTATCCTCATTCTTTTCAATTTTTAAAGTAATTTTTTAACCTATTTACCATCACAATGAGGTGTTTAGTACAACAAATTCCATAATAACCTTTTAACTTGAACTTTTTGGATACATATACCTGTGGGTTTGGTTTTTTTTTTTTTTGCTTTTCTATTTTTTAAAAATATTCATATAGAGATAAGCTTCAAGGTAATCCTCTTTTCCCAATCAATACTACCCCAATATAAAAACCAGTTTTAACTCCCCTTTATCTCAGGAAAGTTGAGTCCTTTAACAAAGATATCAAGAAACATCCTAGAAGAATCAAAATAACCGTCCTTGCCCACACTGAGAATTTATAACCACCCTCCCATCGTTTTCTTCTGTCAGTGTTTCTGTGTATTTGTTTTTGTTCTGGTCGTATATAAATCTTATACTTGGGGTTCATTTTGGCTGGGTTCTTTTTTTTTTTTTTTTTTCTTGTCATTTACTTTTGTCGGTCTTTTTGTTTGTCTGTTTTTGTTGGTATACTTTATAAACCTTACCTTTGGGGCCCATTCTGGCTGGGTCTTTTTTCTTTTTTTCCCATCTCTCTCTCTCTTTTTCTTTTTTATCTCTTTTTGGTGGGGACTCTTGATTGCTCCGAAGCATTCCAGGGTGCACCTTGCCTGCACCACAGTCGATACATTCAGCTACACATCCGTTCAGCCATCTGTCACCAAAATGACTAGGAGGACGAATGCCCAACAGAAGAACAATTCAGAGACTGGGCCCTCTCCTTCAGAGCTATTGGATATGGACATCAACAGTATGTCAAAAAGGGAATTCAGGCTAACAATTATCAAGGCAATGGCTAGGGTGAAGAAAGCCTTTGATGACAAATGGAATTGATTAGGGCAGAAGTGAAAGCCACCAGGGATGATGTAAACAATGCTCTCAATGAGTTCCAATCTAATCTAAATTCTCTAAAAGTTAGGGTAGCTGAGGCAGAAGATAGAATTATTGATCTGGAGAACAAACTGATAGAGAAAAAAGATCAGGAGGAGACCTGGAACAAACAGCTTAGAAGCCATGAATAGAGAATTAGGGAAATAAGTGATGCTATGAAATGTTCCAATGTCAGAATTATTGGGTCCTTGAGGGGGAGGAGAAAGAAAGAAGACTAGAGGATATAGTTGAATAAATTCTCCATGAAAATTTTCCCAATCTGGCAAATGGAACCAGTGTTAATGTTCTAAAGGCAGAAAGGTCTTCCCCCAAGATCATAGAATCTAGAAGGACCTCAAGACACCTGATTGTGAAAATGAGGAATCATAATTTTAGATAGGAGCTCTTGAAAGCAGCTAGGAGGGAGAGATTCCTTATGTACAGAGGAAGGTCCATCAGAATAACGTCAGACCTGTCCACAGAAACCTGGCAAGCCAGAAAGGGCTGGCAAGATGTATTCAGGGCACTAAATGAGAAGAACATGCAGCCAAGAACACTTTATCCAGCAAGACTGACATTCAAAATGGATGGAGAGATAAAGAGCTTCCAAGACCGGCAAGGTTTAAAAGAGTATGTGACCACCAAGCCGGCACTACAAGAAATATTAAGGGGGGTTCTATAAAGGAGGAAAAAACCCCAAGAATATAATTGAACAGAAATATATGGAAAATATCTATAGAAACAAAGACTTCACAGGTAACACAATGTCAATAAAAACATATCTCTCAACAATCACTCTCAAATGAATGGCCTAAATGCACCCATAAAATGGCACAGGGTTGCAGATTGGATAAAATGACAGGACCCATCCATATGTTGTCTACAAGAGACGCATTTCGAACCTAAAGATACACCCAGACTGAAAGTGAAGTGATGGAGAAGCATCTTTCATGCCAATGGGCCTCAAAAGAAGGCTGGGGTAGTGATTCTCATATCAGATAAAATAGATTTTAAACTAAAGATGGTAGTCAGAGATACAGGACAGTACATAATTCTTAAATGGACTATCCACCAAGAAGATCTAGTAACTGTAAATATTTATTCCCCCAATAGGAGAGCAGCCAGTTACATAAGAAAACTGTTAATCAAGAGAAAGAGTCATACTGATATGAATACGTTAGTAGCGGATCTTAACACACCTCTCTCAGTAATAGGCAGATCATCCAAGCAGAAAATCAATAAAGAAACAAGAGCATTGAATGACACATTGGACCAGATGGACCTCATCGATATATACAGAACATTCCACCCTCAAACAACAGAATACTCATTCTTCTCAAGTGCACATGGAACCTTTTCTAGAATAGACCACATACTGGGTCACAAATCAGGGCTCAAACGATACCAAAAGACTGAGATGATTCCCTGCATATTCTCAGATCACAATGCTTTGAAACTGGAGCTCAATCACAAGGAAAAGTTCGGAAGGAGCTCAAACACCTGGAAGCTAAAGACCACCTTGCTTAAGGATGCTTGGATCAACCAGGAGATCAAAGAAGAACTTCAACAATTTATGGAAACCAACGAGAATGAAGACACTTCACTCCAAAACCTATGGGATACAGCAAAGGCGGTCCTAAGCGGGAAATACATAGCCATCCAAGCCTCCCTCAAAAAAATTGAAAAATCCAGAATACACCAGCTGTCTCTACACCTTAAAGAACTGGAGAATCAACAGCAAATGAAGCCAACTCCACACACAGGAAGGGAATTAATCAAGATTAGAGCAGAGATCAATGAGATGGAAACTAGAGATACAGTAGAACGTATCAATGAAACTAGAAGCTGGTTTTTTGAAAGAATCAATAAGATCAATAAACCATTGGCCACACTAATCCAAAAGAAAAGAGAGAAAGCTCAAATTAATAAAATTATGAACGAAAAGGGAGAGATCACAGCTAACACCAAGGAAGTAGAAACAATCATCAGAAGTTATTATCAAGAGTTAAATGCCAATAAGCTAAGCAACCTAGATCAAATGGATGCATTCCTGGAAAACTTTAAACTTTCAAAATTGAACCAGGAAGAAATTGACAACCTGAATAGACCGATATCTAGTAACAAGATTGAAGCAGTGATCAAAACCTCCCAAAAGACAAGAGCCCAGGACTTGACGGATTCCCTGGGGAATTCTACCAAACTTTCGAAAAAGAAACGACATCATTCTCCTGAAGCTGTTTCAAAAAGTTGAAGCAGAAGGAAAACTTCCAGACTCTTTTTATGAAGCCAGCATTACCTTGATCCCCAAACCAGGCAAAGACCACACCAAAAAGGAGAAATTCAGACCAATATCCCTGATGAATATGGATGCCAAGATTCTCAAAAAGATCTTAGCTAAAAGGATCCAACAGCACATTAAAAAGATTATCCACCCTGACCAGGTGGGATTCATCCCTGGGTTACAAGGATGGCTCAACATTTGCAAATCAATCAATGTGATAGAACAAATCAATAAGAGAAGAGAGAAGAACCACATGGTCCTCTCACTTGATGCAGAAAAAGCATTTGACAAAATCCAGCATCCGTTCCTGATTAAAACGCTTCAAAGTATAGGGATAGAGGGAACATTTCTCAACTTCACAAAAGTTATCTATGAAAAACTCACAGCAAATATCATCCTCATTGAGAAAAAGCTGACAGCATTCCCTGTGAGATCAGGAACACGAAAGGATGCCCACTCTCACCATCCTTGTTCAACATAGTATTAGACGTCCTAGAAATAGCAATCAGACAACAAAGAGAAATAAAACGTATTCAATCTCAACGTGAGGCAGGAATCCATCAGAATCCTAGAGGAGAACATAGGCAGTAACCTCTCCGACATTGGCCACTGCACCTTCTTTCAAGATATGTCTCCAAAGGCAAAGGAAACAAAGGAGAAAGTGAATTTTGAGGACTTCATCACGATCAAAAGCTTCTGCACTGCAAAGGAAACAGTCAACAAAAGAAAGAGGCAACCCACGGAATGGGAGAAGATATTCACGAATGACAGTACAGACAAAGGACTGATATCCAGGATCTATAAAGAACTCCTCAAACTCAACACACACAAAACAGATAATCACGTCAAAAAATGGGCGGAAGACATGAACAGACACTTCTCCAATGAAGACATACAAATGGCTAACAGACACATGAAAAAATGTTCATCATCACTAGCCATCAGGGAGATTCAAATCAAAACCACATTGAGATACCACCTTCCACCAGTTAGAATGGCCAAAATTAGCAAGACAGGAAACAACGTGTGTTGGAGAGGATGTGGAGAAAGGGGAACCCTCTTACACTGTTGGTGGGAATGCAAGTTGGTGCAGCCACTTTGGAGAACAGTGTGGAGGTTCCTTAAGAAATTAAAAATGGGGTTTCCCTATGACCCTGCAATTGCACTGCTGGGTATTTACCCCAAAGATACAGATGGAGTGACAAGAAGGGCCATCTGTACCCCAATGTTCATAGCAGCAATGGCCACGGTCGCCAAACTGTGGAAAGAACCGAGATGCCCTTCAACGGATGAATGGATAAGGAAGATGTGGTCCATATACACTATGGAGTATGATGCCTCCATCAGAAAGGACGAATACCCAACTTTTGTAGCAACATGGACCGGACTGGAAGAGATTATGCTGAGTGAAATAAGTCATGCAGAGAGCAATTATCATATGGTCTCACTTACTTTTGGAGCATAAGGAATAACATGGAGGACGTGGGGAGGTGGAGAGGAGAAGGGAGTTGAGGGAAATTGGAAGGGGAGACAAACCATGAGAGACTGTGGAATCTGAGAAACAATTTGAGGGTTTTGGAGGGGCTGGGGGTGGGAGGTTGGGTGAGCCTGGTGGTGGGTATTTTTTTTTAAAGACTTTTAAAATTTATTTGACAGAGATCACAAGCAGGCAGAGAGACAGGCAGAGAGAGAGAGGGGGTAGCAGACTCCCTGCTGAGCAGAGAGCCCGATGCGGGGCTCAATCTGAGGACCCTGGGATCATGACCCAAGCCAAAGGCAGAGGCTTTAACCCACTGATCCACCCAGGCACCCCCTTATTTAAGGTTTTAAAAAAATTTCTTTCAGCAATGGCTTGTAGTCTTTACTGTATAACTCTTCTATGTTCTTGGTTAAGTTTATTTCTAATATTTTCTTCTTTTTGATGCTATTGCAAATGGAATTGTGTTCTTAATTTCCTTTTCACATTGTTCATGGTTAGTGTGTAGAAATGCAACTAGTTCTTTTGTGATGAATTTGTGTCCTACTATTTCACTGAATTTATTGTTCTAACACTGTGTGTGTGTGTGTGTGTGTGTGTGTGTGTGTGTGTGTGTGTGTGAAATCTACATGTTTTCTACATGTAAGGTCAGATTTTCTGTAAACAGATACTTTTACTTCTTCCTTTCCAATTTGGATGACTTTGGTTCTCATTTTTGCCAATTTCCTGTTGGGAATTTCCAATATTATGTTGCATAGAAGTGGTGAAAATGAATATCCTTTCTTTGTTCCTGATTTTAGAGGAAAAGTTCTCAGAATTCCACCATTGAGTATGATGTTTGCTGCTGGTTTTCCATATGTGGCTTTTGATATGTTGAGGTCGTTTCCTGGTTTCCCTGGCTTGTTGAGTAGTTTTTCAAGTCGTGTATATGTGTTCAGTTTTGTCCAATGTCTTTTCTGCATCAGTTGAGGTGATCATGTGTGTTTCTTGCCTTCGTTATGTTAATGTGGTGTATTACATTGTTCAATTTTTGTATGTTGAAACATCCTTACATTTTAGGAATGTATCCCACTTTTTCCTGGTGTATAATCCTTTAAATATGCTGCTGGATTTGGCTTGCTAGTATTTGTGGCGGATTTTTGCATCAGAGTTCCTAAGGGACGTTGGTCTGTGGTTTTCTTTATTGTGTTTGGTTCTGGTATAAGGGTCAAGCTGGCTTCATAGGACAAATAGCAAGTGCTCCTTCCTCTTCAATATTTTGGAAAAGTTTGAGATTAGGATTTGTTTCTCCTTAAATACTTGGTAGAATACACCAGCAAAACCATTAGGTCCAGAGCTTTATTTGCTGGTATTTTGATCAACAGGCCCAATTTCCTTATCAGTTATAGACCTCTTCATGTTTTTTCATTTCTTCATTATTTAGTCTTAGGTTGTGGGCTTCTAGGAATTCATCCATCTCATGTAGGTTATCCAATGTGTTGGTGTATTGCTGCTTGTCGCATTCTCTCAAGATCCTTTTAACTCTGTTTTCAATTTCATTAATCCTTAACAGTTTTCCAATTTCCTTTGTGACTTCCACTTTGATCCATTCGTTGCTTAAGAGACTGTTGTTTAAGTTACACAAATGTATGTATGCATGTATTTTTCACTTTTACTGTTGTAAAAGGGAAGATTTCCACCTTTATCTCAATGTAGTCAGAGAAGATACGGTATGATATTTACCTTTTAAAATCTATTGGGACTTAATTTGTGGCCTAACTTATGGTTCTACCTGGAGAATGACCCATGTACACTTGACAAGAAGGTATGTGTTGTTGTTGTTGTTGGGTGGTGTGGTGTGTGTGTGTGTGTGTGATCTGGTTGGCTTATTGTGTTGTTCAAGTCCTGGTTCTTTTTTTTTTTTTTAATTTTTATTATTTTTTTTTAAAGATTTTATTTATTTATTTGACAGACAGAGATCATAAGTAGGCAGAGAGACAGGCAGAGAGAGAAGGAGGAGGAAGCAGGCTTCCCACTGAGCAGAGAGCCTGATGCGGGGCTTGATCCCAGGACCCTGAGATCGTGACCTGAGCCAAAGGCAGAGGCTTAACCCACTGAGCCACCCAGGCGCCCCTAAATCCTGGTTCTTTACTTACCTTCTGTCTTGTTCTATCCATTATTGGAAATGGGATACTGAAGCTTCTGACTATTATCGTAGATATGTCAGTCTTTCACTTTAATCCTGCACATTTTGTTCTGTATATTTTACTAGTCTGTCATCAGGTGTGCAATAGTTCAGAATTATTGCATTTTTTTAGTATGTTCAGTTTCCTAACATGTAGTACATCATTAGTTCTTTTTTAAAATTTTATTTATTTTTAAAATTTCTTTTCAGTGTTCCAGAATTCATTGTTTATGCACCACAGCCAGTGCTCCATGCAATATGTGCCCTCCATGATACCCACCACCAGGCTCACCCAACTCACCCAACTCACCCCTGACCCCCCTCCCCTCCCAAACCCTCAGATTGTTTCTCAGAGTCCACAGTCTCTCATGGTTTGTCTCCCCCTCCAATTTCCCCCAACTCCCTTCTCTTCTCCACCTCCGCATGTTCTCTGTGTTATTCCTTATGCTCCACAAATACGTGAAACCATATGATAATTGACTCTCTCTGCTTGACTTATTTCACTCAGCATCATCTCCTCCAGTCCCGTCCATGTTGCTGCAAAAGTTGCGTATTCATCCTTTTTGATGGAGGCGTCATACTCCATAGTGTATATGGACCACATCTTCCTTATCCATTCATCCGTTGAAGGGCATCTTGGTTCTTTCCACAGTTTGGTGACCGTGGCCATTGCTGCTATGAACATTGGGGTACAGATGGCCCTTCTTTTCACTCCATCTGTATCTTTGGGGTAAATACCCAGTAGTGCAATTGCAGGGTCATAGGGAAGCCCTATTTTTAATTTCTTAAGGAACCTCCACACTGTTTTCCAACGTGGCTGCACCAGCTTGCCTTACCGCCAACAGTGTAAGAGGGTTCCCCTTTCTCCACATCCTCTCCAACACACGTTGTTTCCTGTCTCGCTAATTTTGGCCATTCTAACTGGTGTTAGGTGGTATCTCAATGTGGTTTTGATTTGAATCTCCCTGATGGCTAGAGATGATGAATATTTTTTCATGTGTCTGTTAGCCATTTGTATGTCTTCATTGGAGAAGTGTCTGTTCATGTATTCTGCCCATTTTTTGACATGATTACCTGTTTTGTGTGTGTTTGAGGGGTTCTTTATAGATCGTGGATATCAGTCCTTTGTCTGTACTGTCATTCGCGAATATCTTCTCCCATTCCGTGGGTTGCCTCTTTGTTTTGTTGACTGTTTCCTTTGCAGTGCAGAAGGTTTTGATCATGATGAAGTCCCAAAAGTTCATTTTCTCCTTTGTTTCCTTTGCCTTTGGAGACATATCTTGAAAGAAGGTGCCGTGGCCAATGTCGGAGAGGTTACTGCCTATGTTCTCCTCGAGGATTCTGATGGGTTCCTGCCTCACATTGAGGTCTTATCCATTTCGAGTTTATCTTTGTGTATGGTGTAAGAGAATGGTTGAGTTTCATTCTTCTGTACATAGCTGTCCAATTTCCCCAGCACCATTTATGGAAGAGACCGTCTTTTTTCCACTGTATATTTTTTTCCTGCTTTTTGAAGATTATTGGGCCATAGAGTTGAGGGTCCATATCTGGGCTCTCTACTCTGTTCCACTGGTCCATGTGTCCGTTTTTATGCCAGTACCATGCTGTCTTGGTGATCACAGCTTTGTAATGAAGCTTGAAATCAGGCAACGTGATGCCCCCTGTTTTGTTTTTCTTTTTCAACATTTCCTTAGAAATTCAGGGTCTCTTCTGATTCCATACAAATTTTAGGATTGTTTGCTCCAGCTCTTAGAAAAATGCCAGTGGAATTTTGATCAGAATGACATTGAAAGTATAGATGGCTCTAGGCAGTATAGACATTTAAACAATGTTTATTCTTCCGATCCAAGAGCATGGAATTGTCTTCCATCTTTCTGTGTCTTCTTCAATTTCTTTTAGGAGTGTTCTGTAGTTCCTCGAGTACAGATCCTTAACCTCTTTGGTTAGGTTTATTCCCAGATATTTTATGGTTCTTGGTGCCGTAGTAAATGGAATTGATTCTCTAATTTCGCTTTCTGTACTTTCATTGATAGTGTTTTTGATGTAGTGTTCAATGATTCAGTAATTGTGCATAAAACCCAGTGCTCCTCAGGACACGTGCCCTCCTTAATACCCATCACCTGGTCACCCATCCCCCCCTTCTGTAACCCTCAGTTTGTTTCCCAGAGGTAAGAGTCTCTTATGGATTGTTTACGGCTCTGATTTCTTCCCATTCAGTTTTCCCTCCTATCCCTTATGATCCCCTGCCTGTTTCTTAGATTCCACATATGAGTGAATCAATATGACAGTTGTCTTTCTTTGACTGACTTACTTCACTTAGCTAATACCCTTCATTTCTACCCACTTCAGTGTAAATTGTATGTATTCATCTTTTCTGATGGCTGAGTAATATTCCATTTATATATGAGCTACATCTTTTTTATCCATTCGTTTATTGATGGATGTCTTAGCTCCTTGTACAGTTTGGTTATTGTGGACATTGCTGCTATGAACACTGGGGTGCATGTGCCCCTTCTTTTATGACATCTGTATCTTTGGGGTGAATACTCAATAGTGCAATTGCTGAGTCGTAGGGTAGCTCTGTTTTTAACATTTACAGGAAACTCCATACTGTTTTCCAGAGTGGCTTCACCAGTTTATATTCCCACCAACGGTGTAAGAGGGGGCTTGCTTCAGCAGCACATATACTAAAACAGTATAAGAGGGTTCACCTTTCTCCACGTCCTCACCAACATCTATTGTTTCCTCTCTTGTTAATTTTGGCCATTCTAACTGGTGTAAGGTGGTACCTCAATGTGGTTTTGATTTGAATCTCCCTGATGGCTAATGATATTGAATATTTTTCATGTGTCTGTTAGCCATTTGTATGTCTTCTCTGGAGAAGTGTCTGTTCATACGTTCTGCACATTTCTTGACTGGATTCTTTGTTTCTTGGGTGTTTAGTTTGATAACTTCTATTTTCCCCCAAGTTTTATTGAGATATAATTGACCTATACCATTGTATTGGTTTCAGGTGTACAACACAATGATTTAATATATGTGTGTATTACAACACCACACGTGTAGCTCACATGCATTATCTCACATAGTTAAATGATTTTTTTCTTGGGACGAGAATTTTTTACAATCTACTCTGTCAGCAACTTTCAAATACACAGCACTGTATTATCAACTACAGTCACCATGCTGTATGCTACATTTTAAAAAATATTTATTTGTTATGTTATGTTAGTCTCATACAGTACTTCATTAGTTTTTGATGTAATCTTCCATGAGTAACTATATTTGTATAATACCCAGGACTCATTACAACATGTGTCCTCCTTAATGCCCATCACAGGGCGAACCCATCCCCCCACCCTGTATACTCTGAAGTTCTCAGATTGTTTCCCAGAGTCCATGGTCTCTCATGGTTCATCTCCCCACTCGGATCCCCCCCTTCATTTTCCCCTTCCTTTTCCTAATGTCCTTCATGCTATTCCTTATGTTGCACAAATAAGTGAAACCGTATGGTAATTGGCTTTCTCTGCTTGACTTATTTCACTCAGGATAATCCCCTCTAGTTCCAACCATGTCAATGCAAATGCTGAGTATTCACCCTTTCTGATAGCTAAGTAATATTCCATCGTACATATGGACCACATCTTCTTTACCCATTCGTCTGTTGAAGGACATCTCAGCTCCTTCCACAGTTTGGCTATTGTGGACATTGCTGCTATGAACATTGGGGTGCAGGTGCCACGTCTTTTCCCTACATCTGTATCTTTGGGGTAAATACCAGCATTGCAATTGTTGGGTCATAAGGTAGCTCTATTTTTAATGTTTTGAGGAACCTCCATACTCTTTTTCCAAAGTGCCTGAAGCAGCTTGCATTCCCACCAACAGTGTAAGAGGGTTCCCCTTTCTCCACATCCTCTCTGACACACGTTGTTTACTGTCCTGTTAATTTTGGCCATTCTAACTGGTGTAAGGTGGTATCTCAATGTGGTTTTGATTCGAATCTCCCTGATGGCTAATGATGTTGAACATTTTTCAGGTGTCTGTTAGCCATTTGTATGTCTTCATTGGAGAAGTGTCTGTTCATGTCTTCTGCCCATTTCTTGACTGGATTCATTGTTTCTTGGGTGTTTACTTTGATAAGTTCTTTGTAGATCTTGGATACTAGGGCTTTACCTGTAAGACCATTTACAAATATCTTCTCTCATTCCATTGGTTGCCTTTTAGTTTTGTTGGCTGTTTCTTTTGTTGTGCAGAAGCTTTTTATTTTGCTGAAGGCTCAGTTGTTCATCCTCGTTTTTGTTTCCCTTTGGACGGAACATCTTTGGAAACACGTCTAGCAAGAAGTTGCTGTGACTGATGTTGAAGGGGTTACTGCCCGTGTTCTTCTCTAGGATTTTGATGGATTCCTGTCTCACATTTAGATCATTCATCCATTTAGACTTTGTCTTTGTTTATGGTGTTAGAGAATGGTGCATTTTCATTCTTCTGCATGGGGCTGTCCAATTTTGACCAACACCATTTATTGAAGAAACTGTCTTTTTCCATTGGATATTTTTCCTGATTTGCTGAAGATTAGTTGACCATAGAGTTGGGGGTCCATTTCTGTGTTCTCTATTATGTTCCATTGATCTATGTGTCTGTTTTTGTGCCAGTGCCATGCATGATACCTTCATGTCACAACTTCGTAATACAGCTTGAACTCAGGCAACATGATGCCCCCAGCTTTGGTTTTCTTTCTTTTTTAAAAATTTTATTTTATTTTTTCAGTGTTCCAAGGTTCACTGTTTATGCACCACAGCCAGTGCTCCATGCAATATGTGCCCTCCATGATACCCACCACCAGGCTCACCCAACCTCCCTGTCTGCTCCAAACCCTGAGTTTGTTTCTCAGAGTCCACAGTCTCTCATGGTTTGTCTCCCCCTCCAATTCCCCCCAACTCCCTTCTCTTCTCCACCTCCGCATGTTCTCTGTGTTATTCCTTATGCTCCACAAATACGTGAAACCATATGATAATTGACTCTCTCTGCTTGACTTATTTCACTCAGCATCATCTCCTCCAGTCCCGTCCATGTTGCTGCAAAAGTTGTGTATTCATCCTTTCTGATGGAGGCGTCATACTCCATAGTGTATATGGACCACATCTCCCTTATCCATTTGTCCGCTGAAGGGCATCTCGGCTCTTTCCACAGTTTGGCGACCGTGGCCATTGCTGATATAAACATTGGGGTACAGATGGCCCTTCTTTTCACTCCATCTGTATCTTTGGGGTAAATACCCAGTAGTGCAATTGCAGGGTCATAGGGAAGCCCCATTTTTAATTTCTTAAGGAACCTCCACACTGTTTTCCAACGTGGTTGCACCAACTTGCATTCCCACCAACAGTGTAAGAGGGTTCCCCTTTCTCCACATCCTCTCCGACACACGTTGTTTCCTGTCTCGCTAATTTTGGCCATTCTAACTGGTGTTAGGTGGTATCTCAATGTGGTTTTGATTTGAATCTCCCTGATTGCTAGTGATGATGAACATCTTTTCATGTGTCTGTTAGCCATTCGTATGTCTTCATTGGAGAAGTGTCTGTTCATGTCTTCTGCCCACTTTTCGACATGATTATCTGTTTTTGAGTACTGAGTTTGAGGAGTTCTTTATAGATCTTGGATATCAGATTTTGTCTGTAGTGTCATTTGCAGATATCTTCTCCCATTCCGTGGGTTGCCTCTTTGTTTTGTTGACTGTTTCCTTTGCTATGCAGAAGGTTTTTATCTTGATGAAGTCCCAAAAGTTCATTTTCACTTTTGTTTCCTTTGCCTTTGGAGACATATCTTTTTTTTTTTTTTTATTTTTTTTTTTAAAGATTTTATTTATTTATTTGACAGAGAGAGATCACAAGTAGACAGAGAGGCAGGCAGAGAGAGCGAGAGAGGGAAGCAGGCTCCCCACTGAGCAGAGAGCCCGATGCGGGACTCGATCCCAGGACCCTGAGATCATGACCTGAGCCGAAGGCAGCAGCTTAACCCACTGAGCCACCCAGGCGCCCCTTGGAGACATATCTTGAAAGAAGTTACTGTGGCCAATGTTGAAGATGTTACTGCCCATGTTCTCCTCTAGGATTTTGATAGATTTCTGCCTCACATTGAGGTCTTTTATCCATTTCGAGTTTATCTTTGTGTACGGTGTAAGAGAATGGTCGAGTTTCATTCTTCTGCACATAGCTGTCCAATTTTCCCAGCACCATTTATTGAAGAGACTGTCTTTTTTCCACCGTATATTTTTTCCTGATTTGTCAAAGATTATTTGACTGTAGGGTTGTGGGTCTATATCTGGGCTCTCTACCATGTCTATGATAGTATTTTAAGAGTCCCCATATCCTGCAGCCAGAGGACAAATATTACTGAGAATGGGACCTAGCACCCAGTCAAAGAATGGCAAGGATTGTAGCAAAAGCTGAATTCAAAGTCCCAGATGTACCTCCCATGAAATAAAGGGTCTAGAGTGAAGGAGTGGGACCCCAAGACCTGGGATGAACACAATTGAAACGGGGTCTGGGGTCATGAAGAAGGGGAGGTGTGGGCCTCTGCACCAGGTGCAGACCCCATCCCACAGAACTGCTGCCAAGCCTGAAGGAAATGACACTGTCCAGGTGTAATCATGCCATTGTCACCACATAACTAAGTGCACTTCATCTTTGGGAATGTGTTGGGAATTCTTTTATGGCCATAGTATGGAACAATGAATGGATGTGCTGCCAGGCTCAGCGTGTGTGGGCTGCTGCAGTGGCTCTTCCCAATGCCTGTGCACCACCAGTGGGTTGAATTCTTGGTGGACTGCTACCATGGAGTGCATCTTTACTAATGCTTGTCTGCCCACTCTGTGCCTACAGACGCAGGTGGTGACACCTCCCATCACAACTGTGAGTCTGTCATCCTCCTGCAGGTTGATCCATTTCTTGCTCTGTATTTGGAGAACTGTAGTCCAGGTGTGTGCACCTGGAGAGCTGGGTCATCCCTCTTTGGGTCCCCTAATGCTTTTTGCCTTAAAGTCTGTTTTACTTGAGATCAGCTTTCCTTGGGTGAGTATCACAGAGCTTAACTAGCTTCATATTTTATATTAAAAAACAGAACATAAGGGGCGCCTGGGGGGGCTCAGTTGGTTAGGCGTCTGCCTTCAGCTCAGGTAATGGTCTCAGGAGCCTGGGATCAAGTTCTGTGTTGGGCTCTCTGCTCTCTGGGGAGTCTGCTTCTCTCTCTTCCCCTCCCCCACACTAAAGCTCTCTCAAATAAATAAATGGAAAAAAGCACAAAACACAAAAAACACATTATACATAGAAAGATTCCCCGCACACCTTTGACACGTAAGTAGAGCGTCCAGCCTATTTATATTGGAGCTCGTGAGCTTCCTGTGTGTGGCGATTCGTGTACTTCATCAGGTCTGGAAGGCTTCTGGCCATTATTTAATCTATCACGTGCATGTGCATTTGTCTCAATATTCTAGAAACCATGGATTCAAACAGGTGCACCCAACCTACCCCCCAGCACAGGACCCATCCAGTTCTTTCCCTCTCGGGGACTGTGGGTCCCTCCTATCCTCCACTCTTCTGGGCGTGTTCGCTCACCTGGTTGGCCCCTGGGTGCGCCAGCCTCCTGTCCTTGCTCACCCGGACACTTCCGTGTCGTCTCCAGTGTGGAGGTCTGGGTTGCCCCCTCGGAACCCCCGGACCGTGCTTCAGACCTCACTTCTCAGTCTGGGTGGGGCTCTGAGCTCTGACGGTGCATGTCCCCACCCCTGCTGCCCAGACCTGCCCACCTAACAGACTCAGGGGTAAAGTGCTCAGGAAAGGAAAGGATCCGGGTTCAACAGTGTCCCCCCCAAATTCATGCCCAGCCAGAACCTGTAACTGTGACCCTATTTGACACGGGCTCCTTGAAGACGTACTCAAGTTACGACGAGACCATGTATGAATGGCTGGGTCTTCCGTCCAGTAGGACCACCGTCCTTCTAACAAGAGGGACACGTAGACACAGCAACATGGGCCACGTGCTGTGTGAGACGGAGTTCGGCGCGACGCGTCCAAGGCCGAGGGATGCTGTCGTGGGCAGCCCCCTGAGGCTGGAAGGGGCGGGGGCTTCTCCTCGAGGTGCGGGGGAGCGCGGCCCTCCCACACCGGGCCGCCAGACTTCGGGCTCCTAGAGCTGCGTGAGGCGGCCGCACGGCTGTATGTGGGGCCAGTCTCTCTGGTGGCCCAGTTCGCCCCCTCGGCGCTTTAAGATGGCGCCGCCTTCTCTTGCTTCCGTCGCTCATGCTGCGGCGCCGACCGCCTGTGTCACCCTGCCTGGAGGATGGTGCAAGTGTCCCCTCCCGCGGCCTCTCAGGACACACTCGCCTTCCTCCACGTGTCGGCTCACTCAGTAAACCTGGTCCCCTCGACCTTTTCTCTTCTTGACTCGAGTGTGATGACGGCCTGCTCTGGGGTCTCCATTCCATCTCCGCACCGGTGGAGCGTGTTGACGCGTCTCCTCTTCTGCGTCTTCGTCACCGGTGATTCTCTCTCTTCCCGTCCTTGACGCACATCGTGTCCTCCTTTCCCCGGCCCGTCCCCCCAGAGGTCCGTCCTTTTTAAGAACAGTTTTGGACCTGCTATGCCTCTTGCTCCTTCTTTTCTTACCTTTTATTGAGGTTTTTTGCTTCTACAATGATTATCTCCTTTCTTGCTCCGTGTTTGCTCTCTCGCTCCCGCAAACTTGGGCTCTGCGCTAACTCGGTGTTCTCTCTTTTCCAGACACATACGGCCGCAGGTTCCTCTTTGGACATGGCGCGGGATGTGGGCTGCTCCGTCACGTTTGTCCTGGACCCCGTTCCATTCATGGCGTTGGCAAGGAGCTTGCTGTGTGATCGGCCCAAACATTTCAAAGTTTACAGAGTTGTGACCCAGGGCCCAGCAGATGGAGGTTTCTACAAGTTCACAGTGTGCTTGAGGAATGACCCTTGACTTCTGGGTCAGGACCCCGTGAAGCCTGCCGGCCCATACCGTGGTTCTGCTCTCAGTTCTCGTGCCCGCTCTGCTCAGGCCTGGACCCCACGTTGCCACTGACGCTGCTCCTCGGAGCGCAGCATGACCTGTGCTATGCCTGATGCAGGGGTTGTCCTCAGCCCCACGACAGGACCCGTCCACAGCACTGGTCGCAGCTGGAACCCTCCCTCTCTGACTCCTGCTTCCAGCCTTGGCGCTCCTGGCCCCCCCGCTCAGCCCCCCGGCTCGGCCCCCGGCTCGGCCCCCCCAGCTCGGTCCCCCAGCTCGGCCCCCCGGCTCGGTCCCCCAGCTCGGCCTCCTGGCTTGGCCCCCGGCTCGACCCCCGGCTCGGCCCCCGGCTCGACCCCCGGCTCAACCCCCGGCTCGACCCCCGGCTCGGCCCCCCAGCTCGGTCCCCCAGCTCGGCCTCCTGGCTCGGCCCCCCGGCTCGGCCCCCCGGCTCGGTCTCCCGGCTCGGCCTCCTGGCTCGACCCCCGGCTCGGCCCCCTGGCTCGGCCCCCAGCTCGGCCTCCGGCTCGGCCCCTGGCTCGGCCCCCGGCTCGGCCCCCCTGGCTCGGCCCCCAGCCCGGCCCCCGGCCCGGCCCCCCGGCTCGGCCCCCCGGCTCGGCCCCCGGCTCGGCCCCCCGGCTTGGTCCCCCAGCTCGGCCCCCTGGCTCGACCCCCGGCTCGGCCCCCCGGCTCGGCCCCCCGGCTCGGCCCCCCGGCTCGGCCCCCAGCCCGGCCCCCAGCCCAGCCTTCTCTTCTCCGCACGTTTCATCCTTGCCCGTCCCCACCGTCCCGTGCAGGTAAAGGCCGGGCCTGTGCCTACGGTTCCAGATCCAAGTCCCCATCTCTGCTCTCTTCCTGAACACTGTCCTCCCAGGTTTTGCTGTGGGAGCCCCAAGTCAGCATCCTTCTTGGACGTCCAGCTGGCTGTTTGACGTGCCGTCCGAGGAAGGGGGCTCCTGATTCCCCGATCTCAGCGAGTGGTAATTCCATCCAAGCTGCGGGTTGGGAGGCCATGTGGGTGCGATTCTGCCTCTGAGCAAACCTGTCTGGTCTCCCCCCACCCCCAGGATGTGCTTGATCTGAGCCCTGCTCTCTGCTGCCACTGCCCCCAGACCACTGCCCTGCCCCCAGGTCAGACTTCTGCAGTGGTCACTACCGAAACCCCTCTGGGGCTTCCCATCGCCTCGGAGTGAGATGCTGGGCTCATGTCTGCCCCAGGCCCTTCTGCCTGCGACGTGGCGCCCCCGGGCCCTGCAGCTCCGTCACCCTCTCTGGAAGGGTCCTGGTCATCAGCCAGACAGCAGCTGGCATCGACGTCCGTGACCGGCATCCTCGTCTCTTATGGGGCATTTCCTCGTTTTCACCTGTGCTGTCCGTCCCTCATCGGGACAGTGGTGCCACAGTGCGGACACCTGTCTGTGTGTCCACCGGCCCGCCCTGTGGCGCGTGGGGGGCTGGCAAGGAGCAGCTGGTAGTTTGAAGCTGCTTTTCTTTGATTATCGGTGACTTCCAGCAATTTCATGTGTTTTCTTGGTTATTTGTGTTTACAACCCACTGGGAATGATTTCTCCCTTCCACTTCCCACTGAAAACTTTTCCTTGAAGGTCAAGTTTCTCCGGCTCTCTGCAGTGTCCCATCGCTCCTTTACTAACCCCGTGAGGGTTAGTTTCATGGTGAACTTGACCAGGCCGAAGTACTCAGATATTTGGCCAAACACGGGTCCAGAGAGTGAAGGTATTTTAAAAATGTGACTAGCCCCTCAATCCGGAGACATCAAGGAGAGCAGATCGCCTCCACGTGAGGGTGGGCCTTGTCAAATCAGCTGAGAGCTTTGAGAGGAGAAAGGCTGAGGTCCCCAGAGGACGAGGGGGCTCTGCCTCCAGACGCCTTCTGACCTGCCCTGCAGCCCCCACTCTGGGTCTCCGGGCTGTGGGCCTGTTTTATGGATTCTGGGCTCACCGAGCCTTCACTGTCACGGATCCAGTTCCTTAAAATAACCCGCTATATATTTATGTGATTTTAAAGTAGGACTGAAGACTTGCCTGTCGACACACACCGTCTGCCACTGTCTGTCTCTAGGTCGTCGGCCACCCGCCCACCCTCCTCTCACTCCTCTGTCTGTCTGGTCCGGCACTGCGCGTTCTCCGGAGAGCTCTGACCAACACTCTTCCTGACGTCCGATGCTGTGGCCACTGGCTCTCCTCCTTTTTACTTTGTTCGTGGAGACTCTCTCCTGATAGATGTTTAATCTTTGGTCTGCAGGCCAATCTGCCGGTCTTATTTTTTAAAGTTTCTGGCTCCGCTGTCTTTCTGAGAACGTAAATGCCTCCCCACAGTCCCTCTGGTCTGGCCGTTGGTTCGTATCGGTCAGTAGTGCTGGTCCTGAGTTGGCTTTTGTCCGGACCGTGGGAGCAGGGTCCTGTCTCCTTGTACTGATGGAGCCTGGCCGCAGCCATCCGACTTCCAGGGGAACCGCAGCAAACCTGGGCCTGGCCGTGGGTTGGGAATGGGTGTCGGGGCCTTGGCTGGAGAACAGAAGTCTGGTTTCTGCCCGGGCGCTGGGAGGCCTCGGTCCACAAGCCCGGGCGGCAGGACTGGCTCTAACCTTCCCCTCAGACAGCCGGAGAGGGGGATCGGCCGGGCCCCACGCAGGTGGCTGCGCGGTGAACTCCACGGGGGACCCGGCGTGTCACGCCTTGATTTAGTGTGGGAGGATGGCTGTGTCCTGTTTACCACACAGCTGGAAACAGATGTTCCTGCCCAGGGCGGACGCGTCCAGGCGGGCAAGGCAGCGGTGGCGCAGGCGAGCTGCAGCTCTCGGGGCTGCCTTAGGGCCGGGGGCCGCCGTGCCGGGGAAGGTCGTGAGCGTGTTGGTTGCTCGGAGGGAAACCCCCCCGGGCCGGGCCCCACGGGGGCGGTCACACGCCTCCGGCAGACAGATTTCTGTAGCTGGGCCGTGGTCCGTTGGTGCTTATTCAGGACAAAAGGGGAAGCCGCGGTAGGAGGCCGCCCCCGGGTTCTTCCGCCGCAGGAACCCGCGGGACCGGCAAGAGGGGCTGGAGCTCACACGTGCTTTAGGGAAACGGAGTTCAGGGCACTCTGTAAGCATGTTTCCTGGACAGAAAGAAGCGCAAACACAGAGCCTCTGGCCCGACCAGGTGCCCACCATGCTCAGGGCAAGACGAGGGTCAGGGGCTTGGTGGGCAGCCCCCTCCCGCTCTTCTGGGGCCTGTGGATGGGGCTTCACGGTGTCCATGCAAGGGCCTGGGAAAAGCCAGGGGCGTCCTTGGGACCAGCCTTGGTCCCACAGGGGCTTCTCCGGGTGAGGCTGGGCTGGAGGGTATGACTCAGGTCTGAAGGCACAAGCGCACCCTCCTCTGAGGCCGGCCGGGCCGTTCATTCATTCATTCCGCTACTGTGGATGCTGGGTGTGTGCTTGGGGCCTCGAGGCCAGGCTGGGAGGTGGGCAGAACCAGGGGACACGAGGAGGGTGGTCCTGGGCAGGCCTGGGTGTCTGGGCCGGGCCGGCAGGCTGGGTTGGGGTGCAGGAGCCCCTACCTCTTTCCTGGTGTAAAGGGAACCCCTTGATGTGTTCCCGAGGCTCCGGGACGCAGCTGTGTCCTCAGGACACGGCCGAGGGCTGCGGGGACGCCTGGAGGCTGCCTGGACAGTGGGGAGCTCTGGGGGGTGTGGCTCGCAGTGTGCGGGAGGATGGTGGTGATGACTTTGGGGTGACTTTTGGGGTCCATGTGGCAGGAGCTCGTTTACGGAGAGGGCAGGGTGGGGGAGGGTAGGCCTGGGAATGTACACAGCACGTGTACATCGGCGCCGCGTGGGGGCGGACATGCCGGGAGCCAGGGTGGTCTTGTGCGGCGGGTGGCGTCCCTTCCCTCAGCGGCTGCTTGCCGAGCACCTACTGTGCGCCGGGCTGTGCTCTGTGTGCTGGGGGTTGTCAGGGAGCAGCGGGAAACACTGTGCTGTCGGCGTGGACTTTCTCGGAGAGCAGAAAGAAGAAACCAAGCGCACGATGGGAAAGGGACGCGCAGAGCATGCGGGTGCCGGGGGGACGTGGAGAGGAGAACCCAGCAGGGCTGGCAGAGGGCAGGGCGCGTCGCCGCCACGGGCCCTGTGTGCCGATTTCTGGTGAATCGTGGGGGAGGCCAAGTCCTGAGAGGCTGCCGAGGGCAAGGTGGGCAGGGTGGCCCCACAGGATGTGACCGCGGGCGGGCCCCGTGGACCCCAGGGCGGTGGGCCAGCCGGTGCCGGAGACACGGTGTCCTGGGAGTATGCCCCGGGCTGGGACAGTGGGAGGCATGTAGGGGAGGGAGGGAGTCCGTTCTCAGAGTGTGGCCTGAGCCCCCGGAAGGTGGGGCCCTGGGCCGGCAGGGGTCAAGGTCAGGCGTGGGCAGGTGCGGCCCCTCCAGAGGCTCTGGGACACAGCCCGTCAGGCTTTCCAGCTTCAGGAGCGGCACCCCGGCTGGTGGCCCTGCCTCCGCTGCACAGCCGCAGGGTTTGCCGCGCTCTGGGGTCACCCCGCCTTCTCCCATGGGCTCTGTGACAACACTGACCCCGTTCCTCCAGGACCTTGAACGCTGACCCTCGTGCCTCTGCAAGTGTCTTTGCCCCGGAGGTCACGTGCGGTCTGTAGGGGTAACGCGTGCGGGATTTTGGGGCTGAGTCAGCTGACCTCAGCCTGACGTCCCGCTGTGTCATTTTGGTGTCAGGTGTGGGCTGAGCTCCAGTGGCGACATGTGGAGTCGAAGTCCACGTGGAGGGACGGAGTGTGAGCTCGGAGGAGGGAGGGTGGGGGTAGAGGCAGCAGGAGTGTCGCTGTGGAGCGGCGGGGCTGGGGGTGGGCTTGGCGGGGGTCCCCCTGCACCCTTGCCCCGGCCAGTGGGTGGGGAGGGCAGGAGATGCAGGAGTCGTCCGCCGCTCTCACCTGCCCACTGTGGTCACTCCCTCTCCTGCAGCTGGGGACCCCGGGTGACGGCAGGACGGCCAGTGCTGACCGTGGGCTGAGCCATGCCAGGCTCTTCTCTAAGCCCCCTTGGGCACGACGGCGTTTCCTGCTCACCCCGCTCCCTGTGGGGAGTGTGCTCCCGCCTGCGGTGCCGGAGGGACCGGTGCGGGAAGGTCGGGGTCGTACCTGCAGCTGTGGGGCCGGGCGCTCACGGAAAGAGCTCCGTGTGGGGGCCGTCCCGACTCCCAGCACGCAGGGCTGTCTTCTCGTGGTGCGTGTGAGCCTGTGCGGGCCCGTGGGCGCGTGTCTGTGTGCACACGTGAGCACAAAAGTCCTACAGACCAGCACGTGTCCTGTGCACAGGTGCGCATGTTTGTGTTCATGCGTGTGCACTCGTGTCGGCAGGGGTGGAGGGCACGTGGGCACTGCTTATGTCTGTGCACTTGTGCTTGTGTGTGAGCTGTGCTGGTGCACACACACGTACGCGGGGCACCCCGCGCGTGTGCCTGCCCGTGCGGGGAGCACCGCCTCCCGTTCCCTTCAGGGCAGAGGGGCCCCACCAGCTTTCTCCCACAGGGGCAGCTCCCACGGCCTGCGCTGCCAGTGCCGCACCCCAGGCCCGGTGTGAATCCTTGGACGCTCGCCCGCAGCCTCCTGGGGCCTCTGACCGGGGTAGATGCTGACAACAGAGACGGGCAAACGGGAGGCACGGAATGAGCAGGGTCGTTTATGGGGCCGGCTGGCTGGTGTAAAGGCGAGGGGCTGCGGTGAGTTCCGCTGGCTCAGGGGTGCGCAGGCGCTGACGCCCTCCTCTCTGGGCCTGGGGGCTGAGCTCTGGACAGAGGCGGACAGAGGTGCACGGGGGGGTGGGCGGAGATGGGGCTGGAGTCCGGGCCGGGCCCCTTTGCCCTTGGCGACAGCATGGAGGCTGAGCATCTACTGTCCTGGCGTCATTTCACCTGCAGCGAGAGGCCGGGGTCAGGAAGGGGGCGGGTGTGAGGGCGAGGGTCTGCAGAGGACAGGGCCCAGGCCCCCGAGTCCTGCCCAGCTGAGTCCGACGTGAGCAGGCGCCCAGCATCTGTTCCACCGTAGGGCCGGGGCGGCGGAGGGCGGGGGCCTGTGAGCTCTCGGGCTGAGGCCCTGGGCCTGCGTCTGTGGCCCCTGGTGGCCGTGCACCCCTCCCGCTCCCTGCAGGCTCCCTGGGCCAGCCCAGCCTGTCCCCAGCCCTGCACACAGGGGTGCCGGCTGCCTTACCTTGATGAAGGTGACAAAGCCACTGTAGAGCAGAGTGAGCAGAAAGAGAGCTGCGAACGTGGGCCACAGCCCGCCGGCGTCCTCCAGGTCCGTGGCGTCCCCCCTGCTCTCGTCGTGGCTCTGGGGGGGTGGGGGGGTCATGGCCAGACCTGGGGAGCGAGGGCACCGGTGAGGAGGTTCAGCCCCCCATGCTGAGGGACAGGCCACTGCCCCGGGACGCCCCCTCCTGATGTAGCCCCTTCCCGACGTGCACCTGTGAACCTTCTCCCTGCCCCCCTGCCCCGCACCAGGGGCTCCCCAGAGCCCGACGGGCCCAGCACCGAGCCGCGCACACAGACTGCACCCAAACACCCTGGCACGTAACAGTCCGCGTGACAAGTGTGCGCGGCAGGTGGGTGGCACTCAGCGGGCGTAGACACACGGGCAGGGCTGGCGGGGGACCTGGGGCTGGGCAGGGCCCCTCAGAGCGACAGGGAGCGCTCCAGGGCCGCCTGGATGCCCACGGCTCCGTCCCCCACGTCCCAGGGTGGGGCTCGTGTCCCTCTGTGCCCCTGCCCAGGGCGGGGTAAGGTGGCTGACAATGTCCTCTTTCCTGGGGTCGGGTCAGCAGGCCCTCTGCGCGTCCAGCCCTCTCATGGCTTTAACTACGCATGGTTTACAGGGTGTCTGTGGTGGCGTCTGCTAGCTCCCGCAGGCCAGGCTGTCCTTCCTTCCCTGCTACGTCCTAACTGGAGGCCCGGGAACCCCTTTGCTGTGGAGCTGGGCTGTGGGGGAAGGCTTGCGGCAAGACGCCAGCGGGGCGGGCGCCGGGATTAGCGGGGGAGGCCCGGGGGGGCTGAAGAAGCAGAACGGCCCCAGGTCGGCCGGAGAGCCCCCGCCTCCGTCCGGACCTGGGCGCACGCAGCCCTCGCGTGAGGTGGGGAGCGGGACCAGCTCGGGAGGGGGCGCGTGTCACTTTACAGCGACCCTGCGAGCCCCAGTGTCCCCCAGCCGTCACGGCCGCCAGTGTGTCAGGCCTGTGCTGCGTGTCCCGCGAGCACCACCCTGTTTGGGAACAGGGGACCCGTGCTGGGCCGAGGCAGAGGACAGCCTGTGGATGCAGGGTGGGGGGAGCCTGGGGGTCCCGTGAGGAGGGCAAGCAGCACCCCCAGAAGGAGCAAAGCCTCAGCTGCGGGAGGAGCGGCTGGGACCCTGCGGAGCCACGGAGGACGGGCTCCTTCCAAGGGGTCCAGGTTGCCGCAACCAGCCGAGCGGTTCCACGGCCCCCGCCGGGCTGGAGGAGGGGTCCAGGAGATACGCACAGGACCCCAGCCGCCTCCCTGCGCAGGCCCACCGGCATGGCTCAGCCTTTAGTGGGCTGCTGAGCGCTGGGCCCTCCCAGAGGAGGGTTTTCTCCCCGCTCGCTCCTGGGGGCCCTGGGGCCAGGCTCCCTGTACCCTCTGCAGGGCGTCCTGTCTCCAGACTGTGTGACCCTGGCAGGAGGTTCTGCCCCCGCCGGAAGATGTGGCCCGTGTGGCCTCTGGGGGCTCTGAGTCTGTGCGTGGGCACCGGACGCACAGCTGTGGGCACAGGGTGAGGGCAGTGCTGGGCCCTGGAGGGGCTCGGCCACCCCTGCGTGCTCACGTGGCTCCGCGGCGCCCCTGCCCTGCTCCGCACGTGCTAGAGGGGCGGGTGCTGGGGGAGGTCTGGCCACGCGCCTACTGCCGCCACAGGCATAGAGCCGCGGTCCGGTGCAGGGGGCACGAGGGCCAGGCCGCCTCATCTGGGCTGCGCTGTGCCTGCCGGGCGGGCCTGGCCTCTCCGCGTGCCGGGGTCTGTATGTGCTCAGGTCCCCGGGGGTGCACACCCACACACAGCCAGAGCCTGCAGCCCGGGGCTCTGCGCGGGATGGCGCATCGGTCTCCAACCTCGACTGGGTCTGTACAGGGGGCGGGGCTAGCCTCCCCTGTGACATCAGCCCTGGAGAGGCCGGGTCTGCGCCTTTGGGCAACCCGCCTGCTGGGTGTAGGAAAGTAGAAGAGGAGGAGGGTCAGCGTGGGCCTGGCCCTCAGGGAGCCCACGGGAGGGAGGGTGAGCAGCTCTGGGGGCTGGAGAACACAGACCTGGGGGCATGAGCCATGACAGGGGCCCAGGGCAGGTGGCATCCGGAGGGACAGGGGGCAATGCCGGGAAGATGGGGGAGGACCAGGAGTCCCAGCCTCGGGCGGGCAGGCAGGGCCTGGCCCCGGGGCTTTAGGGGAGGCCTACTGGAGCAGTGCAGGCACGCTGGGGCTTGAAGAGCTGCCCCCTCCCTGGGGTTCCCTACAGGCTGCTGCCCACCAGGCTGCCTCCAGGGCCAAGCCGGGCTGTTGGAGCTGTGGGGTCAGTGCTATTGTGTTGGAAGGGTGCCCACTGCACGGGTTGGGCCGTTGGCAGGGTGTCTGAGCCCGTGGAGCCCAGCACAGCGGTCCCACGTGTCCCCCACATCGCGGCCGTGGGCCTCCCCTGGGCGTCTCCCCCACCCAGCTCCCAAGGGCAGCCGGACCACCTGCCGCCTCTCCATGAGCAGGAGGAGGACTGTGTCCTGCTGCCTGTTTGGCCTAAGGTGTCCAGCGCTGTCCCACCAGGGCTTTGCCGCACCTGATGGGGCCACCAGGAGGTCTGACAAGGGCCTCAGAGAGTAAGCCCTAACCCTCCCCCATGAGCCCCCACCCTGGTGGGCCTCCATCCTCTCTGCCCGGTGGGCGGCCTGCAGTCCGGGCCTGTCGTGGGCCTGTGCTGGTCAGATGTCCCTGGGCACCGAGGCCAGCACCCACTTCTGGGTCTGTCTGTTTCCTGAGGTGCTGCCTGATCTGCACCCAGCTGTGTGGCATGTCTTGGTGGGACATGGTTGCTCTTTGGGGCCTGGCAGGGGTGACAGCCACCTTTCAGCCCTCCTAGTCCAGTGCATGGCGTGTAGACATGACAGGGTTTGGAGGGACGGGTGTCAGAGACGCCGGGCAGGCCGGCGTGGAGCCGTCGAGTGGGTGGCACAGGGCCTTGGCTGCAGCCCCAGGACCCGGCCGCTCGGCTCCCGGGAGGGCTGTCCCTCCACCCCCGCCCCGTGCTGGGAGGAGGCCGGGACGGAAGCCCTCAGGCCCGTGGGGGACTCACCAGCGTCCAGGCTCTGGCTGGTGTTCAACAGCTTCCGGGAGGCGTCATGCCTCACCACACACGTGTAGGTGGTCGGGCCACGGCTCTGGGCCGCGAGGACATGCAGGACGCTCCAGGTCTGGAACGTGCTGTTCCCAGGCTGGGCCACGGGGTGTGCGGTGGCAAATGCAGCAGGGTCCACCTCCGTGCGGCCCTTGAGCCAGGTGAGGAGGATGTCCGGGGGCGAGAAGCCCGACACCTCACACAGGAGCCAGGAGGCTGCTTGGCGCACGGTCAGGACGCGGACAGTGAGGCTGCTGGGCGCGGTGGCCGCTGCGGGGAGAAGCCCGGTCATGCTGGGGCCACCCGAGGCTCGGGTGAAGCTGGGGGGCCCGGGGATGGCCCGTCCCCACCCCCTCGGTGTCTCCGTGTGGAAGGAGGGGGCAGCCACTGTGCTGGGCGGGGGGTGCGCGCGCGGGGGCCCCAGTCTCCCCACCTCCTGGACCCCAGAGTGGCCTCACCGTGCTCTCCCGGTGCTGCAGACACCAGCTGGGCCGGCGTGCTGGGCCGGCTCAGCGTGCAGGTGATGCTGCTCCCCGAGGCCCACAGGGACACCGGCAAGGTCAGGCGGCTGCTCAGGCTCTGCGAGCCGTTGGTGTGCTCCTCCCGCGGCCCCTCCTCCACCGCCCCGCCGGGGGGCGCCCCGGCCACCTCCCAGGACACGCGGGCCCCCTGCAGGTCATCCCCCACGGCCAGGCAGGTGAAGGTAGCCTCTCCCTGGAGCCACGGGCCCCGCAGGGGGGGCTGCAGCAGGTAGAGGCTGGGAGGGTGAGTGTGGTTCTGGCAGTCTGCCGGAGGACAGCGACCTTGGTCTGTGGGGGAACCCCGGTCAGCGGTCAGCGGGGGACCCAGGTCGGCGGTCAGCGGGGGAACCCAGGTCGGTGGTCACTGGGGGACCCTAGTCAGTGGTCACTGGGGGACCCCGGTCAGTGGGGGGCACGCAGACCCTGCCTGGGAGCGGTGCTGTGGGCAGTGCCCGGCCCAGGTCTGCTACGCTCCCCAGGGCAGACCTCCCTTTTGTTGCTTCCTGGCCTCCCACTGCCTGGCTAGGATTTCCCCCGGGTTCCCAGTCCGCTCTTCCCCTCCTCCCCCCACCCTGTGCCCCAAGGAACTGGCCTCTGAGCGTAGTGTCCACTGGGCTTCCTGACTCTGCGGCTTGTGTCTGGGTGTGGCTGGTGGAGGACACTAGGAGGGAAAGGGGGGTGAGGCTGGTGGGATTCACCGGGGCTGTGGCCTCCCTGGGCCCCTCAGCCTTCCTGTTCTCCGGGGTCCAGAGACCTACCCACACCTGCTCCTGGCCCTTCGGGGCTCCTGAGTGGTCATGCCACAGAGACGCCTACGGTTAGGGCGAGGGCGGCCGGAAGTTATCGGGCCTTGGGTTTGGGACGGACGGGGTACCTGGAAGTCCGCTCTGCAGAGGGTCAGCAGTAAATACTTAGGTTTGTCGTTGCGGGGTCTCCTCTCCGTCCTCCCCTCCCCCATCCTGCTAAAACTGCTCAGGTTGTGGGAAACAGGCTCAGGGCTGTGGGCCGTGCGGCCCCCCCGGGGGGACGGTGCTGGCCTGTTGGGAGGGCTGGGCTTGTGGGGCCACACACCCCAGTCTGCCCCTCGGACACCATACGCCCCTGGAGGCCTCTCCCCGGAGCTCTGCCCGGGCCTGAATCCTGGCCAGCCAGTGGACACGCCCCACATGGACAGGGCCTGGTGAGTACCCCTGCCCCAGGCCGGGGGTATTTGGATCCTCGCCTGGAGGGCGGGCCCCTCTGGGTCTGACCGGGCTCTGCTGAGCCGGGCACTGGTGGTGGTTGGAGTTGGGGTTGTCATGGGTGGGGTGGGCTGTGGAGGGGCCACGGAGGGGCCATGGCAGACCACAGCCTCTGCCCCAGCATCCCGAGGGCTGGTGCTGGGGCTGCCGTTCTCTGAGAGCATGGCTTGCTGCCCCGCTTGGAGGAGCGAGCGCTGGACCTCTGCCGAGGGGCAGGCAGGGCGGCTGTGGCCCCACGTGGTCCTTGGAGAGGCCCCTGGGTTGGGGGGCAGTTCACGGAGAGGGGCTCTGGCCGCAGGGCCCCTGGGTCCATGGTCAGGGGTCCCGAGCCTCAGGCGGCGGCTACAGCTCTGTCGGGGCCACGGGGCCAAGTCCACCCTGCTGGGCACGTTGGCTGTGTGTCCTCACGTGAGGCTCCGGGACGGGGTCCCGTCGGAGCCCTGCCCCCCGGCCCGGTGAGTCCCAGTGCTGGCCCGTGGCCCCGCCCCGTCCGCTGTGCTCGCTGCAGGTGTGCGGGGGTCTCCTGTCCACAAGGGGCCCGAGGGGGCGTCTGCTGGGACCCAGTGCATGGTGCAGTCGGTGCTCTGCAGACACCGCCCCCGGAGAAGTCTCGGAGGGCTGCCCGAAGGCGTCCGACTAAGGGACAGGAAGGCAGGAGGGCTCCTCACCTGGGACGCTGGGTGTGGCGGAGGTCTCTGGCAGAGACGGCCCGTGAGCCGATGGGTCGGTCTTCCCTTCCCAGGACTCTAAAGTCAGAGGGAGAGTGCGGGGAGGGCCGGACGGTGAGTGTCTGGGTGTGGGGGGGCCGCCCGGTGCTGGCCAGGAGGACGGGGATGGCAGGAAGGAGGGGCGACTGGCCACGGGCGTGCTGGGCACGGCTGCCTGCATCGTCCTCGGGCTGGAAGGTGTGGGACACCCTGGAGGACGTCCTCGGGGGTCTGGGGCCACCCACCTGGCCATGGGATGGGCTTCTCATGAGGCTGGCCGGAAAAGACGGCTCTGCAGAAGTGCGGGTCCGGCTTCCAGGTGACCGACAGGAAGGACAACTTCGTGGGCTCTCGGGCCTCCAGCATGATCAGGGTGGTCGTCTGTGGCCCCGAGCTCGAGGTGACCTGCACGGAGTCTACAGAGGGTCCTTGTGCCAAGCAGGCCAGGCCTACGGAGTCGCCTCGCTTTGGGGCTTCACATTCTGAGACCAAGGGGAACAGACGCGGCGTTTCGGTGTCTGGAAGACAGACAGGGCTTGTGGGGCCGGGGCCGCGGAGGGGGCTGCGTGGCGGGGGAGGGGCGGGGTGTGGCCGGTGGCAGCCGTGGCCCTCTCGTCCCTCAAATGCAGCAAGGGCTGCTCCCCCACTGCGGAGCCCGTGCTGCCCTGCCGAGGGGCCCGGCTGTGTGTCCCCCCGGACTCCGAGCGCTGGCCCTGAGCCTTCCCGCAGTTGCCCTGGGTCCCCTCTGCCTGCAGAGGGGCCTGGGAACTGGGCTCTGGCTCCCTGGCCAGCGGGGTGGGCTCAGACGCTGCCCTCCCCGTGCCTGCCCCTGGGGCTCTGCGGCGTAGAGTCCAGGCCCGTGAACGTTTTGCCCTCATGGGAGGCCCTTGGCCATGTCCTGGGGTGGGGGGTAGTTAGCCCTGCAGTGCTCTGGGCCCAGGGGTGGCAGGTCCCTGGACGAGGCTCCCTGGTGGGCTGGTTCTAGTGCCCTGGGCCTCTCCCTGGGGACCCGACTGGCCAAGGGCGGCCGAACGAGTGTGGGGTCCCTGCCCGTGTCCCTGACGGCTCCCTCGCCAGAGTCTGTGGTCCCTGTTCTGTGCCGAGCCCCCAGGAACCACGCTGCCACCGCACGACGGGACACGCCCGTTCTCCAGCCGGCCGCCTGGACATTGCCAGCGCCCGCTCCGCGGCCCCCTGAGGCAAGACCCATCCGTCTGTCCTCCCAAGCACCCAGCCGGCCTGCCCCTGCCTTTTCCAGGGGTTCCCCAGCAGGACTGTCTCCCATGCATGTCCCGGGGACCCCACTGCCCATACAGCGTCCCCGGCACCCCCCTGCGCCCTGCCAGGACCCCCGCACGCACTGCGGGGGAGACGCCAGGCGTGGGTGGGCTTGACCGCTGTGCCTCAGATCGTGACCGTGTTTGGAGAGAAGGTCCTAGTGGGTGAGTTAACGATTCAGTGAGGTCCTGCTACTGGAGGGCGGCCTCCGACGCGATGTGCCCGTCTCACGAGAGGGGACACGCAGCACACGTGTCGTGGGCAGACGAGCTGGGGGTCGGAGGGAAGCGGAAGCCGGGAAGGCCGGGGCCACCACTGACCAGCGGCCGCCGGGACCCCTGCCCTGCCCCAGCGGGAACCTACCCCCCACACCCCGATCTGGGGTTGCGGCCCCCAGAACGGACACCGCAGATGCCCGCTGTTCGGCGCCCGCGGGAAACAAAAGCAGACGTGGGACCAGGGGTGGACTTCGCTGCAACAAACGGCTGGAGACGTGCGGGCGGCCTCGGAGCCCCGGGCGGGCAGGCGCTCGGCTCTCAGGCGCATGCCCGGAAAAGCCGTGTGGTCCCGCAGGCCGTTGGCAGCCCTTGGGGACGAGAGGGGAGTCTGGTGAGGACCGAGGGGGGCAGAGCTGGGCGGACCTCGTGTCCGCGCTCGGGGAGTGCTGCCGGGCTTCGCAGGAGTGGCCGGGGCACGTGGCAGAGCGTCCACGCAGCACTGCGCAGACGGCGGCCGCCGCTCGCTGCCCCAGGGAATGTGGGAGGAGGCGGCACCCAGGAGGCCAGACTGGACGCTTCCGGAGGGTTTCTGCCCGCTGGCCGCGGGGCTGGGGTCTGGCTGGCTCCGCCCGCCAGGGATCACGCGTGTGGTTCCGTCAAGCGTCTGAGAGGAACCAGGAGCAGCGCGTGGTTTGCCAGGACGGCCGACTTGCCCCATGAACGGCGAGGGGTGCCGACCGGTTTCTGAGAATTTTACGTAAACGGGCCTGCACGGAGGAGGCGGAGGAGGGCTGGTGCTGAGGGCAGAGCTGTGGACGCAGAGGCCGGTGGGGCTGCTGGCAGGGGCGCGGGGGGCCTGGGTCCCGGGGTGCGGCCGCCGCGCAGTGGGGCCTGAGCCGCTCGGGCTGCAGAGACAGAGCGCGGAGACACGCCGCATCCTCCGGAGCCTCGTGTCTGCTGGGGGGCCCTGCTGGACACGCACCCCTGCCTCGGGGCCCCCCTGCAGGGACGGGCCTGGGCGCCTGCGGCTGGCCCAGCCGCCTGGGGGCACGCAGCGTGCGGGGCCCCGTGCCCGGGTCAGTCACGCCGCGTCTCGCCTCTCCCTGATTCAGGGGCTCCTGAGGCGCGGCTTTCAACGCGGGGCCGCGCACGGGGCGACCCCTGGAGTTGCTGGGCCTGGTGTTCTGCACAGGGGAAGGACAAGAATTTCGGGGGCCGGGGGTGGACGGTTAGGGCTTGGGTTGTGAGCCCGGGTTTACGTTCGGAAATCCTGTCGCCCTGGTGCCCCGGCGTGGGGCCTTGCTCGGGAACGGGGCCACGGAGGCTGAGACCCTAGCCCCACCGACGGACGCCCTTATCAAAGGGGGGTCCGGACACGCGCAGGGGGACAAGGCCACGGGCCCGAAGGCAGACGGCGCGGAGACGCACCTACAAGCCCGAGCGGCCACCAGAAGCTCAGCCTGGAACAGACTGTCCCCCTGGCCCACGCGGCTCCTGGCTTCTAGAGGATTCCCTGCCCCCAGGGGTCCCTGGGCACGGACTCGGCACAGACGCCATCGGAGGTGACAGCCCCCCCACTCCCTGGCACGAGAGCCCCCAGCCACACACGCACCCCATGGGCCCCTCATCCCGGGAGGCTGGGCCGGGGGGTCCGTGTTACCAGAATGAAGCTGGGGCCTCCCTGTGCCCACCGGGAGCTCACAGGGACCCGCGAGCTGCATCCTGGCCTCCTCCGGTGCCTCCTCCCAGGAGCCTGGCTCACGGCCGTCCTCGCCACTGCCACCCGGACGCCTCAGCCGTGTGGGGTCTGCGCCTCCCCCCCTGCCCCTCCCCCACCCGCTGCCACCCAGACCCTGGTGGCCACAGCGCCACGGCCGGTGGGCGAGCCCTTGACGTGAACCCACATCCCTTTGCTGCACTCCCCCTCCGCTGGGGCTCCCGGCCGTGGCACCGCCTGCCCCTCGCGTGTAGGGAGGGGGGCACACGGAGCCTCCCCCGTGCCGCTCTCTGGCAGGCACTGTCCTCCCCGACTCGCCAGACGCTCCTGCTCCCGTCCACACACGCGTCCCGGTGCAGCCCACCGGCAGGACGAGCGCCCTGTGTTCCTGCCAGTCCTCGGTCCCACACAGCCCAGCCCCACGAGGGGTGGGACCCGCCCGGAGGGCGGCCAGGCCGGCTGGGTCGGAGACCGGACCGTGCGTCGTGTGGGGACCCAGAGCCCACAGGGACCAAGCCCGGCGCCCGGTTCCCGCCACGTCCAGGAGGTCAGGCCTGGGACGGGGTCCGGCACCCGTCCTTGAGGAGACGGGACGAGCCGGAGACGCGGGGTCCCACCGCAGGGCCCCCTTCGCCGCACGTCCCCCGGCAGGCCCGTGTGCGGACAGGCCTTTCCCACAGGCCCTTGACACACGCGGCACACGAGGAGCACTTCGGGACAGAAGCCTGCACGGCGGAGCGGTTTCGCAAGATAAAATATACACGTTTATTGGAAGGCGACGCGCGGGTACATTGCACAGGCCGGTCGTCGAGCCGGAAGCGGAGGTGGGGCGGGGGGCGGAGGTCTAAGGACGCGCCGCGGGCTCCGCGGGCCGGTCATTTCACCTGCGGACGACAGACGGCGTGAGAGACCTTCCCGCCACCCTGGGCTGGGCGCCCCGCCCCTCCGGCCCCGGCCCTGCGTTACCTTGAACAGCGTCACGGTGGTGCTGTAGAACACGCTGAGGAGGAAGAGGACGATGAAGGTGGACGTCATGGTGTTCAGGTTCTCGAAGCCCTCCTCCTCAGCGCTCACCTCTCCCTCTGCAGGGGACACAGCACGGAGGGGTCAGGCCGCGCCGCAGGGAGGCCCGGCCCCAGAGCCGCCCTTGGGCCCCGGCGAGGCTGCCCCTGGGGGCGGGCGGGGCGGGGACCCCGCGAGTGGGTGTGCGTGGCTCCCGACTGGTCCCACGGTCTCCTCGGCACTTGTTTCGGGCGGCCGAGGGCTCCTGGGCTCAGTCGGGAGGCATTGAAGCCAGGCGTGAGCTGGGCCCCGGGAGGCCGAGACAGGGGTCCGGCGGAGGCAGAGCACAGGCTCGGCAGAGCAAGGCCGACCCGAGCACCCTGTGTGGGAGCCGTGGGGGCGCAGAGAGCACAGCAGAGCAACACAGACGCAGGGGTGTGGCTGGGCAGCAGCGGGGCTTGGGGGGCGCCCTGCCAGGGCTGCCCGGGGGGAGAGCCAGGGAGCAGGGCCCTCTGCCGGCTCTGGTCTGGAGGGGGTGCTCTGCCCCTGGCCACCGAGGCCGGAGAGGCTGGCGGCGGGGGCCTGGCGTGTGTCTGGGCCCGAGGGGGAACCGCCTCATTTCCTACTGAGATTCCCACTCGCTGTCTCTCGGTCTTGGAGGGCATGGCCTCTGGGAGACCCCGTGTGGGGCCCTGGCCAGCTGTCTGCCCTGCCAGGCCTCGGGGACCAAGGGCTCAGATAGAACCCTGAGGCTCCAGGGAGGGTGACCCTGGGGTGGACTGGGGTGGACGGGCCGAGGACCCCCAGCGGGACCTGGAGCCCACTGGGCCCTTTGGGGCATCTGCAGCTCAGGTTCCCAAGGGTCCAGTGTGCAGGGAGGGTCTCGGAGGCAGCCCAGAGGGGGCCGTGCTGCTGTCGCAGAGGAGGTCCCACTTGGACCCTTGCCCCTCTCTGCCCACCAGGTCTGTACCCCGTCACGCCTGCTCCTGGGGGCCTCATTTCCCACTGTTTCCAGGGCTGGGTGTTTGCAGGGGCTCTCCACTCAGACCAGGCCCTCCGTAGTCACCCCTGCAAGGAGAAGCCTCCAGGAACAGTCTCCCTGCCTCTGGGGCCGATGTCCAGGCCCTGGGGCTTTGTCAGAAGCAGCCCGGCCCCATTCACCTGTGGGCACTGGGGTTCTGCTGCCTTCAAGAGCCTGGGCATGGGCGGGGACTTCCCTTGGCCCTAGGCCTGGGAATGGTGGCCGCAGCGAGTCCAGACCTTCAAGCTGAGACAGAGGGACAAGCAGAGCTTGGGTACGAAGCCTGCAGAAAGTGACACGGCCGGACAGGGCAGCAGTTCCTGACAGAGGGACCCCGGGTGTGCAAGGGCTGGCACCTGCGTGTGCAGGTGTGTATACGTGTGCACACGCGTGCCTGTACGTGTCTGTGTGTGCCTGTACGTGCAGACGTGTGTCCATGTATGTGTGACTGTGTGGGCACGTGTCCTTGTTTCTTTGTATGCACACGCCTGTGCGTGTCTGCGTGTGGATAAGTGAGCACGTTGGTGCATGTGTGTACCCGTGTGCAGCTGTCTGTGTGCATGTGTGTCCACACGCTGTGACTGTGTGCGCATGTGTATAAATGAGCGCGTGCGTCTGTATGTGTCCATGCGTGTGGGTGCACGTGCACACGTGTGTGTCCGTGTGTGTCCATACACACGTGTCTCTGCGTGTGTCCGTGTGTCTACATGCAGGTGCGTCCATGTCTACATCCACGCGTGTGCATCATGTCTGTGTGTGCAGGTGTGTGTGTGTTGCACACTCGTGGTCGTGGGAGCGGCTACAGGAGCGGTGAGCGTGGCCTCGGTCTGCAAGGAGCACAGGCTCTTCCAGAGGCTGGGTGGGGGCAGGGACGGTGGTGGAGGGTGGGCTGGGGGCGGGGACAGCACGGCTGTGGCCCCGGCAGGTGAGAGCATCGCTTACTCAGGAGGAGTGTCTTTTGAATGGATGTTTTTATTTCTGATTTTGATAAAAGGTCACACGTTGCCCCATTGACAAGGTTAGTGGACACACACGCACACACAGCGATGGGTCAGCCAGGGGCTGCGGATCCACCGGCCGGGATCCAGCGGCCCAGCGGTCAGTAGCAGGTGCTGGCCGTGTCAGACAAGACCAGGGACACGTTGTAGAGGGTGGGTTTACCGGTGGACTTGTCCACGCTCCTCTCGGTCACCATGTGGGGCAGGGCCTCATGGCCTACTACACAGGTGTAGGTCTCCCCAGCGCTCCAGTCCTCCTCGCTCACGGTCAGGGTGCTGTGCACGAAGTAGAGGCCGGGGGCTTGGGGCTCGGGCGTCGGAGCACTGGTCACGTAGGTGTTGGGGGGCACGGGCTGCCCCTTCTGCAGCCATTGCACGAACACGTCTGGGGGAGAGAAGCCCTTCACCAGGCAGGTGACCGAGGCCGACTCCCGCAGGCTCAGCTGCTCCCGGCTCGGCGGCAGGACGTACACAGACGGCATTTGCTTGGGGACCCCTGTGGGAGGAAAGGCAGGGTGAGCTCGGGCCGGGGCCGCTGGGGAGAGAGCCCCAGAGGCCATGGGAGAGTCCCGCGGCAGAAGGGGCGCGGGCCCTACCCTTGGGCCTGGAGATGGTCTTCTTCAGTGGCGAGGGCAGATCCGTGTGGGTCACCGTGCAGGTGAACTGCTCCCCTGACTCCCAATCCTCCACACACACCGTGGCCTCCCCCGTGGCGCTGAAGGTGATGTTGGGGTGGCTCTCAGAGATGTTCGTGTGCGTTTTCAGAGGCTCGCCGTTCTGGCGGGTCCAGGAGATGGTCAGGCTGTCGTAGGTGGCCAGGTCTGTGACCAGGCAGGACAGCCTGGCCGACTTGGTGAGGAAGATGCTGGCGAAGGAGGGCGGGATGGCGAAGATGCCGATGCCCACGGCCGAATCTAGAGCAGGAGAGCGTTTGTGTCAGCGACGGGCCGGACGTGCGGTCAGGCAAAGGCGGGGATCTTCCCCAGAGAACACAGGATGAGTTCACACGGAGCCGTCCTGAGCCCCAGGGACCCACTGGAGAGGGACGCTGGGCCCCTACCTCCCAGCCCTTGGCCGCTCCGGGAAGCCAAGGCTCAGGGGGTGGCCAGCTGGAGGGGACACCCGCGCACGCGAGGGATCCCAAGCCCACGGGGCTGCCCCGGGGCCGAGCACTCACTGGAGGTGCACACGGAGGACACGTTCTTCTCGGAGGTCACTCCGCTGTGCTCCACTTGGCAGGTGAACACGCTCTGGCTGAGCCAGGCGCTCTCGGTGATGGTCAGCATGCTGAGCACCCTGTAGGTCACTGTCCCGGACACTTTCCCATCAGCCTCCACGTTGCCAGTGTCGATGCCAGACGCGAGCTGCTTTCCGTCACGAAACCAGGACACGGAGATCTGCTTGGGGCTGAAGCCTCTGGCCTGGCACAGGAGCTGGGACGTGCGCTGGCCGTTGCCAGAGAAGGCGTCGCGGGGCGGGATGAAGACGGTCACGTTGGGGGGCAGTTCTACGGTCGCTGTAGGGAGGGGACCAGGCTTCAGGCCCCTGGCCTGCCCCCGCCCACCCAGCCGCGGGAGGAGGGCCCGGCTCTCACCTGGGATGGGCACTTTCACGGATTTGTTACCCTTGGTGTGCTTGACCATGCAAGTGAGGTAGTCCTCGGAGTTCTGGAGGACATCCACGGAGGGCAGGAACACCTGAGAGGTGGCCACATACTTGCCCTCTCTCAGAACCGAAGGGAAGTTCTTGACGTCCCGGCTGCCGACCTCACTGTCGTTCTTGTAGGTCCAGGAGAAGGTGATGGCGTCGGGCAGGAAGTCCCCGGCCAGACAGCCCATGGCCACCAGGGTCTCATCGGACTGGAAACTCTCACAGGTGATGAGGGGGAAGAGGTTTGGAGGGGATGGGTTCTCTGAGGACCACAGAGGGACAGGAGACGAGTGAGAAGGTGTCTTCTCCCCACACTCCGCCAGGCGAGCCAGAGCCAGCCCCATGGCCCCCTCATCCCACTGCCACGAGGGCTGGCCTCACAGCCTTCCCAGCCTTGACCAACGGTGCAGCGGGCGGCTGGGCTGAGGCCGAGTCCAGCCGGGAAAGGGGGGTTCAACGCCCCCCGCCCAGCTGCAGAAGCCTAGCTCTGGACTTGTGGGAAGCTGGGGTCTTTGTGGCCTCTCGAGCACTATGGTACCCTGGCTCCCAGCTCCGGATGGCTCCGCCAGCGCTGCTTTCCCTCTGAGACACGGGAGCCAGGCTGCTGTGCTCAACCCCAAGCCCCACGAGCCGTCTGTGATGCAGACAGCATGGAGGGGAGCCCCTGGCCAGCGCAGCTAGGGTCAGGGGACCGTGTGTATGTGACAACTTGGGCCCGCACGTGGCCCATTGCAGTTGAATCCAGCCCAAACTAGGACATCAAGCTCCTCTGAGCCAAGACAGCTCAGCCAGTCCACTTTGGCTGGACCAGCTCAGTGACCCTGTTTAATCAGGCCAATGCATCCAGCTCAGCCCAGCCCAGCCCAGATCAGCCCCGTTCAGCCCAGCCTAGCTCACCCAGCCTGGTTGAGCTCAGCCCATCTCAATGTAGCTTAGACCAGCCCAGCCCAGCTCACCCAGCCCTGTTCAGCCCAGCTCAGCCCAGCTTAGCTCAACTCACCCAGCCTGGGTCAGCTCAGCCCAGCCCAGCCCAGCTCACCCAGTTCAGTTCAGCTCAGCCCAGCTCACGCAGCCTGGTTCAGCCCAGCTCATCCCAGGTCAGCTCAGCCCAGCCCAGCTCAGCCCAGCTCAGCCAGCCCAGTTCAGCCCAGCTCACCCAGCCTGGTTCAGCCCAGCTCATCCCAGCTCGGATCAGCCCAGCCCAGCTCAGCCCAGCTCAGCCAGCCTGGGTCAGCTCAGCCCAGCTCAGTCCAGCTCAGCCCAGCCCAGCTCAGCCCAGCTCAGCCAGCCTGGGTCAGCTCAGCCCAGCTCAGCCCAGCTCAGTCCAGCTCAGCCCAGCCCAGCCCAGCTCAGCCAGCCTGGGTCCGCTCAGCCCAGCTCAGCCCAGCTCAGTCCAGCTCAGCCCAGCCCAGCCCAGCTCAGCCAGCCTGGGTCAGCTCAGCCCAGCTCAGCCCAGCTCAGTCCAGCTCAGCCCAGCCCAGCCCAGCTCAGTCAGCCTGGGTCAGCTCAGCCCAGCCCAGCCGAGCCCAGCTCACCCAGCCCGGTTCAGCTCAGCCCAGCCCACCCAGCTCACCCAGCCTGGGTCCGCTCAGCCCAGCCCAGCTCACCCAGCCTGGGTCTGCTCAGCTCAGCCCAGCTCAGCCCAGCTCAGCCCAGCTCAGCCCAGCTCACCCAGCCTGGGTCCGCTCAGTCCAGCTCAGCCCAGCTCAGCCCAGCTCAGCCAGCCCAGTTCAGCCCAGCTCAGCCCAGCTCACCCAGCCTGGTCCTGCCCAGCCCAGCCCAGCCCAGCTCACCCAGCCCGGTTCAGCCCAGCCCAGCTCACCCAGCCTGGTTCAGCTCAGCCCAGCCCAGCCCAGCTCACCCAGCCTGGTTCAGCCCAGCTCATCCCAGCTCGGCTCAGCCCAGCCCAGCTCAGCCCAGCTCAGCCAGCCTGGGTCAGCTCAGCCCAGCTCAGCCCAGCTCAGTCCAGCTCAGCCCAGCCCAGCCCAGCTCAGCCCAGCTCAGTCCAGCTCAGCCCAGCCCAGCCCAGCTCAGTCAGCCTGGGTCAGCTCAGCCCAGCCCAGCCGAGCCCAGCTCAGCCCAGCCCGGCCCAGCCCAGCCTGGTTCAGCTCAGCCCAGCCCACCCAGCTCACCCAGCCTGGGTCTGCTCAGCCCAGCCCAGCTCAGCCCAGCCCAGCCCAGCCCAGCCCAGCTCACCCAGCCTGGGTCTGCTCAGCCCAGCCCAGCTCAGCCCAGCCCAGCCCAGCCCAGCCCAGCTCACCCAGCCTGGGTCCGCTCAGCTCAGCCCAGCTCAGCCCAGCTCAGCCCAGCTCACCCAGCCTGGGTCCGCTCAGTCCAGCTCAGCCCAGCCCAGCCCAGCTCACCCAGCCCGGTTCAGCCCAGCCCAGCTCAGCCTAGCTCAGGCCAGCTCAGCCCAGCTTACCCAGCCTGGTTCAGCTCAGCCCAGCCCAGCCCAACTCACCCAGCCTGGTTCAGCCCAACTCAGCTCAGCCCAGCTCAGCCAGCCCAGTTCAGCCCAGCTCACCCAGCCTGGTTCAGCCCAGCTCATCCCAGCTCGGCTCAGCCCAGCCCAGCTCAGCCCAGCTCAGCCAGCCTGGGTCAGCTCAGCCCAGCTCAGCCCAGCTCAGCCCAGCTCAGTCCAGCTCAGCCCAGCTCAGCCAGCCTGGGTCAGCTCAGCCCAGCTCAGCCCAGCCCAGCCCAGCTCAGTCAGCCTGGGTCAGCTCAGCCCAGCCCAGCCAAGCCCAGCTCACCCAGCCTGGTTCAGCTCAGCCCAGCCCACCCAGCTCACCCAGCCTGGGTCCGCTCAGTCCAGCTCAGCCCAGCTCAGCCCAGCCCAGCCCAGCCCAGCCCAGCTCACCCAGCCCGGTTCGGCCCAGCCCAGCTCACCCAGCCTGGTTCAGCTCAGCCCAGCCCAGCCCAGCTCACCCAGCCTGGTTCAGCCCAACTCAGCTCAGCCCAGCTCAGCCAGCCCAGCCCAGCCCAGCCCAGCTCAGCCAGCCTGGGTCAGCTCAGCTCAGCTCAAGCCAGCCCAGCCCAGCTCACCCAGCCTGGTTCAGCCCAGCCCAGCTCAGTCCAGCTCAGCCCAGCTCACCCAGCCCGGTTCAGCCCAGCCCAGCTCAGCCCAGCTCAGGCCAGCTCAGCCCAGCTTACCCAGCCTGGTTCAGCTCAGCCCAGCCCAGCCCAACTCACCCAGCCTGGTTCAGCCCAACTCAGCTCAGCCCAGCTCAGCCAGCCCAGTTCAGCCCAGCTCACCCAGCCTGGTTCAGCCCAGCTCATCCCAGCTCGGCTCAGCCCAGCCCAGCTCAGCCCAGCTCAGCCAGCCTGGGTCAGCTCAGCCCAGCTCAGCCCAGCTCAGTCCAGCTCAGCCCAGCCCAGCCCAGCTCAGCCCAGCTCAGTCCAGCTCAGCCCAGCCCAGCCCAGCTCAGTCAGCCTGGGTCAGCTCAGCCCAGCCCAGCCGAGCCCAGCTCAGCCCAGCCCGGCCCAGCCCAGCCTGGTTCAGCTCAGCCCAGCCCACCCAGCTCACCCAGCCTGGGTCCGCTCAGTCCAGCTCAGCCCAGCTCAGCCCAGCCCAGCCCAGCCCAGCCCAGCTCACCCAGCCCGGTTCAGCCCAGCCCAGCTCACCCAGCCTGGTTCAGCCCAACTCAGCTCAGCCCAGCTCAGCCAGCCCAGCCCAGCCCAGCCCAGCCCAGCCCAGCTCAGCCAGCCTGGGTCAGCTCAGCTCAGCTCAAGCCAGCCCAGCCCAGCTCACCCAGCCTGGTTCAGCCCAGCCCAGCTCAGTCCAGCTCAGCCCAGCTCACCCAGCCCGGTTCAGCCCAGCCCAGCTCACCCAGCCTGGGTCCGCTCAGCTCAGCTCAGCCCAGCTCACCCAGCCCGGTTCAGCCCAGCCCAGTCCAGCCCAGCTCACCCAGCCTGGTTCAGCCCAGCCCAGCTCACCCAGCCTGGGTCCGCTCAGCCCAGCTCAGGCCAGCTCAGCCAGCCTGGTTCAGCCCAGCCCAGCTTACCCAGCCCGGTTCCGCCCAGCCCAGCTCAGCCCAGCTCAGTCCAGCTCAGCCCAGCTCAGCCCAGCCCAGCTCAGTCCAGCACAGACCAGCCCAGCTCAGCCCAGAAGTGCCAGTTCAATCTGGCTTGGTCCAGCTTAGCTGAAGACCGCTTTGGCCAGCCCAGTGTAGTCCTGGGTCCTGCAGTCCCAGAAAGTCCCGTCCCGGGACGGGCTAGAAAATTTCAGAGCTCCGGATCTGCGTGCCTTTCAGCTAAAGCCAGCTCACCCAGGCATGCAGTCCCGACGGGCCTGGCTCTGGGTCCGCGCCTTCTGGTGCTTACCCTTGCCTGTTCCACAGCTGCGTGTCCTTGTGGATTTTCCACTAGGACCCCCTATTTTGTCGTGACCCCAGGCCAGGCTGGCACTTGGTGCCCAAGCACTAGCAGTCACTCCGTCAGTGTCCTGGGTAAAATGCTTCCTGGCCAGTTAAGATTCTCCAGGACACGTTGTGAGGACGGAGGCGCGTTCAGTGTCCCCAGTGGAAAGCCTGCGTCCCCGCTCCGGAGCAGGGAGTGCCGCTTCTGGGCTGAGAGAGGGGCGCTCGACGCCCCCCGCCCGGCCTGCACCCTCCTGGGCGCTCGCCTGAGCTGACCTCCTGCCTTCGGAGTCTAAAGGAGGCCCCCCACTTTAGCTAAGTTTCCTCTAAATAAAAGCATCACTACGTAGGGCCAGAAACAAGTCTGAACTGAGTCTGCACTTCTCATTCTGCTCTTTGTCAGAAAGCCCCTCGCGGCGGTCGGCCGGCCGTGGCCCCGCACCCAGGGCCGCGTTTACAACCGAAAGTCTAAGTGGGACTCCCGTGCTAGAGCGTCTGAGCCGTAGGGATCCACAGCCAAGAAGCCACGGGGAGCCCTTCCAGCAGTGTCCTTGAAACCGTCTTTAGAGAAAGTCAAACGGGGAGACCAGACGCTGGTCGCAGGGACCCCTACCAATGAACGTCATTGTAAAGACTGACCCTCACCCCCAGAAGCCAAAACAGGAAATACGAACTTCTCTCTTACCAGCTGGGTCTCTGGTCACTGTGGGGGTCTTGGGAGAATTCCTCCAAATCCATTAAAATCGGGCGGTTGGTGCACAGGCGGTTGGCCTGGCGGCAGAAGCCATGAGTGCCTGCCCCCAGCCACGGCGGGCCCGGGAGACCCCCAGCCACGGCGGGCCCGGGGAGACCCCCAGCCACGGCGGGCTGGGGGGCCAGGCGGGCCCTCCGCGGGGCCTCATCAGGCGGGAGCCGGCAGAGTTCCTTTCTGATTCGAGACCTGACCGAGCTTCCTCTTAGTCCAACAAGAACGCGCTTCACTGAAACCACTCAGGACAATCACTCGTTTCCTCTAAAATTTGTCCCACAGGAATGCTTGGAAACAGGTCTGCGAACAGGCTGCCGGGAAGGCCACCTCCTCAGGGTACCTCAGTGCCTCTCCCTCACAAAGAGAAAGTCTTAGAACACGGACACAGAGATCGCAAAACCCCCTTGGGGGCACCGGAGGGCGGTTTGGGGTCAAGGACCAGGAACCACTGATTCAGAAAACCCTACACGAACACGCTGCAAACCGTCCCTGAGACCAGCTGAATTTCCCCAACGTCTTACTTTGGAAATGAGTATCATTCAGACGTTGGTGAGCTAAGACCGAGAGATTAAATTCGGAAAGTCAAAAAAGGAAGCCTCGGCTCCGGCCAGGTCTCGGGCTTATTTTAGGAAAAATGCAAATCGCGCAGGTGTTGTTTTGCAGGAGGCCACGCTGGCCCCTCGGGGCTGGGCAAAACCACCTGAAAACCACTTCTGCTAACCGCAAACGATGAATTTGCAAGTGTGTTTTCTTGCTTCCTAAAATAGACGGTCCCAGCGACCTGCTTCCTGCCACCTGCGGGGGCCTGCCCGGCCGGCCCTGCCCCCACTGCCCCTTCCTGAATCGCTGAATTAAACACAAAATAAACTTCATTGATCATCGTCAAAACTCAGCTGTGACGGGGGCCACCTTCTCGTATCAACTCCAGAAAGATAAGATTCTGGCACGTTAATCGCCTGATACAATTAAAAAGTCTAACTTGAAAATCTCCAACATTTTAAAGTCACCGTTTTTCAGCCATTTCTCTCAGGAGCCCTTCAAGGATGTCCTGTCCTTCTGTGTTGAGAGCGCATACGCTTAGCAGGAGCAAGCCACGCTCGCCTGGAGGCTGACCGCGCAGAGCCCAGCTCCCTGGGCCCCAGACCTGCCCCTCAGTGTCCCTCCCTGCCCGGACGGCTCTGTCCCCGTGTGCCCGACCAGGAATCCTAAACAGCCCAGCCCCCGAACCGCACTCCTGGTTCCCAGCACAGTCTCCCACCACACGCTCCACCCGTAGCCCCCCCTGTCCTGCACACACGGCCGGCCGTGCACGTTCCTAGCCGACCCCAGGATTCTAAAGCGCCGGGGGGCCCTGCGGCCGTGGGGGTCCCGGCCCACCCGTGGCCGGCCCAGCCTCCAGCCCCCTCTTCAGGGGCTCAGGTCCCGCACAGGGCCTGCCGGCAGGATTCTAGTTTTAGAACGCGGCACTGGAAAAATCAAGAGGCGTGGAAGTCCCCAAATCGCCTGGTCCTCGTCCCCTCCCGGCCAGCCTGTCCCTGGGGGGCCTGTCCCAAGGACCGGCCATCGGTGCTCAGAAAACCCCACAGAAAGGAGCAGAAAATAAAGGCCATGGCAGGGCCAGTCTTACCTGAGGACACGGTGACTGAGGTCCCCTGGCCCCAGTAGTCCATACCGTAGTAGTCACAGTGGTGAAGTCGCCGTCCGCACCCCACCAAAACCCCGGGGACCCGGCCCGGCCTCGCCCTGGCTCAGAGGCTGGCGCGGTCTCCGGGCCCCACAGAAGCCGATTGTCCAAGTCACCCCCCACTGCCCCTGAGACCCCACAGAAGCCAGGGCACTGAGCACCTGGGCCGCCCAGCTACAAGCCCCTAACTGGGACTCAGGTCCAATCTGCCCCAAGGGCCGCGGAGACCCCGAGTCCACCGATCGCACCACAGTCACTGTGGCCCCCAAGACTACTCGAACAGACCAGCCAAAGGAGCCCCTTGCCTCTGAGTGCAGACGTCCTCAGGGCACGGTGGTCACCAGGTCCCCGTTCCTGTCCCCGTCCTGGCCTCCAGAAACCCCAACAGCCTGATCCCCCCAAGTGTGGCCAGAGTGGGGAGGCTGAGGACCCACCTGAGGACACGGTGACCAGGGTCCCCTGGCCCCAGTAGTCAAGCCAGTTGTCACAATGTGACAACCGTGCGGGAACTCCGGACAAGAAGTCGGGCCCGGCTAGAGCCTCAGACCTCAAACCCCAGCCAGTGGGGCCGACAGAGCAGCCCAGGAGGCAAGGGAGGCTGAGGGCCAGGATGGCGGGGAGCCGCTGGCCGCCAGCCCCTTCCCTTCCCCTGGTCCTCCCAGGTCCCAGACCCAGACAGCCTCATTTTCTCCCCCAAATGCGGCAAAAAGCCCCAGAGAGAGAGGAGAGAGGGGCTGGGAAGACTCACCTGAGGAGACGGTGACCAGGGTCCCCTGGCCCCAGTATTCAAAGTAGTCACATTGCCAAAGGCCCCGTTAGGGGGTGTACAAAAACCTCGGCCCCGCCTGGCCGCCTGGCCAGTGGACGCACCCCGGACGCAGAGCCCGCTCTGCCAGCCCCGCTCCCCACCCCACAGAAAGGCCCCCCAAGCCGCAGAGGCAGTCCCCGCTAGACCGGGCCCCACAGACCCTGGGGGTCTCGGGAACCTTCTGCTCCAGGGCTGGGACGAAGGGCCGGAGGGAAGCCGTCTTACCTGAGGACACGGTGACCAGGGTCCCCTGGCCCCAGTAACCAAAAGCGTCGCACAGGGACACGGTCCCTGCTTCTCCCCCAACAGAAACCCTCCCGGCCCTCGCCGTCCACCTCGGAGCCTGAGGACGCAGCCCGCGCCGCCGGCTCCCCCGCCCCCAGATGCACCCCCAGGGCCAGAGCGAGGCAGGGAGGGTTGCAGTTACCTGAGGAGACGGTCACCAGGGTGCCCTGGCCCCAGACGTCCAAGTAGTCATGGCCACACTGGCGCAGCCGCCCAGACCCCGCACACAGAAAGCCGGGCCCCTCGCTTCCCCTTCCCGCCAACGCCTGCGCCTGGGGCGTCCGTCTGCCTAGCCCTCAGCCTGGTCGCCACCCGGGGGCTCTGCCAGCTCTGAGTCCAGTCCCCGCGGGGCCGGGACCCAGTGGGGACCTTGCGGTCCCGCAGGGCCCCAGGCTGGACCTTGGGCTCAGAGCTGCGGCCGGCCCCAGGTGCCTGGCCCTGGGCCCACAGAGCTGCTACCACGGTGACTCACGGAGGAGACGGTGACCAGGGTGCCTTGGCCCCAGTAAACCCGATCCCAGGAGCACAGCCTCTGCCCGGCTGCGCCTCCCGTACAAAACCTCACTTGACCTCCTAGCGCCCTTGACCACCCCCCCCCCCCCAGTGGAGACAGCAGCGCGCTTGCCCTCAGGGTGGGTAGCAGACTCAGCCAAAGGAGACGGTGACCCGTGCGCCCCGGCCCCAGGTGCCCAAGTGAGCATCTGCACAGTGCGCTGGGCTGTGCGGGGGCCCACAGGACCCCCCGCCCAGCCAAGGTCCCCAGGGAGCCGCAGGGGCCGGAAAGCCTGCTGTCGGCTGGAAGCAATGGCCCGCCCCGTTGCCCCCACACCGTCCCTCCTGCCCCCAGAGCGCTGGCCCGGCATTTGATGTCCTTCCTGGCACCTGACTCGCGTTGGTCCTGAGGTCACGGTCTCCCCGCACAGCCTTGCAATGGCCATCACGACTCGGGGCCCAGGGTTGCGCGCCCTGCCCGGCCCCGACTAAGCTCCCATCCCCTCCCCTGGTATCCAGGCTGCTGCGCACACCACGCCTCCTCCAGCCTGTCGATGACCCAGGCCGTCCCCGTGGTTACCTCATGTCCACTTGCAAAGTCCCTTCGCCTTCTGAGGCAGCTAAGAACCCCTCCCCCAGGTTTCCTGGGCTCCCCCCCCCCCCGCCGCCGCCTGGCGGGTGTGCTGGGACCGGGGCAGGGGTGGGGGGGCTCCGCTGCTGGAGCGTTCCCCTGCGGGGTTTCTGTAGGGTTGTGAGTCACTGTGGCCCCAGTTAGCACTGTGGTTCCTGGCTCAGCCGAAACCCCAAGGACCCTACGGCAGGAGGGGGAGGGGGGGAAGCACAGACCCCCATCCTCCGGCCATTCCTGACTCAGCGGCACACAAGTGGCCGGCAGTAACAATAATAGAATATTAGAGGCTTTCCTGTGTCCGTTTTCCTTTTATCTTTCAGAGATAAGAGTGGACCCAGGGCTGTGCCCACAGGTCACTTGCCTCCTGGCCACGTGGTCCAAGAAGGCTGGTGGCTGCCGCCGGCAGGGCCACATGCAGGTCCATGGCCAATCCCCAGCCGGGCGCCAGGGGCCCGCCCGAGGGTCGGCCCATGAGGCCACTTTCCCTCTGGCCACGTCTGTGGACCCGGGGGCAGCCACCTCGGGAACTCTGCCTGCTCACTGTCCCCACGAACCGGCTGCTGGGGCCCAGGGCTGTGCTGGTTTGCCGGGGCTGTGGCTCCTGGAGGAGGGTTCCCAGCTCTGCACGTCCATGGCTGGGGGCGGGCTCAGGGGGCAGGGCACAACGGTCCACAGGGGCCGTGTCCCCACCTCTGGGGCTGCTCTCCCCTGACCGCATGTGTCAGACCTGGGCTGGGCGCTGGGACCCACAGGTTCACCGGCTGTGGCCTTCACGGGGGCGGAGACTCACACAGGCTCCCGCAGCTGGCGTGGGAGCGGCACATGCGCTCATGCGGGGGCAACTGCTAGGGCCAGGGACGTAGCCGGGGGCAGGGAGGGACTGATGATGCCCTGGGGCTCGCTGGCAGAGCCGGTGGGTAAAAAGGGTGTTGGAAGTCTGTGTGTGAGTGTGTGTGCATGACTGTGTGTGTGTGTGTGCGCGCGCGCGTATGTGTGTGTGTGTGTGATGCCAAGCAGAGGGACAGCCGAGGCCAAGACCACAGGCTGGCGGTGTGTCTGGAGAGGACACCACGTGGCTTGGATTCCAACATGTCCCATGCGCCCCTCGAAGAGGCTTGTGTCTGGGCCTGGTTTAGAGTCTCTTTCTGGGAAGTTCTACTATGGTGTGGAGGATGGGTCTAGGCCGGCCTGGGGGTACCAGGAGCAGGAGGTCTAGGAGGGTTAGGGAGCCCTTGGGGTGGCCGGTCTGTCACGGGGGCTCCCGTGGGAGGGGTGGGGAGCAGGGGTTAGGGAGAGCAGGGCAGAGTGTCTGAGGTGGCCTCCCAGGATTGGGGTCCAAGGTGCCTGGTCTTGGGGAAAAGGGGAGAAGCTGGGGACGCCGTGCGGGGGCAGTGAGGGGTACAGCTGGTCATGTTGGCCTCCGGCAGGTGGACACGAGGTCCTGGGGAGATCCCGCTGTGATGCTGGGGCGCAGGGCCTCTCCAGACATGGTTGGACACCAGCCCATGCACAGTGTCTGGGTCTGGGCGGGGAGGGATGAGCCTGAGTTCACCGTGGGGGTGCCCTGTGTAAGGGCAGACCAGCGCAATGGCCCCGAGTTACCTGTGGAAGATGCAGGTGGGGGAGGAGAGGCAGGGTGAGGTGGGGAGAGCAGCGGTCTATCCCTGGGAGGACGTGCTCCTGTAGCCTGCGTGAGGACCGTGAGGACCGGCTGGCCCTGGGGACCTGGGGCTGGGGGCAGGGCAGGTCGAGGAGCAGTTACGGCCTATGGTCCCTCCCCACCCCATGCCTGGGCCTCCAGAGCCTGCCCTCCAGGGCCCACGGGGGAGGGGCTCCTGGCTGGCGGGCAGGGCTTCCTCCAGCCTCCCCCCCCGCCCCGCTCCCTCCGCTGGGGACTCGGGCTGTGGCCTCAGCCCAGGCCCGGTGTCTCTCTTAGGGACGAAGGGTAGGGTGTGCTCTGGCCCTTCAGGAAGCACCTGCTCTGGGTTTCCGGGCCGCCAGCGCCTGGCTGGGGGAGGGAAGGTGCCTCCTTGCCCTGCGGCCCTGTTCCTCCAGCTCCCAGCCCCAGTCCCGTGCCTGCCTCTGCACCACGGCAGAGAACCAGTCAGGCCGCAGCACTCTCTGGCCCGCAGAGGACCTGGTTCAGCTCCTGCAGGTCAGCGAGTCCTATTGGGCCCCCGTGGAGGGCCCACAGAGACCTCCGACCTGCCATCCCTGGTTCTTCCTGGCCATGCTGTGTGGAGTCTGGATCAGGGCAGCTGTTCTGGGTCTAGAGCCTGTAAGCCATGTGTCTGGCCATGCTCGTACCCACGCCGGCTGTGCAGCATCCCGTGGGCTGGTTCTGGGAGCCTGCCCCTGCCCTCCAGGGAAAGGACATGGGGGTTACAGGTGTGCACCCCAGCAAGTGCCACGTGTGGTATCTGGACCGGTGTAACGGGGCGGCCGGGACTGGGGTCCGTGGTGGGCATTCCAGCCTCTGCCCACAGCTACAGGCTCCCGGGGCCCTACCCATCCCAGAACGGTGACTGGGAAGGTGTCTCCTCACTTACTTAGCTGCCCTGACTAAGACTCGGAGCTGAGCTGAAGGCTAAACCCTTGTGACAGGTGGGGAAGGCACTCTGTCCGTCGGGACATGTCCAGGCAATCGCTTCTGAAAATGACCGGTGAGCTAGGAGTGGCTAGTGTGGGGCCTCGAGGTCCTTCCAGGCCTGCAGGGCTGCCGTGTCTCGGTGAGCTAATCACACTCCAGGGTGATGCACCCCTAAAATCGGGCACAGTGGTAGACCAGATGGCTGGAACGCAGGTGCGCTGCAGGTGCGCTCTGGCAAGTTCTGGGAGCATTCGTCACACTCCTGGGGAGAAGCTTCCTATCTGAGACTTGATCTCTGATGGCCTCTGCCATGCGGGGCTGGCTCCTGAGCACGTGACTCCAGAAGGGAGGTCCTTAAGGACAAAACCACAAGAGGAACGTCTTCTTGCTTCATCTCTCAGGCTGGAAAGAACAAGTTGTCACTGGTGCCGACAAACCAGCAGTTGTGAGAAGCCACCAAAAGGAATAGAGAGGAATAAGGAACAGGATTTCCCTCCTCTGAGACCCTATGACATGAGCAAAAAGGAGTAAAAACGAGAAAAATAGGTGGGAGCTCACAGACCAGTGTGAAGAACAATGAAATCAGCCTGAGATGTAGGATTATACACGTCTGGATCTCTACGGGGGCAGAAGACGCCAGTGGGCAGGTAAAGCGGAGTGGGAACATCGGACTGATATCGGAAGATAGCCAAAAGGGGGAGGGAGCCACAAGAAGCGACCCATTGGAAAGTAATACCTCAATACGAGAGTGCCCTGCGATTGGGGACCAGCATTAACTTGGAGTCTGGTTGAAAGCACTCGAAAGAGCAAAGGATCACGGGGGGAAATTGTGGGAATCGGGGCGGTTAGGGACAGGGACTTAAGCGCACGGACCCAGGATGGCTACCCCTGGTGCTGAGCCAGAGACAGTGCAGTGAAGAAGCCAGGTGTTGGTCCCTGAGCCACCAGCACACGTGAGAGCGTCTGGGTGGCAGCTGTGTGACAGAGTCTGGTGTGGACGCCAGCCACGCTCTCTAGAACCACAGCCTTTTGCACTCCGTGTGTGCGCTGCGCTACCGGGGTCTGAGTCACACTCCACCCCCTCCCCTGAGCGAGGCCCGTGCAGGTGTCAGCCATTGTTCTCTAGGACCAGCCAGGAGTCTGAACACTCCCAGCCCGGGCCATTGTGAAAATCTCAGCGTGCCGTCTCTAGTTGGGACCTCTCTGGAGGTCTGGACCTGCCCAGACAGCCACGGCAGAGGCAGTCGCTGAAGCCAGCTCTCTGGACTAGTACTTCTCCTGGTTTTGCTAACACCGGGGTACAAGGGGGAGCTCCTGTGACCCCTGAGACTGTGACTGGGGACGTGCTCTGCCAGCGACGGGGGGGAATTTATGTGCTCTGGAGCACCCAGAGGGGAGCAGACTGAGGCTTCTCTCTGAGAGGGAGGTCTGGGTGCAGTTTGCTTTTCTCTAGACCTCCAAAGAACCACCAAAAAACGCCAAGGGGAGAAAAACAAAAAAACAAAACCCAAAAAACCCCCAGAGAACAAAAGCCTGAAAAACGGGTTTCCTCAGAGACCACCCCCTTGATGGGGGCAGAAGGACTCAACTCTACCAAGACTCCCTGAAAACCCATGCGGCGGGGCCCTCCCCCAGAAAGCCAGCCAAAAAACCACAAAAAAACCCCCAAACCCCCAAACTAACAAAAGGCAAAAAACAAGAGGACAACCATCACTACTTCATAGATGCAACTTTTATTTTAAATTCATTCCCATTGTTCTCATTCTTTTTAATTTTTAAATAACTTTTAACCTATTTACAATCACAATGAGATGTTCAGTACAACAAATTCCATAATAAACTTTTAACTTGAATGTTTTTGATATATATTCCTGTTTTTCTTTTGCTTTTCTATTTTTTTAAATATTCATATAGAGATAAGCTTCAACGTAATTCTCTTTCCCCAATCAATGCTACCCCTATATATAAACCAGTTTTAATCCCCCTTTATTTCGGGAAAGTTGAGTCCTTTAACAAAAATATCAAGATATATCCAGGAAGAATCAAAATAACCGTCCTTGCCCAAACTGAGAATTTATAACCACCCTCCCATCTTTTTCTTCTGTCAGTGTTTCTGTGTATTTGTTTTTGTTCTGGTTGTATGTAAATCTTATATTTGGAGCCCATTCTTGCTGGGTCTTCGCTTTAATTTTTCCTTTTTCTTTTCTCCTCTCTCTCTTTCTCTCTCTTTTTTTCTTTTTTCTCTCTTTTTGGTGGGGACTCCTGATTGCTCAGAAGCATTCCAGGGTGCTCTGTGCCTGGATCATGGTTGATATATTCCGCTACACATCCCCTCAATCACTTTTCACCAAAATGACTAGGAGGAGGAATGGCCAACAGAGGAAAAATTCAGACAGTGCCCTCTCCATCAGAGCTACTGGATATGGACATAAACAGTATGTCAGAAAGGGAATTCAGACTAACAATTATCCAGGCAATGGCTAGGTTAGAGAAAACCATTAATGACAACATGGAATCAATTAGGACAGAACTGAAAGCCACCAGGGATGATGTTCACAATGCTCTCAATGAGTTTCAATCTAATCTAAATTCTCTAGCAGCTAGGGTAACTGAGGCAGAAGATAGAATTATTGATCTAGAGAACAAACAGAGAGAAAAGGGACCAGGAAGAGGACTGGAAAAAACAGCTTAGAAGCCATGAAAACAGAATTAGGGAAATAAATGACACCATGAAACGTTCCAACATCAGAATTATTGGAATCTCTGAGGGGGAAGAGAAAGAAGACTAGAAGATATAGTTGAACAAATTCTCCATGAAAATTTTCTCATTTGGGGAATGGAACCAGCATTCGTGTTCTAGAGGCAGAAAGGTCTCCCCCCAAGATCATAGAATCTAGAAAGACCTCAAGACACCCGATTGTGAAAATGAGGAATCATAATTTTAGACAGGACCTCTTGAAAGCAGCTAGGGGAAAGAGATTCCTTACGTACAGAGGAAAACCCATCAGAATAACGTCAGACCTGTCCACAGAGACCTGGTGAGCCAGAGAGGACTGGCAAGATGGATTCAGGGCACTAAATGAGAAGAACATGCAGCCAAGAATACTTTATCCAGCAAGACTGACATTCAAAATGGATGGAGAGATAAAGAGTTTCCAAGACCGGCAAGGCTTAAAAGACTACGCAAACACCAAGCCGACACTGCAGGAAATATTAAGGGGGGTACTATAAAAGAGGAAAAAGCCTAAGAATAGCATTGAACAGAAATATATGGAGAATATCTATAAAAATGAAGACTTCACAGGTAACACAATGTCAATAAAAACCTGTCTCTCAATAATCACTCTCAATGTGAATGGCCTAAATGCGTCCAAAAACGGCACAGGGTTGCAGATTGGATAAAATGACAGGACCCATCCATATGTTGTCTACAAGAGACCCATCTTGAACCTAAGGATACACCCAGACTGAAAGTGAAGGGATGGAGAAGCATTTTTCACGCCAATGGGCCTCAAAAGAAGGCCAGGGTAGCGATTCTCATATCAGATAAATTAGATTTCAAACTAAAGACAGTAGTCAGAGATAAAGAAGGACACTACATCATTCTTAAAAGGACTATCCACCAAGAAAATCTAACAATTGTAAATATTTATGCCCCCAATATGGGAGCAGCCAATTACATAAAAAACTATTAATCAAGATAAAGAGTCATATTGATATGAATACATTAACAGTAGGAGATCTTAACATGCCTCTCTCAGTAATGGACATGTCATCCAAGCAGAAAATCAATAAAGAAACAAGAGCATTGAATGACACATTGGACCAGATGGACCTCATCGATATATACAGAACATTCCACCTTCAAACAACAGAATACTCATTCTTCTCGAGTGCACATGGAACCTTCTCCAGAATAGACCACATACTGGGTCACACATCAGGACTCAACCAATACCAAAAGATTGAGATTATTCCCTGCATATTCTCAGATCACAATGCTTTGAAACTGGAGCTCAATCACAAGGAAAAGTTCAGAAGGAGCTCAAACACCTGGAAGCTAAAGACCACCTTGCTTAAGAATGCTTGGATCAACCAGGAGATCAAAGAAGAACTTAAACAATTTATGGAAACCAACGAGAATGAAGACACTTCACTCCAAAACCTATGGGATACAGCAAAGGCGGTCCTAAGCGGGAAATACATAGCCATCCAAGCCTCCCTCAAAAAAATTGAAAAATCCAGAATACACCAGCTGTCTCTACACCTTAAAGAGCTGGAGAATCAACAACAAATTAAGCCAACTCCACACACAAGAAGAGAAATAATCCAGATTAGAGCAAAAATCAATGACATAGAAACTAGAGACACAGTAGAATGTATCAATGAAACTAGAAGCTGTTTTTAGAAAGAATCAATACGATCAAAAAACCATCAGCCAAACTAATCCAAAAGAAAGAGATATGGCCCAAACTAATAAAATTATGAATGAAAAGGGAGAGATCTCAACTAACACCAAGGTAATAGAAACAATCATCAGAAGTTATTATCAACAGTTATATGCCAATAAGCTAAGCAACCTAGATGAAATGGACGCATTCCTGGAAAACTGTAAACTTGGAAAATTGAACCAGGAAGAAATTGACAACCTGAATAGACCGATATCTAGTAACAAGACTGAAGCGGTGATCAAAAACCTCCCCCAAAACAAGAGCCCAGGACCCGACGGATTCCCTGGGGCATTCTACCAAACATTCAAAGAAGAAATAACACCTATTCTCCTGAAGCTGTTTCAAAAAATTGAAGCAGAAGGAAAACTTCCAGACTCTTTTTATGAAGCCAGCATTACCCTGATCCCCAAACCAGGCAAAGACCACACCAAAAAGGAGAATTTTGGACCAATATCACTGATGAGTATGGATGCCAAGATTCTCAACAAGATCCTAGCAAACAGGATCCAACAGCACATTAAAAAGATTATCCACCATGACCAGGTGGGATTCATCCCTGGGTTACAAGGACGGTTCAACATTTGCAAATCAATCAGTGTGATAGAACAAATCAATAAGAGAAGAGAGAAGAACCACATGGTCCTTTCAATTGATGCAGAAAAAGCATTTGACAAAATCCAGCATCTGTTCTTGATTAAAATGCTTCAGAGTATAGGGATAGAGGGAACATTCCTCAACTTCATAAAATCTCTTTATGAAAGACCCACAGCAAATATCATCCTCAATGGGGAAAAGCTGACAGCCTTCCTGTTGAGATCAGGAACACGACAAGGATGCCCACTCTCACCACTCTTGTTCAACATAGTATTAGAAGTCCTAGCAACAGCAATCAGACAACAAAGAGAAATAAAAGGTATCCAAATTGGCTAGGAAGAAGTCAAACTCTCTCTCTTCGCAGATGACATGATTCTTTATATGGAAAACCTGAAAGACTCCACCCCCAAACTTCTAGAACTCATACAGCAATTCAGTAATGTGGCAGGATATAAAGTCAATGTACAGAAATCAGTTGCTTTCTTATACACTAACAATGAAAATATAGAAAGGGAAATTAGAGAATTGATTCCATTTACTAGAGCACCAAGAACCATAAGATACCTGGGAATAAACCTAACCAAAGAGGTTAAAGATCTGTACTCGAGGAACTACAGAAAACTCATGAAAGAAATTGAAGAAGACACAAAAAGATGGAAGACCATTCCATGCTCTTGGATTGGAAGAATAAACATTGTGAAAATGTTTGCACCGCCTAGAGCAATCTATACTTTCAATGCCATTCTGATCAAAATTCCACCAGCATTTTTCAAAGAGCTGGAGCAAATAATCCTAAAATTTGTATGGAACCAGAAAAGACCTCAAATTGCTAAGGAAATGTTGAAAAAGAAGAACAAAACTGGGGCATCACATTGCCTGATTTCAAGCTTTACTACAAAGCTGTGATCACCAAGACAGCGTGGTACTGGCATAAAAACAGACACATGGACCAGTGGAACAGAGTAGAGAGCCCAGATATGGACCCTCAAGTCTATGGTCAAATAATCTTCGACAAAGCAGGAAAAAATATCCAGTGGAAAAAAGACAGTTTCTTCAATAAATGGTGCTGGGAAAACTGGACAGCTATATGTAGAAGAATGAAACTTGACCATTCTCTTACACCGCACACAAAGATAAACTCGAAATGGATAAAAGACCTCAATGTGAGGCAGGAATCCATCAGAATTCTAGAGGAGAACATAGGTAGTAACCTCTTCGACATCAGCCACAGCAACTTCTCTCAAGATATGTCTCCTAAGGCAAAGGAAATGAAAGCGAAAATGAATTTTTGGGACTTCATCAAGATCAAAAGCTTCTGCACAGCCAAGGAAACAGTCAACAAAGCAAAGAGGCAACCCATGGGATGGGAGAAGATATTCGCAAATGACAAGACACATAAAGGGTTGATATCCAAGATCTATAAAGAACTTCTGAAGCTCACACACAAAACAGATGATCACACGAAAAAGTGGGCAGAAGACAGGACCAGACACTTCTCCAATGAAGACATACAAATTTCTATCAGACACATGAAAAAATGTTCATCATCATTAGCCATCACTGAGATTCAAACCAAAACCACATTGAGATACTACCTTACACCAGCAGAATGGCCAAAATTAACAAGACAGGAAACAACGTGTGTTGGAGAGGATGTGGAGAAAGGGGAACCCTCTTGCACTGTTGGTGGGAATGCAAACTGGTGCAGCCACTTTGGAGAACAGTGTGGAGATTCCTCAGGAAATTAAAAATGGAGCTTCCCTATGACCCTGCAATGGCACTGCCGGGTATTTACCCCAAAGATACAGATGTAGTGAAAAGAAGGGCCATCTGTACCCTAATGTTTATAGCAGCAATGGCCATGGTCGCCAAACTGTGGAAAGAACCAATATGCCCTTGAATGGACAAATGGATAAGGAAGATGTGGTCCATATACACTATGGAGTATGATGCCCCCATCAGAAAGGACGAATGCCCAACTTTTGTAGCAACATGGACGGGACTGGAAGAGATTATGCTGAGTGAAATAAGTCAAGCAGAGAGTCAAGTATCATATGGTTTTACTCATCTGTGGAGCATTACAAAAAACATGGAGGACAAGGGGAGATGGAGAGGAGAAGGGAGTTGAGGGAAAATGGAGGGGGAGGTGAATCATGAGAGACTATGGACTCTGAAAAACATCCTGAGGATTTTGAAGGGGTGTGGGGTGGGGGGTTGGGGGAGCCAGGTGGTGGGTATTGTGGAGGGCACGGATTGCATGGAGCACTGGGTGTGGTGCAAAAATAATGAATTCTGTTATGCTGAAAATAAATAAATAAGTAAATAAATAAATTTTTAAAAAAGGAGCATGTGTTGGGAAGAGGGAAGGGGTCATCCACCATGACACGGAGGCTGAAATCTTTAAAAATTTTTAAAGTAATAATTATTTTATTTTATTTTCTTATTTTATTTCATCAGGACAAGTGTACTCCTTGATCCCCCACTCGCCTCTCTTCTCGTAACCGTCAGTGGGTTCTCTGTGGTTGAGAGTCTGTTTCTGGTTCGTCTCTCTTTCTCCTTCTCCCTTGGCTCTCTGTTTTGTTTCTTAAATCCGCACATGAGTGAAATCAAATGGCGCATGTCTTTCTCTGCCTGACTGGTTTCACTCAGCATTATTCTCTGTAGCTCCATCCATGTTATTGCAAATGGCAAGATTTCATCCTTTTTCTTTTAATGAATAATATTCCATTGTATACACATGACACATCTTTTCTCATTCATCCATCCGTGGTCACTTGGGCTGTTTCCAGAATTCGGCTCTGGTACGCTGTGATTATTGGGGTGCATGTATCCCTTTGAATCAGCGTTCTGATACCCTTTGTGTAAGTACCCAGTAGTGCGACTGCTGGGTCGTAGGGTAGCTCCATTTTCAACTTTTTGAGGAACCTCCGTGCTGTCGCCCAGAGTGGCCGCACCAGCTTGCCTTCCCACCAGCAGTGCAGGAGGCTCCCCTTTCTTATCTGCACGTGTTGGAGGATCCTCTTGTTCTTTGTTTTATTAACGTATCACATTGATTGATTTATGAATATTGAACCACCCCTGCAGCCCAGAAGTGAGTCTCACTTGAAGGTGGTGAATAATCCTTCCAATGTACTGTTGAATTCAATTTGCTGTATTTTATCGAGAACTTTTTGAAAGATTTTATTTATTTAGTTTATAGACAGAAATTTATTTATTTATTTATTTATTTATTTATTTAGAGACAGAAAGAGTGTGTGCATGAATGGGGGAGGGGAAGAGGGAGAGGAAGAGAGAGAACCCACAAGCAGACGCCCCACTGAGTGCCGAGCTGGATGCAGGGCTCACTCCCACAACCCCGAGTCCATGACTTGAGTCAGAATCTAGAGTAAGACATTCAACTGACTGAGCCACGCAGCCACCCCATTGTACTGAGAATTTTGGTATCTGTGTTCATCAGGGATATTGATCTGTAATTTTCCTTTTTGGTGAGGTCTTTGTCTGATTTTGGAATCAAGGTAATGCTGGCCTCCAAGAATGAGTTTGGAAGTTTTCTTTTTTTTTCAGAAGACCAGGTATTAATTCTTCTTTAAACGTTTGGTGGAATTCTGCTGGGAAGCCATCTGGTCCTGGACCTCCCATTTTTGGGAGATTTTGATTACTGCTTCAAATTCTTTGCTGGTTATAGGTCTGTTCAGATTTTCAATTTCTTTGTGTTTCAGTTTTGGTAATTTATACATTGTTAGGAATGCATGCATTTCTTCCAGATTGTCAAATTTGCTGGCATACAGCTACCCAAAATATTCTCTTATAATTGTATTTCCTTGGTGTTGGTTGTGATTTCTCCTCTTTAATTCGTGATTTTATTTATTTGGATCCTTTCTCTTTTTGGTAGGTCTGGCTAGGGATTTATCAAACTTATTAATTCCTTCAAAGAATCATCTCCAATTTTTGTTGATCTGTTCTATGTATTTTTTGAAATTTCTATTTCATTGATTTCTCCTCTAATCTTTATTAAGTCTCTTCTCCTGCCTGGCTTAGGCTTTCTTTGCTGCTCTTTCTCCAGGTCCTTTAGGTGGAGGGTTATGTTGTGTACTTGAGACTTTTCTTGTTTCTTGAGAAAGGCTTGTATCGCTATATACTTCCTCTTAGGACTGCATTTGCTGCATCCTAAAGGTTTAGAACAGCTTTGTTTTCATTTTCATTTGTTTCCATGGATTTTTAAAATTCTTCTCTTTTTTTGAGACTTTCCATTTTTATTGTGTATCTTTTTGTACTTTCAATTTTCTTTTTTTTAGATATCCATTTTTTTGTTATGTTATGTTAGTCACCATAGAGTACATCATTAGTGTTTGATGTAGTGTTCCATGATTCATTGTTTGCGTATAACATCCAGTGCTCCATGCGATACATACCCTCCTTAATACCTATCACCAGACCAACGCATCCCCTCAACCCACTCTCCTCTAAAACCCCCAGATTGTTTCCTGGAATCCATAGTCTCTTATGGTTCGTCTCCCCCTCTGATCCCCTCCCTTCAGTTTTCCCTTCCTTCCCCTAATCTTCCTTCCCTTCCTTCCTTATGTTCCATATATGAGTGAAACCATATGATAATTATCTTTCTTTGCTTGACTTACTTCACTTAGCCTAATCTCCTCCAGTCCTGTCCCTGTTGATGCAAAAGCTGGGTATTCATTCTTTCTGATGGCTGATTGTATATATGGAGCACATCTTCTTTATCCATTCATCTGTTGAAGGGCATCTTGGCTCTTCCCACGGTTCGGCTGTTGTGGACGTTGCTGCTGTGAACACTGGGGTGCGTGTGCCTCTTCGTTTCACTCCAGCTTCAATTTCGTGGTTGACTCAGTCTTCGGTAGGCTTCTCTTTAACCTTCAGGTGTTTGAGTTCCTTCCAAATTTCCTCCTGTGACTGAGTTCAAGTTTCAAAGCATTGTGGTATGAAAGTATACAGGGAATCATCCCACATTTTTGGTACTGGCTGAGACCTGATCTGTGACCCAGTATGTGATCTCTTCTGGAGAATGTTCCATGGGCACTGGAGAAAATATACATTCTGTTGCTTTAGGATGAAATGCTCTGAATGTATCTGTGATGTCCCTCCGGTCCAGTGTGTCATTCAAAGCCCTCGTTTCCTTGTCGATCATCTGCTTAGATGATCTGTCCATTGCGGTGAGTAGGATGGTGAAGTCCCCTAGTATTACTGTATTATTATCAATGTGTTTCTTTAATTTTGTTATTAATTGCTTCATATAATTGACTGGTTACAAATTGGGAACATAAATATTTATGATTGTTAGATCTTATGATGGGTAGACACTTTAAGTATTTTATATTATCCCTCTACATCCCTTTGGTTTAAAGCCCAAGTTATCTGACAGAAGGATTGTTATCACAAGCTTTCTTTTGATGTCCATTACTGTGATAAATGCATTCCCCACCCCATCACTTTCAGTCTGGAGGTGTCTTTAGGCCCAAAGTGAGTCTCTTGCAGACAGCATATCGATGTGTCTTGCTTTTTTAAAATCTAATCTGATACCCTATGTCTTTTGATTGAAGCATTTAGCCCGTTTACATTCAGAATAACTATTGAAAGACATGAATTTAGTGCCATTGAATTACCTGTAAAGTTTCTGTTTCTGTAGATTGTCTCTGTTCCTTTCTGGTCTGTTACTTCTGGGGTCTCTTCACTGAAGGTATCCCCTTTAATATTTCTTGTAGGAGTGGTTTAGTGATCAGAAATGCTTTTAGTTTCTGTTTGTCCTGAAAGCTCTTTACCTCTCCTTCTATTCTGAATGACAGCCTTTCTAGATAAAGGATTCTCGGCTGCATATTTTTCTCATTTAGCCCTGAATAGCTCATGCCAGCCGTTTCTGGCCTGCCAGGTCTCTGTGGACAGGTCTGATGTCAGTCGAATGTTCCTATATTTGTAGGTTAAGGAGTTCTTGTTTTGAGGTGCTTTCAGGATTGTCTCTTTATCTCTGAGATTTGCAAGCTTCTCTTTTATATGTCTGGGTGTTGATCTATCTTTATGGATCTTGAGGGGGCTTCTCTGTGCCTCCTGGACATGTATGCCTGTTTCCTTCCCCAGATTAAGGAAGTTCTCAGCTGGGATTTGCTGAAAAATACTTTCTGCCCCTCTCTCGCTTTCTTCTTCTTTTGTGACTCCAGTGATTCTAATATTGTTTTGTTTTATGATATCAATGATTTCTCAAAGCCTCCCCTCATAATCTATTAGCTGTTTTTCTCTTTCCTCAACTTCCATCCTTTCCAACATTTTGTCTTCTATGTCACTGACTCTTCTGCCTCATTTACCCTAGCTGTTAGAGCATCTATTTTAGACTATGTCTCCATTAAATCATTTTTAATTTAAGCCTATTAGATTTTAGTTTTTTTATTTCTGCACTGAAGGAGTCTCCATTGTCTTTTATACTTTTTTCAAGCCCACCTAGTAACTCTATAACCTCTTTTCTGAATTCTAGTTCTAACATTTTACTTATATCCATATTGATTAAATCTATATCAGAGAATGTTACTTCTGGTTTTCTTTTGTTGTTAATTTCTCTTCCTAGTCATTCTGTCCAGAGAAGAATAGATGAATGGGAGAACAAAATAAACAATATTAACAACAACCCCAGTGAAATACACAGTAGATAAGTCTCAAGAGTCTGAAACCAAAAATATAAGAAAAAAAAAAGGGAATAAAGAATATAATCTCACAGGCAGACAAAACAAGGTGATCCACTTTGTCCTGGGTGTATTTTGGTCTTTGTGTTAGAACACACTAAATCCCAAAATTGTAAAGAAAGCAAAACTTTCATATATATAGAAAAATAAAATTGAATATAGTGAAAGGAAGCAAAAAATGAAGAATGTAGGTAGAAAATGTACATGTAAAAATGAAAGTTAACAAAAGGCTTAAAAATAAAGAATTGATAAAATAAGAAAGTTGTTGAAAAGGAAAAAAAGGAAAAAGAAAAAAACTTAACCTGAAATATCAGTGAATCGCGAGAAACAACCTCAGAATCTATCTAGTGTTTTCCCCAGGGCTGGAGCCGGGCGGTGCTGAGTGCTCCGGCGCGGGGTTCCCTGTCCTTCCCGCCGGTCTCCTGGGGGAGGGGCCTGCAGCCGGTGTCTCTGTGTCCGCGGAGTTGCACCTCCCCTTGCCAGGGGTCGGGGTCGGTGTACGCTGTTTCCAGTTTTTCTCTGTGGCATTTGTTTCCCGAAGGCACTTGAGCCTCTTTAGAGGATGAGCGTAAAAATGGCCACGTCGTGGTCTCCAGCCCGGAGCTGCAGGACGGCGGCCCCTCCTTCAGTAAACCCTGGGGGGAAGCAGCCACCACCTCCCTGGACGCCTCACCCTGCAGACTCGCGCGGCGCCCCTGCGTCCCTCGACCCCGGCGGGTGGGGCGGCGCTGGGGCGGCGCTGGGGTCCACTGCGCGCTGGGCTCCCGCTCCGGTGGCGGTGGCTGGCTGGGGCCGCCCATCGGGGTTGATGGCAGCGCCGAGCTGAGGGCCCTGCGCGGCTCCTGGTGTGGACGGGGTTCCCGCTCGGGTGCCTGGGAGCCCTGCCGCCCTCCGGCGCCCCGTCCTCTCCGTGGCGCGGGGGATCCCGAGACCGCGCCGTCCCGGCCGGACTCTGGGGCGCGGCAGCACCTGAGCACCCTCCAGGCCAATGTCCGGAAGTGCCGACGTGGCGCCCTGTGGCTCTGTCACCTTGAGGTCACCGGCCTGGCGCCTCCCCTGCGGCCTGCCCCCGGGCCCTGTCCTCGCGGCTCCGCACCTCCCGCGGGACGGGCAGCTGCTTGTGGAGCGGCGGCAAGTCTGATGTCCGGGGCGCGCAGGGCTCAGAAGCCTCTGACCGCGGACCCCGGGCCGCCCGCGAGCAGGCCGCCCGCGCGCCCCGCCGCCCCGAGTCCCTCCACCTTCGCACCGCGGCTCGTTGCGGGCGGCCGGGTCTGCGCTGCCGTTTTCCGGAGACGCTTAAGGAAGTTCCGGACACTGCCCGGAGCTGCGCCCGACGGCTGGTTTCGGGTTCCTGGTCACCTCTCCCTGCGACGGGCGGGTGATGGGACCGCGGGGAGGGGCGGCCCTTCCCGCCCCCGTCCCCCAGGCCCGGGGGGAGCGAGTGAGAGGAGCGGGACTGGCATCCGCAGCAGGACTGGCGGGGGGAGGCGCAGCCGCCGAGGCTTCCGAGGGCGCGACCTGCCCGGTGACGTGACTCCAGGGAGGACCTCGCCGGTCGGGGGATCGAGCCCCATCAAGGGCCAGTCAGGGCCAGCGGAGGGGCTGTGGGGTTTTGTCTGAGGATGGAGGGTGCTCTGGGAGGGTTTCCAGCAGGTGCGCCGGGGTGGGGGTCCTGCGGAGGGCTTCGAGGGCGTGCGCAGGGGAGTTCCAACGTGAGGGGCACATCGCGGGTGCTGGAGCCCGGACCGGGCGCTCACAGGCCCTGCCTTGCACACAGGGGCGTGTCTGGGGAGCTGGAGGCGGGTCCGAAAGCGCCAGGGACCTGCGGTGCGGGTGAGCAGGGCCCCAGGGACCTCCGTCCCCACGCTCCTGCAGCGGGTGGCGAGGGTGCCTGGGGCTGGCTTCCCCGCGGGGTGCGGGCGCCCGGACTGCAGACTCACGCAGACCGCACGCGAGGCTCGTCCGCGGGCGCCTGGCCCTGCGCGGGGAGGACATGCCAGTGCGGCCTGCACAGACGTCGATATCTCGCTATTTCCAGCCACGCAGGTCATGTCTAATGGACCCGACTGTATGGACCTCCTCCTCTTACGAGGCCCCGCACCGATGCATCTTAACAACGTGCACTAATACAGCACAGTGCGAGCGGAGGTCTGGGCAGCCCCGGTCGCCAGGTGCTAGGAAGCACGGTCAGGGGACAGAGGACACGTCGTAGACACCGCTCTGTGCTTCCGCACAGGCCACCTCCGTAGGCCCCCGTTAATGACCCGGCTTGCAGCCTGTCCGGCGTGATTAAGTAACAGCACTCCTATAACGGAAAAGAGAATCATCCCACACGGCCTCAACTCTTGCTTTTAGGTGAGGGAACGCACCGGGGTGGGGGGGGGGCGGGCGGCCCCTCCCAGTGTCTGGTGTGGTCCCGCGTGCCTGTGTCCTGTTGGCCATCTTCAAGGATGGCCTCCCTAGGGCCCCCGCCCCCACCCCACACGTAAGCAGGTCGGTGGGTGCCTTGCGACCGGGCATCCTTTTCTCTCATTCTGGTCAAATGAGCCGCGTGAGCAGGTGGGGAGACAGGGGACAGCAGGGGGGACCCACAGCATGACCCCAGTGCGGATGGTGGCTGGGATGTCCTCCGTGGGGACCAGTCAGGACGGGTCTAACGGAAACCCCACTGCACCGGCTTAGCCACGCGGAGGTTATCCCCCGCACGTGAGAACGGAGGACTCGCTGAACACCACTGGGGACGAAAGCTCCCTCTCTAGTTTCGCCGCGTTTAGTAGGTGCGCAAAGGGGCTGCTCATCTCCTGGCACGGCACCTACATCCCAGGATGGGCAGACAGCAAACAGCAAACCGTACTCTGGAAGTGCCCTACCCGCAAGTATATCTCACTGGCCAGACGTGGGTGCTGTGGCCACCAGGTTGCAGGCGGCTCCGAGCCGGAAGATGAGGGAGAATGGACATGAGCTGGGCACGGGGACGGCCCCACAGAGGGGTGAGGGCCTGGCGGAGCTATGCAGCAGCCCACAGCCCGCTTCAGCGTGTGGCACCGGGGCCACGGGGTCATGAGTCCTGGGTGGCCAGGCCTGGCTGTGCAGGGTTGGGCCGGTCTTGTTGGGTCATGGGGTCATGGGTGTCATCCCAGTGAGCTGGGCGGAGGTCCTCAGACCTGTCCTGGTGACAGCGTAGGGGAGAGCGGCAGCCTCCCCAGGAGTGGTGGGCCGGGAGGGGGTGGGGTGACCGTCTGCGTGGGGTGGGGGTCGTGGCAAGGGCTGGCTCAGGTGGTCGTTGTGGGGCTGGGGAGGGAGCTCATGGGGCTCCTGTGTTCTGGGGCGTGAGGAATGGTGCAGCTTCCTTCCTGACCACTGGCCATGGGCCGAGCAGGGAGAGGTCCCCACCCAGGGCTGCCGGGGGCTCCCTGGGACCCCGTTGGCCGCCCCGGACCCAGACGGCCCTGTCTGAATCCACGGGCCAGTCAGACCCCCAAGCATCCGTGTGGGACCTGAAAAAAGGCAGCTCTTGTCCCCCCGCCTGGGGCACGGGCTCGTTTGTGTTCTGCACCTTGAGGAGTGCCAGGGCCAGGAGAACTTCTCTTCCTGGACCTTGTGTGTCTGGGTCCCCGTGACCCCCGCCCCATCCACCGCCGTCTGGGACGATGGCTCCTGTCTTGGGCTCTGGCTGGTCCCCAAGCTCCCGTGCGGGCCTTGGGGGGACACAGAGTCCTCAGGCTCCCTGCCCTCCTGGGGGCATGCTGGGCCCCCATCGCCAGGTCCCGCTCGCTTCTCCTCTCCACCTGCAGCGAACTGCCTCCCCCTCCAGGTAGCTGCCCTGCCTGACTCCAGCAGGCAGGAGAGCGACCCAGCTTCCCAGCCACGCCCTCCCAGTCACAGCCTCACGCGGCACGTTCGCGAATGTGGTGACCCCCCAGGGCCTGGCTTAGGTTCTCTGGGGTGACGGACCGTGAACGAGTGGGCAGCGAGTGCGGGATCGAGGTGCTGGGAGTGAGGGGAAAAACCCCACGACCCGAAACCGGAAGGAAATCGCGGGGGTGGGGGGGGAACCCCTGCAGAGAAATCCCAGCTTCAAGGTAAGAGTCCGGAGTGCAGGGAGGGCAGGGAGGGGAGGGGGGTGGGGGGGCGGGACCAGGGCAGGAAGGGGGGGAGGGGCTCTGTGCCCTGGAGCGTGTCTGTTTCCTGCCCGCCGGCCTGCGGCTGGGCCCCAGGCTCGGCTGCCCTTCAGGCCCACAGTCTCCCTGTGACCAGCGCGGGCAGGTGGGGGCCCCCGACGCGTGGGGCCTTCTCCCAGGAAGGAGCCCTGTGAGTGCCGCCCCAGCCCCTGCCCGTGGAGGGGGCTCGGAGCCTCGGGGGACGGGCTCTACAGTGACCAGCTGGTGGGTCCGTCGGTGGAGTATCCGAGGCACCCAGAGCTCCCCAGGCTCCACGGTGGGCTGGGCCCTCTGGCTGCCCGGGGCGGCTGAGTCCTCGGTGCTGAACATCGGCCCTGGAGGACCCGGGAGGCTGCAGCGCGGGAGCCCCAGGGGGGGATGCTGCCTGCGTGGCCGTCTGCCCGGGGGGAGGGCGTGGGCTCAGCTGGAGGGGGACAGAAGGGGCTGGGGTCTCCTTGGGCAGTCTTCCTGGTGCTGCCCGGCCTGCTGGCTGTCAGCTGACCTGCACTGTGTGTGCGGCCCACCAGCTGCGCATTCCGGGGTGGGGGGAGGGGCTGAGGTCCAGTCGGGTTGTGTCCAGCTGTGGCTCCCGCCAGTCTGTCCCAGGGAGCCGGCGCCCAGACAGCCTGGGCAGAGGGCAGAGGATGGCGGTCCGTGCTCGGCATTGGCTCGGGATGCGAGGCATGGGGGGGTCTGCCCCAGGGCACGGGCAGCAGGAGCAGATGTGTCCCTGAGGGACGCTGGCCTGGAGGGTCGGCTCTGGTCAGGGGCCGCAGAGCAGACGAGGGAGGCTGAGGACAGGGCCCAGCCCCACAAGGACCGTGCCGGCCTCCTGTCCTCACCGTGAAATGGGGCTGCTGAGGGCATCGCGGCTGTCCGGTTACCTGAGGAGCCCACAGACACGGCCTGGCTGGGCACAGGGCTCCACTGTCCGAGCACTACTTTGGGGCCCAGGCAGCCTTTCAGCTCTGGCTCCTGGTGGGCCCGCACTGACTCGGGGCTGCTCCTGGCCTCGGGGCCTCCACACTGCGGGCTGGGCTGCTGGGTCAAGTCCCCTGCGTGGTGGGGAGAGGCACTGAGGTTTTTAGGAATAGCCTGAGGCACCGTGAGCCCCATCCGCTAAAGCTCACCCTGCTTCAGGCCTGTACAAAATCCACCGAGGGTCCCGGGGCGGGCAGGCCGCGGTGGTCTCCTGCACCGGGGCCTGTCGTCAGGCTGTTGCTGGCCGCTAAGGACACAGGGCGAGGCTGTGCGGGTGCCCGCGGGCCGGGAGGGCAGGCACAGCAGCGCACCAGGAGGCAGGCCCCTCCGCCCGGAGCCCGCTTGTGGGCCGGGTTTGTGGTCCGGAGAGTGTCACTGTGGATCCAGCCGCTACCGTAGTAGTAGCCACGGTGACACAGGCGGGGTCAGAAACCTCCTGGGCTCAGACGGAGGGGTGTTGGCTTCCGCTCACTGGGCGCTGTGGGCGAGGACCCCCAGGTGCTTCCTGCCCCGCCCGCGGTCAGCTCGCAGGTGGGTGGGCTCTGAGGCACTGGCTGGCCGCCCCCCCCGCCCCGCCCCGTCCGGAGCTGCCCTGCCGAGCTCGGCCCTCCTTCCCGCTGGGCCCCCTGGGCGTGCCGGGTGCGTCCGGTGTGTGAGCCGTCTGCCCTCAGCCCTGCTGGCTGGTCACTGTGTCAGTGAGGGGCTCCCCGGGGGCAGGGGACCGAAGGCAGTACCACGGGGCCTGTTCCACACAGAGGGGCTGGTGCAGAACCGCCGGTCAGGCCTGTTCCCCCAGGTGTGGGGTGCGGGCGGGGGTGGGGGCGTCCTCAGCTCTGCCTGCGGCTGCCCCAGCCCCTCCCCCTGCCCTGGCTGCACCCCGGGCACCTGCCCTCCACCAGGCAGGGGCTGGGCGAGGGGAGCTGGGACCTGGGGGACAGGCAAGCGCCCCGGGCTCAGGCAGAGCGCAGGGGAGTGAGCTCTGGTGCCGTCGGCTTCGGGCCTGAGCTGTCCTGCCTGACGCCGGGTCCCTGCTGCAAGTCCTCGAGGAAGTCCTGGCACAGAGAGCCCAGGGGCAGGGGAGGGGAGGGCAGAGGGAGCAGGCAGAGGAGGTGAGGCGGGGGCCGCGGGCAGGGGGTGCTGCGGGCAGGGCTCTCCAGACAGGGCCTGCCAGCCGACGGTCCCGCTGCCCACCTGCCCAGGCCTGAGCCCAGGTTGCAGGGAGGGCCTCCCCTGTGTGGCCAGAAGCCCATCCCGCCGTCCTGGGGGCGAGGCGGGGCCGGCGTGAGCACAGGCAGGCGGAGGGCCCGGCCGGTGTGTGCAGGTCCGATCCTCACGGGGTGCTTGCCCGGGGCCCGGCGCTCAGTCAGCTGCGTCCTGGGTCGGCCCGCACTGCCTGGTGCTTGGGACGGGAGCTGACTTGAGCTCACCAGCCCCCTAGGATGGAGGGAGGTCGGTGGGAGGGGACGGGACCAGCCTCTAGCAGGGGACAGCAGGCCGGCGAGGGCAGCTGGTTTTGAGCACAGGACGGGTCATTGTGGGAGGTACTACTCCAGTACCCACAGTGACAGACGCTCAGACAATATGGCCTGTCCCCGGGGCTGGGGGAGGGCCCAGCTCGTGGCTGCCCACCCCGTCCTGGTGGAGGCCAGGGCCCCTTCAGCCTGCCTTGGAGGCACAAGGTGAGGCCGGTGTCACTCTTGGAGATGGGGGCTGACTGAGGGGGCCTGGGTCCCCCTGGGGTGCCGACCCCGGTGGCCGGTGTCACCCTGGGAGATGGGGGCTGACTGAGGGGGCCTGGGTCCCCCTGGGGTGCCGACCCTGGTGTGGCCCATTTGTTGACGGAGAAGAGCCTGGCGTCTCCAGGTGGCCCCTGGGGGACACCGGCAGCAGGGGGGCACCGGGACAGGGCCCTGGGCTCCCCCTCGGGCTCCCAGCCTGTTCCTTAGAGGGGTGGGCCTGCCCAGTCCTCGGCCCCCCGCCGTGGAGGTGCTGATGGCGCCTCTACAGAGGGACACTTGGCAGATGACGGGTTCCCTTGCGCCGGGCCGGTGAGCCCCATCCTGGGGGCTCTGCACTCTCTGTGCTGGGGGGAGAGTGGGGGCTCTGCCTGCTCACGGGCCTGTGGTGTCCTCCTTCCCCGGTCCCATCACAGCCCCTCCGGCCACACTGGACACTGCCTCATCATTTAGAAGCAGTCAGCCCGGAGGCCCTGAGCACGAGGGGCCCGTCCCCCCAGAGGCCAGAGGCCAGAGCCCCAGACTCAAAGGGGCCAGAGGTGGGCCCCGGGGAGCAGCGGGCTCTGTTGCCGCTATGGGAGGCATCACTGTGGTACCCGTAGTCATCTAGACCACTGTCGGAGGCCCCGTGACAAGAACCCGGGCCGGGCACCCGGAGGCGGGGCTGGCAGGAGGGGCCTCCTCAGGAAAGGGGGTGTGCAGGGGCCACCTGGGCTGTGGATGGGCTGGAGCTGCCCTGGGACCCGGACGCATGCCCGTCGCTGGGGTGGGAGACGGGAAGCTGCTGTCGGCCGCCCCCGGGCTGGGCCGGGAGGGCACAGGCTGTACCCAGGACATCTGGACGGCTGCCAGGTGGACGCCACATCTCGGAGCCCTTCCTGTGGACGCCAGGCCTGGGATGCACTTGGGAGGCTGGATATGGAGGTGTGCGGTCGGCTGCATCAGGGAGCTCAGACCGGCTGCCCTGGGGTGGCGGGCGGGGCATGCGCCGGCCGGTGAGGACCTGCCCGCTCGTGGGAGCCTGGGGTGGGCTGGCAGGGCCTTGGGCTGCACTTGGGCTCAGGTCTGATGGACCCTGGATGGGGTGGATGGTGGGGGGGGGTGGCTTCCAGCGCGGCCTTGTGGGGGGACTGTCCCCAAGGCCACTGCCCTTCGCCTGTGCCAGCCAGGTCGCCCTTCGGGAAGCCGAGGGCCGGAGCTTTGCCGCGTCGTCAGTGTGTCTCTGAGTAGTTGGGGTGATGTGCCCGTTAAAATCCCTGCCATCCTGCGGCCTCCCTGCCAGGAAGGTCCACGCCATAGGGTCCCCGCCCCAGGAACGCAGCCCTGGGGACAGAAGGCTGGATGTGGGCACGGAAGGGTGCAGCAGCGGCCAGAGCCGGGGGGACGGCTGTGTGGATGAGTGGATGAGAGCCAGACGAGACCCTGGACAGTGCCCGCCCCCCGGAGCCCCGCAGGTCTGGAGGGCAGCACAACGGCGGGCGCTGGTGCAGAGCCTGCGCTGGGGGGCACGGGCGCCCCATGGCCAGGCCTGGAGCAGGATCCACCTCCACCAGGATGCCGGGGGGCCGGGAGGTGCTCCACGTCCCGTGAACCTCGTTCTGCATTGAACGTCAGGCATGAGCTCCTGCCACAGGCCGAGCCCCAGTGTCCGCTTTTGTCAGCCCGGCCCGGGTCTCTGGGGGTCCTGCCCATGGGGAGCTTGGCCCCTGACAGTTTGCCCGCTGGAGGCTCCGTCCTTCCCGACTCCTCCCGCCCGTAGCGGGGGGAGCCAGGGCTGTGCCTGCCAGCTCAGTGGGAGATGCGCGGCCGTCCCTGGCCCTTCCAGGCCCTGGCTGTGGGTGGACATTGGGGCTGAACACAAGCCTGTGGGCCGAGCTTGCTGCTGCTGGCTCTGGGGACCCAGGGTCCTAGCTCTGACCCTCAGGGCCAGACTGGAGGGCCCCGGGGTCCGGCGGGGTTTTCGCCGTGGGGTCTGTCGCTGTGGTTGTAGCTATCGTAGTTACACAGTGGGAAGTTCCTGGTCAAAAAGCCCGGCGGGTGGCGGCAGGACCCCTTCCCTGCTGCAGGCGCCTGCTGGGCCTGTCCGCACAGGTGTCCCGTGCACCTGCCCCACAGTCCCGGGCAGCTGGGGGTGTCTGGTCGTCCTCTCCTGCCCTGCCTCCCCGGGGAGGAGGGGCCGGCCCTTGCAGGGGTGGGCAGATGCCAAGACTCCGTGGGCGGGCAGCGGGCGTGTGGGGCTGCTCTGGGTCCTTTGAGGGGACTGGGTGGGTCTGGGCTATGGGGGCGGCCGGACTCGCCGTGTGCATCGAGGGTCCCAGGGGCCTCAGGTGAGGTCAGGATTGGACAGACCGAGGGGAGTCCTGGCACCGGCAGGACGGTCCGGCCGGATCAGCGACGTGTCCACGTTCAAACTCCACGGCTGGTGTCTCTGCTGGGCCTGGGGAGGGCCGGGGCTGGGACCCCGGGGCGGGGTTTTCGGTGGGGTCTGTAATGCTGTGGGGGTAATAGGTATCACCATCAAAATAATACCACCGTGACACAGCCCCAGCCCGAATCCTTCTTCCTGTGGCCCAGCTGGGCAGGATCCCGGCCCGCCGAGGGCTGACGCGGGGATGGAGGCGGAGCCCGGGGAGGCGGTGGGCGTGCCCGAGCTGCAGGTGTCCTGCTGGACACGGGGAGGCCGCTGGGCTCTGGGCCGGGCTCCGTGCTGGGGTGCGGCAGTGTGGGCTGCTGCGTGCCCGACTTGGGACCCAAGCTGGTGGCACAGCCATCTGGGTTAATGAACCGCCCGCGGTGTGGGGGTCCCTCTGGGGCCGTTGTACCCTGGGGCCAGCAGGTGGCTCCCACCCAGGAGGGACAGACGTGGAAGGAGCAGGCAGGAGTCGGTCCTGGTGCCACTGACCCTCGGGACCTGGGTCTGATCGAGCGGCCCGGCCTGCGAGGGCGTCTGGAAGGACGGCGCCAGGCTCCGTCCACCTGGTCGCAGTTCCCCGGCTGTGCCTCTGACCCCGGCACCGGCCTCCCTCTGCCGTCTGCCCGTGGGCCCGTGTCCTCTAGAGCCCCCGTGCTGATGGGCCCAGAGACCCTCCGTCCAGATGGCCGCTGTCCCTGGGGCAGCTACAGTCCTTTCTGGCTCCAGCCGGACCTGGAGCACGTGCCGGTGAGGAGGTGCCGGTGGGGCTGAGACCCGGGACAGGTGCTGACGAGAACTAATCCAGGGGAGGGCCCGGGACAGGTAGGGTTAGGGCCGGTGCAGGTCTGGTTCTCAGAACTTCCAAGCAGAGGGGAGACCAGGAGAGGCCCAGGTGCTGGGGGGCCCCAGATGTAGGTGATGCGGTTGTCCAGACACGGGGGGCACAGCGGAGGCCCGGGTGCAGGTGCAGGGGAGCTCCAGACCTACGAGAGGCCCAGCGGCTGCCTGGGTATAGGCGAGGGGAAGGTCTAACCCCAGGAGGGACTCAGGGGAGGCCCAGAGAAGGGGAGGCCCAGGGACGGCCCACACGAGTCCCAAGAGCAGGGGAGGCCCAGGCACAGCTGAGAGGAGCTCCAGACCCAGAGGAGTCCAGGCAGAGGCGCGGGGACGTTCTAGACCCAGGGGAGTCCCAGGGACAGCCCAGGTGAAGCCTAAAGCAGGGGAGACTCGTGGACGCGCTCGGGGAGGCCCAGGCCCTCAGGAGGCCCAGAGGAAGTCAGGGGAGGCCGAGGTGCGGATGAGACCCTGGTCCAGGTGAACTGGCGTCCGGACTCAGGGGGACCCAGGTGTGGGCGCAGGGGAGTTCCAGGCCCAGAGTAGGCTCAGGAGAAGCCCAAGAACAGGGGAGGTGCAGGGGGTCCGGGCGTAAGGGACGCCCAGGCACAGCCGAAGGAGAGGTGCGTTCTGAGGGGAGACCCAGGCACAGGTGCTGGGGGGCCCAGGGGAGGCCCGGGTGCAGGTGCAGGGAAACCGAGGCAGAGGGGCGGCCCAGCGGAGCCCCGGGCACGGGTGAGGCCCAGGGGCCGTCCTGCACACCCGGCTGGGGTGGCTGCTGGAGTGCCCGAGCCCCCGGGAGGGTGACGTTTGCTGTGGCTGCTCGGGACCCGCACCTTCTCCCGAGGCCCCAGGGGTCGCGCCTCTCTGTCCTCCCAGTGGCTTCGGGCTTCGACTCCGAGGTGGATGTGGGCGGTTCTGAGGGGCCTAAATGCTTCCCTGTGGACACTGGTTGCCTCTCGTCCGCCCTTCTGACCACCTGAGCTTCTGGAAAGGGCCGCCCAGGGCCTGGCCGACATGGCGTCTGTTTGTCTCCATTTTTCCATGGGATGCTGGAGCTGGCCCTCTGCTGGACCCCCCACCCCAGCTGCCCGTGTCCTGCGGGGTCTTCCGGCCTTGACATCACTGCTGCCTGGGGGGTGGGGTGAGTCCTGGCTGGAACCCGCGCCTCCTGTGATGCCCGAGGGGCCCATGTTGGGGCCTTTGCTCCTTCGTGTCCCGGGGGGCGGTCACAGCCCCTGGTGCCCGGACCCTCCCGGAGCCCCTGCCCCGCCGGAGGAGGCTCCCTCACACCCTCTCGTGCTGTGCACATGGCCCCTCCCTGTGGTCCCTAACTCGGTGGGGCTTCGGGGAGATCCTGTCCACCTGTACTGGCCATCCTGACTGACCGTCCCAGCGCCTGGGCCCCGCGTTGACTTTGGGGTGCCGCAGCTCTGTCCCTGCCACGCGTCACCAACGTGTGGACCATTCTGTCTCGTCCCCCCACACGGGCTGCGTTGGGCCGGGTGTGGGGGGGGAAGCGAGGAGCCCCTTGCCCCCATCTTACCTGTGAGAGGAGACGATGCCGCAGGGTTTTCGCAGCTGGGACCCGGAGGAGAGCCTGTGCAGGGGAGACGGGGGGTTGCAGAGGGAGCCGGCCCAGGGAAAGCGTCCTCTGGCCCCAAGTCAGTACCTCCCAGATGGAGACACGAGTCTGGGGCCTGGGGAGGGGCCCCTGGCCATCAGCAGCTGAGTCACGGTGGGCAGGTAGGACTGGGACCCTCAGGGCCAGACTGGAGGGCCCCGGGGTCCGGCGGGGTTTTCGCCATGGGGTCTGTCACTGTGGCTGTAGCTACCGTAGTAACACAGTGGGAAGTTCCTTGTCAAAAAGCCCGGCGGGTGGCGGCAGGACCCCTTCCCTGCTGCAGGCGCCTGCTGGGCCTGTCCGCACAGGTGTCCCGTGCACCTGCCCCACAGTCCCGGGCAGCTGGGGGTGTCTGGTCGTCCTCTCCTGCCCTGCCTCCCCGGGGAGGAGGGGCCGGCCCTTGCAGGGGTGGGCAGATGCCAAGACTCCGTGGGCGGGCAGCGGGGGTGTGGGGCTGCTCTGGGTCCTCTGGGGGACCGGGTGGGTCTGGGCTATGGGGGCGGCCCTGGGGGGGTCAGCCCTGTGTTTTCCGGGCATTCTCTCCCAGACTCGGGGTGTGTGCCCAGAGGTGCCAAGGGCGGCCCTGGGGGAGGGTGTGCCTCCGGACTCGCCGTGTGCATCGAGGGTCCCAGGGGCCTCAGGTGAGGTCAGGATTGGACAGACCGAGGGGAGTCCTGGCACCGGCAGGACGGTCCGGCCGGATCAGCGACGTGTCCACGTTCAAACTCCACAGCTGGTGTCTCTGCTGGGCCCGGGGAGGGCCGGGGCTGGGACCCCCGGGGCGGGGTTTTCGGTGGGGTCTGTAATGCTGTGGGGGTAACAGCTGTAATAACTACTACAATATACCACCGTGACACAGCCCCAGCCCGAATCCTTCTTCCCTGGGGGCCACCTGCCTGTGGCCCAGCTGGGCAGGATCCCGGCCCGCCGAGGGCTGACGCGTGGATGGAGGCGGAGCCCGGGGAGGCGGTGGGCGTGCCCGAGCCGCAGGTGTCCTGCTGGACACGGGGGAGGCCGCTGGGCTCTGGGCCGGGCTCCATGCTGGGGTGCGGCAGTGTGGGCTGCTGCGTGCCCGACTTGGGACCCAAGCTGGTGGCACAGCCATCTGGGTTAATGAACCGCCCCGCGGTGTGGGGGTCCCTCTGGGGCCGTTGTACCTTGGGGCCAGCAGGTGGCTCCCACCCAGGAGGGACAGACGTGGAAGGAGCAGGCAGGAGTCGGTCCTGGTGCCACTGACCCTCGGGACCTGGGTCTGATCGAGCGGCCCGGCCTGCGAGGGCGTCTGGAAGGACGGCGCCAGGCTCCGTCCACCTGGTCGCAGGCCCCCGGCTGTGCCTCTGACCCCGGCACCGGCCTCCCTCTGCCGTCTGCCCGTGGGCCCATGTCCTCTAGAGCCCCCGTGCTGATGGGCCCAGAGACCCTCCGTCCAGATGGCCGCTGTCCCTGGGGCAGCTACAGTCCTTTCTGGCTCCAGCCGGACCTGGAGCACGTGCCGGTGAGGAGGTGCCGGTGGGGCTGAGACCCGGGACAGGTGCTGACGAGAACATTTTCCAGGGGAGCCCCAGGAAGTCGCGCTGAGGAGATTTATTTCCAGGGGAGACCCAGGGACAGGTGAGGAAGAGAACTAATTCCAGGGAAGACCCAGGTGCTGAGGAGACCTAAATGCAGTGGAGACCCAGGACGAATGCTGAGGAGAACTAATTCTAGGGGGGGCCCAGGTGCAGTTGATGAGTAGAAGTAATTCCAGGGGAGGCCCAACGAGGTGTTGAGGAGAATTATTCCCGGGGAGGCCCAAGGACAGGTGCTGAGGACGAATAATTCCAGGGGAGACCCTGGTGCTGGGGAGTTCTAATTCCAGGAGGCCCAAGGACAGATTCTGAGGAGAACTAAATCCAGGGGAGACCCAGGAGAGGCCCAGGTGCAGGTGCAGGGAACGCCCGTATCCTAGGGAGACCCAGGTGAAGGTGAACAGGATATTCAGATCCAGGAGAGGCCCAGCGGCAGGGAAAGGGGAGGCACGGGGCCAGGGAGGCCCAGACACACGTACCGTGTAACGTAGATGCCGGGAAGCTGAGGTACAGGTGCAGGGCAGTTGCAGACCCAGGGTAGATCCAGTTACAGGTGCAGAGGAGAGCTGAAGAGGTACATGTTCTTGTGGTGTCCAGGACCTTGGAGGACCAGATACAGGTGTAGAGGAGGTCTTGACCCAGTGGAGTTGCAGGGGAGGGCCAGGTACAGGTGAGGGGTTGGTCCAGACACAGGAGAGGTCCAGGGGAAGCCCAGGCACAGGTGAAGTTGAGGTTTACATCCGTGGGAGCCCCAGGTACAGGTGTTGGTTGTAACTGGCCCAGGAGAGGCCCAAGTACAGGTGAAGGGGAGGCTCTGGCACAGAGGAGGCCTAGGTACAGTTGTAGGGAAAGTCCACACCCAGGGGAGACCGAGGTACAGATGCAGGAGAGATCCAGGTCCTGGGGAGGCCCAGCTGCAGGTTAAATGGACGTGCAGACCCCGGAGATGTCCAGGGGCAAGTTAAGGGGAGGCCCAGGCCCAGGGGAGGCCCAGGTGAGGTTCTAGTGCAGGTGTAGGTTGTATAGTTATAGATGAGGCCCACCCCTGGGGAGGCCCAGAGGAGGACCCTGAGAGGACTAGGGGAGGCCCAGGTACAGGTAAAGTATAATTTAGATGTTGGGAGCTGAGGTGCAGGTACAGAGGAAGTCCAGAACCAGGGGAGGTCCCAGTCCAGGTGCAGGGCAGGTCCAAACTCAGGGAAGGTCCAGGCACGGTTCATACCCAGGGGAGGCCCAGGTACATATTCTTGGGAGGTCCAGAGCCAGGGGAATACCCAGGAGGGTCCATATTCAGGACAACGCCATGTACAAATGAAGGAGAGGTCTGACCCAGGAGAGGCCCAGCTGCAGGTGCAGGAGAGGTCCAGACTCGTGGGAGACGCAGGTAGAGGTTCAGGGGAGTCTAGACCCAGGTGAAGCCCAGGGACATCCCAGACATAGCCCAAAGCAGGTGAGGCCCTCGTATTCCTTCTGGGGAGGCCCAGGTCCTCAGGAGGCCTATGGGAAGTCAGGGGAGGCCCAGGTACAGATTAGGTTCAGGAGGAGCAGTGGTAGTCCAGACCTCAGGGAGGCCCACATGCAGGTGGAGGTCTAGAGCTAGGGGAAGCCAAGATACACATGGAGGGTTGGTCCAGACCCAGCTGAGGCCCAGGGACAGCCCAGGTGAGGCCGATGTACTCATTCAGGGGGAAGGCCCAGGCCCCCAGGAGGCCCAGGGGAGGTAAGGGGAGGCCCAGGTGCAGATGTGGCCCTGGTACAGGTGAATTGGTGTCCAGACTCCGGGAGGCCCATGTATAGGTGGAGGGGAGGTCTAGACCAAGGGGAGGTCCATGGGAAATTGAGTCCCAGGTGCAGCTAAAGGGGAGGTCCAGACCGAGGGGAGACCCAGCTGAAGGTCCAGGAGTTGTCCAGACTCAGTGGAACCCCAGACGCAGGGGAAGGGGAGTCCCAGGCCCCGGGAAGGTTCAGGGAAACCCAAGAATGGGTGAGGCCCAGATAAGTTTTAGGGGAGGTCCAGACAAAGGATGCCCAGTTACAGGTAAAGGAGTGGTCCAGTCTCAGGGGAGACCCAAGAACAGGTCCAGGGGAGGCCCAGGTGCAGGTGCAGGTGCAGGTGCAGAGGAGGTCTAGACCAAGGGAGGTCCAGGGAAAATGCATCCCAGGAGAGGCCCAGGTACAGTTAAGGGGAGGTCCAGGCAGAGTGGAGACCCAGGGGGGAACAAGGTAGAGGTGTAGGGAGGGTCTATACCCATTGGAGGCCCAGGTGCAGATGCAGGGGAGGCCCAGACTTAGGGGAGCCTCAGGGGAGGCCCAGGTACAGATGAAGCGGTGGTCCAGAACCAGAGCCTCCCAGGGGTGTCCCAGGTATAGATGAAGGGGAGATTGAGGACCAGGGGAGTCCCAGGTACAGGTGAGGGGGAGGTCTAGATGTAGGCAAAGCCCAGGGGAGGCTCACGTGTAGGTGAGGACCGGGCAGAGGTGCATTGTTAGTCTAGACTTAAGGGATGCCCAGTTACAGGTGCAAGAGAGGTCCAGATCAAGGTGCAGTTCTCAGCAGAACTTCCAGGCATAGGGGAGACTCAGGGGAGGCCCAGGTACAGGTGAGCCCCAGGTATAACTGACATAGTCATCCAGACTTAGGGGAGGCCCAAATACAGGTTCAGCTGAGGCCCAGATGTAGGTAATGTGGTCGTCCAGACCCAGGGATAATGAGGTATAGGTAAAGGGGAAGTCACGACCCAGTAGAGGTCCAAGGGACATTCAGACAGAGGGCAGGCACAAGTCCAATTGAAGGGAAGGTCCATTTCAGGAGAAGACCAGGTACATGTGGGTAGGAGGCCCAGGAGAGATGAGGTCCAGGTATAGGTACAGGGGAGGCCCAGAGGTGCATGAGGCCCAGGTACAGATGAAGTGGTACTCCGGACCCAGAGGAGGCCCAGGTACAGGTGCAGGAGAGGTCCAGACTCATGGGAGGGTCAAGGGATGCCCAGGTAAAGGTGCAGGGGAGTCCAGACCCAGGTGAGGCCCAGGGATAGCCCAGGTATATCCCAAAGCAGGTGAGACCCAGATACTCTTTCAGGGGAGGCCCAGGCCACAGGAGGCCCAGGGGAGTCTTAGGTGCAGACGAAGGCCAGGTATAGGTGCATTGGTAGTCCAGACTCAGGAAGGCCCAGGTTCAGGTGCAGGGGAGGTCAAGGCCAAGGGGAGGTCTAGGGGAAGTACAGTCCCAGGAGAGGCCCAGGTGCACCTGAAGAAGAGGTCCAGACCCAGGGGAGACCTAGGTTAAAGTGTAGGGAGCGTTTATACACAGTAGAGGTGCAGGTGAAGGTGAGGCCCAGACAGAGGGGAAGACCAGGGGAGGCCCAGGCACAAGTGATGTGTATTCCAGGAAAAGGGTAGGCCCTGGCCCAGGTACAGGTGAGGCCCAGGTATAAGTACACAGGGGTTCACATCTGGGGGAGGCTGAGAGAAGGCCAGGTGAGACCAAAGATCAGTTGAGGCCAATGTGCAGGTGCAGGTGCAGCCCAGGCCCAGGGATAGCCCAGTTTCAGATTATGCTCAGGTGCGATGAAGTGGTATTCCAGACTCACCGAGGCCCAGGAAAGGTGCAGGTGAGGTCCAGTCCCAAGGGAGGCCCAGGAAAGGTGAGAGGAGGTCCTGACAAAGGAATGGTCCAGGGGAAGCCCACGAACAGGTGAGGTCTACGTAAAGGATCAGAGGATGTCCTGACCTCAGGGATGCCCAGTTACAGGCGAAGGAGAGGTTCAGTCTCAGGGGAGGCCCAGGTGCAGGTGCAGGGGAGGCCTAGGCAGAGGGGAGGCCCAGGGGAGCCGCAGGAGCAGGTGAGGCCGAGGTGCCCTCCTCACACCTGACTGGGGTTGCTGCCAGAACTCCAGAGCCCCCATGATGGTGACGTTTGCTGTGGCTGCTCAGGACCCTCGCCTTCTCCCGAGGCCCCAGAAGTCTTACCTCTCTGTCCTTCCCATGGCCCCGGGGCTTAGACTTCATTGTGAATGTGGGTGATTCTGAGTGTCCTCTGGACACTGGTTGCCTCTCATCCCTTCTCTTGACCACCAGAGCTTCTAGAGAGGGCTGCCCAGGGCCTGGCCAACATTGGTGTCTATTTGTCTCAAGTTCCCCATGGGATTCTGGAGCTGGTGGGCTGGCCCTCTGTTGGTTCCCCCACACCAGCTGCCCATGTCCTGTGGGGTTCAGGCTTTGACATCACTGCTATCTGGCAGATGGGGAGGGCCTCTCTGAGTCTTGTCCCTCCTGTGATGCTCATCGTCTCTGCCCGAGGGGGTCCATGTTGGTGCCTTTGCTCCTTCATCTTCTGGGGGGTGTTGGCTCCCTCTGCGTCCCTGACCCTTCCCTGAGTTCAGTCCCAGGGCTTGGTGGGGCTCCCAGCACCATGAGTGGTCAGTGTTGAAAAGATATTTCCACTGGGTTTTAAGGTCTCATTCCAAAGGCCGTGGCTGCCCATGGCAGCAATTCCAAGTGAGGAAGTAAGTGAGGAAAAGCCTGAGTTCTCCCTGTGTCCAGCCTCCTGGGCTGGACCCCCACTCTGAGCTTGTTGGATTCTCAGGATGTGTGTTCCGGAGATGCTCTTCCTCTGGACCCTGTCTGGCCCTGAGGTTGAGTCCTGCATTGCTGCCTTGTGTGGCATTGCCCAGAGGGAGGACCCTGCAGAACCTCCCTCCACAGAGGGGGCAGCACCTCCCTGGCTGAGCCCCCAGCCTCTGAAAGCAGACCTTGAGGAGCTCTGGGAGGAGTGGTGCTGCGTGGGGTTCCTTTTGGCCTCCCCTGAGCCCCTGATCATCTCAGAGGAGGGCTCCCTCACACCCTCCCCTGCTGTGCACACAGCTCTTCCCAGTGGTCCCGCTCATCCCCTGAAGGACATCTCAGCTCCTTCTACAGTTTGGCTACTGTGGACATTGCTGTATGACATTCAGGAGCACATACCCCTTCTTTTCACTGCATCTGTATCTTTGGGATAGAGAAGACCATAGTCTTAGTGAACCAACGGATGTTAAATTAGGTGTACATTAAAAACTACATCAAAACCTCAGTACTACATAATAATACACATTTATTTCATTCACATGACTTGGCTGGGTGTTCTGCTGACCTGGGATGGACTTACCCACATAACTGTAGGTCATTGGGGAGCCAATGGGATAAATACCCAGTAGTGCAATTGCTGGGTTGCAGGACAGTTCTATTTTTAATGTCTTGAGGAACCTCCATAACGTTGTTGAGAGTTCCTCTTCCTAGTTATACTGTTGAGGGATGGTTGAGCGAATGAACAGATTCTAAAATACCAACCACAACCCAAGTACAATGCACCCTAGAAAAAAATCTGAAGTGGTTATTATGCCTCCATCAGAAAGGATGAAAACCCAACTTTTGTATCAACATGGACAGTACTGGAAGATATTGCGCTGAGTGAAATAAGTCAAGCAGAGAGAGTCAATGATCATATGGTTTCACTTATTTGTGGAGCACAAGGAATAACACAGAGGACGTGGGGAGCTGGAGAGGAGAAGGGAGTTGAGGGACATTGGAAGGGGAGGTGAACCATGAGAGACTGTGGACTCTGAGAAACAACCTGAGGGTTTTGGAGGGGTGGGGGGTGGGAGGTTGGGGGAGCCTGGTGGTGGGTATTATGGAGGGCACGTATTGCATGGAGCACTGGGTGTGGTGCATAAACAATGAATTCTGGTACACTGAAAAGAAATTAAAAAAAAAAAACCTAAAAAAAAATCTGAAGTGGTTAGAAGCTACCACAGAAAAGCAAACAAAGCCCAAAAGAAACAAAACATTATGAAGGAGGGGGTAAGCCAGACTATGACCTCACAGAGTGGACAAAGCAGGGGATCCACTTATTCCTGATTGAATTTTGGTGTGTGGGTTAGAAGACACGACATCCCAAAATTGCAAAGAAATCAAAACTCATATATAAAAATAAAATTGAATAGAGAGAAAAAAGGACTAGAATGAGGGGTAAATCTATAAAAGGTAGACATAAAAAAAAGATAAAAAGCAACTTAAAAACACAAATTGGTAAAATAAGAATCTAGTTGAAGTGGGAAAAAGGTAAAAAAGAAAAAAGAAATGGAACATTTCAGACTGAAGGATCAAAAAGTCATGAGGAAACACTTTGAGCTCAATATACGATCTTCCCTGGCTTCGGAGTTGTACACTCTTGTGGGATCCACGAGCTTGTCATTCACCTGTTCTTCCATAGTGTCTCCTTGGGGAGGGGCCTGCTGCTTGGCTTCTCAGGGTCTTTGTCTGGGAAGCATTGCCTCACCCTTGTCAGGGGGATGGGTTCAACGTGAGCTGCTTGTGTGGTTTTTGGTCCCTGGCAGCTTTCCCTGCCTCTTCAGAGGGTCAGAGCAAACATGGTCTTGTGGGTATCTGACCCAGAGCTGCGAGACCACAGTACCTCCTCTTCAATAAACCTCTGAGTTAAGCCATCTCCACTTCTGTGTACACCAAACTCTGAAGACCCTCAATGTTTGTGTCCACTGCAGTTCTCCCCGGCGGAGTCCCAGGGAACTGCAAGCATATCTGTACTTTGTGTCTTTGCAACGGTGAGTGGTTGTGGGCTAGCATGTGCACCCTACTACTCTGCTGCTCCCTGCTCAGAGCAGAATGCTGCCCATTGTCCTTTCCAGGGTGGCTGCCACCCTGAGAGCTGTTGCCCAGTCATGGGCACAGCCTTTTTGTCCCTGCCAGGGGATGGCAAATGGCTTGCACGTTCCAGTCCTTTTCAGGGTGCTCAGGCATAAAGAGGTCACCTGACTGGCCTGTTCACAGTTTATGGTGACCAGAGCTGGGGGTCCCTCCTGGGCTGGCTGACTGTAACCAGTTTCCCTGCTCCACTGTTTGGGCACTCTATCAGTTCAGGCATCCCCAATCTTTCAGTGTCCCCTAAGATCCAGAGACCACAATGATCCACCTAGAATTCTGCCCTTTTCACCCCTTAAGCCCCTTTCAGAAAGGGATGTTTCTCACTGGAGCAGATTTCTAAGGGTTCTGATTTTGCACTCCTGTGTCAGATCACTTTCCTGTAGCCAGAGTTTAGATGCTCCCTCCCCCCTCCATTTATCTTCTGATATTTCCCATAGATTTATGACTCCACACCTCCTCACTTGCAAAAAACAGTCATTTTTCTGCTTGTAAAGTTCCATATGTATTTCCATTTTTAAAAAAATAATATGTGATTTATTTTATTTTTTATTAACATATAATGTATTATTAGCCCCAGGAGTACAGGTCTGTGAATCGCCAGGTTTACACACTTCACCACACTCACCATAGCACATACCCTTCCCAATGTCCATAACCCAACACCCTCTACCTCCCCCCTCCCCCCAGCAACCCTCAGTTTGTTTTGTGAGATTGAGTCTCTTATGGTTTGTCTCTCTCCCGATCCCATCTTATTTCATTTTTTCCTTCCCTACTCCCCAAACCCCCCACATTACCTCTCAAATTCTTCAGATCAGGGAGATCCAGATATATTTTCTTACATCTCAGGCTGAATTCATGGGTGTTCAGAATGGTTTGATAGATATCCAGCTAAATTCAAGGGACCAGATGAAATGAGGTCCCCTACTCTTCTGTCATTTTGCTTCCCCCTCTTTTTTCTTTTATTTCTTTCTTTCCTCCTTTCTTTTCTGGACACAATGACTAGAAGGAGAAATTCATAGCAAAAGAAAAGAACCAGAGGTAGTACTCTCTGTCATAGATTTCTTCAATACAGATATAAGTAAGATGTTGGAACTAAAACTCAAAATAACGATTGTAAAGATACTAGGTGGGCTTAAAAAAACACAGAGGATACTAGAGAATCTCTTACTGCAGAAATAAAAGAACTAAAATCTCATCAGGGCAAAATTAAAAATGCTATTATTGTGATGTGGTCATAAATGGAGGCTTTAACAGCTAGCATAAATGAGCAAGAAAAGAGAGTCAGTGATATAGAAGACAAAATGATGGAAAGTAAGGAAGCTGAGAAAAAGAGACAAAAACAACAACTACTGGATCATGAAGGGAGACGTCAAGAAATCAGTGATACCATAAAGTACAATAACATTTGAATAATAAGGGTCCAAGGAGATGAGGAAAGAAGGAGAGGGGCAGAAGGTTTATTTGAACAAATTATACCCTAGAACTTCCTTAATCTGGTGTAGGAAACAGGCATTCAAGTCCAGGTGGCACAGAGACCCCCTTCAACATCAATAAAAATAGGTCAACAACCCAACCTATAATAGTGAAGATTGCAAACTTCAGAGATAAAGAGAAAATCCTAAAAGCAGCTTAGAATAGGAGGTCCATAACCTACAAGGGTAGACATATAAGGTTGGCAGCGGACCTATCCACAGGGACCAGGCAGGCCAAATAGGCCTGCCATGATATATTCAGTATGCTAAATGGGAAAAATATGCGGCCAGAATACTTGATCCAGCAAGGATGTCATTCAAAATAGGAGAGATAAATAGCTTCCAGAACAAACAAAAACTAAAAGAATTTGTGATCACTAAATCAGCCCTACAAGAAATATTAAACTTGATCCTTCAAGTGAAGAGACAAACCCAAAATAACAAAGACCAAAAAGGAACAGAGACAACCTACAGAAACACTGACTTTACAGGTAACAAAATGACATTAAGTTAATCTCTTTCAATTATTAACCTGAAAGCAAATGGACTAAATGCTCCAATAAAAAGGCACAGGGTATGAGACTGTAATAAAAAACAAGACCCATTGATATTCTGTCTATAAAAAACTCATTTTACTTTATTTATTTATTTTTTGTCTTTCTTTTAAAAATTTATTATTATTATTTTTATTAACATATAATGTATTATTAGCCCCAGGGGTACAGGTCTGTGAATCGCCAGGAACAAACTCATTTTAGACTCAAAGACACCTCTAGATTAAAACTGAGGGGGTAGAGAAGCATTTGTCATGTCAATGAAGTTCAAAGGAAAGCTGGAGTAGCAATCCTCCTATCAGAGAAGTTGAAGTTTGAACTAAAGACTGTAGTAAGAGAGGAAGTGGGATGCTATATCATACTTAAAGAGTCTACCAAACAAGAAGATCTAATACTTATAACTATTCATACTCCTAATCTGGGAGAAGCCTTTTACATAAACCAATTAATAATCAAAGTAAAGAAACACATAGATAATACAATGATACTAGGGAACTTCAACACCTCACTCACAGCAATGGCCAGATCATTAGAGTAGAAAATCAACAAGGAAACAAGGACTTTGAATGACACACTGGAACAGATGGACATCACAGATATATAAAGAACATTCCATCCCAAAGCAAAGAATACACATTCTTCAAGACTGCACATGGAACATTCTCCAGAATAGATCACATACTGGGTGACCAATCAGGTCTCAAAGGATAACAGATGATTAGGATTATGCCCCGCATATTTTCAGACAACAATGCTTTGAAACTGGAACTCAAGGTCAAGAAGAAATTTGGAAGGAACTCAAGCACTTGGAGGTTGAAGAGCATTCTATTAAAGAATGAATGGACCACTGGGTGTTATATGCAAACAAGGAATCATGGGACACTACATCAAAAACTAATGATGTACTCTATGGTGACTAACATAACATAAAAAAAAAAAGAAAAAAGGGAGAAAATAAAATATAAAATAAAATAATTAAAATAAACGAATGAATGGGTTGACCAGGAAGTTAAAGAAAATTAAAAAAAAATTCATGGAAACTAGTGAAAATGAAAACACAACTTTTCAAAACCTTTGGGAGGGAGCAAAGGCAGACTTAAGAGGGAACTATAAAGCAATAAAAATATTTCCTAAGAAACAAGCAAAATCCCAAATACACAAGCTAACCTTACAACTAAAGGACCTGGAGAAAGAACAGCAAATGAAGCCTAACAAAGCAGGAGAAGAGAAATAATAATGATTACAACAGAAATCAATGAAACAGAAACCAGAAGAACAGTAGAAAAAATCAATGAAATTAGAAGCTGGTTCATTGAAAGAATGAATAACATCGATAAACCTCTGGCCAGACTTACTCAAAAGAAAAGAGAAATAACCCAAATAAATAATATCATGAATGAAAAAGGAGAGATCACAACCAACACCAAACAAATACAAACAATTAGAACCTATTTTGAGTAACTATATGCCAACAAATTAGGCAATCTGGATGAAATTGATGCATTCCTGGAAATGTATAAACTACCAAAAATGAAACATGAAGAAATAGAAAATCTGAACAAACCAATAACCAGCAAAGAAATTGAAGCAGTAATAAAAAATGCCCCCTCCCCCCAAAAGCGATCTGAGGACCAGATGGCTACCCAGAGGAATTCTACCAAACTTTTAAAGAAGAAATAATACCCGTTCTCCTGAAGCCATTTCAAAAAATAGAAACAGAAGGGTGTGAATCATGTCATTTGAATATCCTCTGTCATTGAAATAATAAGTATTTATAAATTAAAAATAAAAATAAAAAATAACAATTTTATGGGAAGAGAGAATTTTATAAAACTGATGAACAAGTGGGAAAAAACCACTTATTTTAAAGCGCAGGTTGAATACAAGTGGCGAACAGACACTTGAGAAAATGCTCATCATCACCTGCCATCAGGGAGATTCAAGCCAAAACCACATTGAGATGCCACCTTACACCAGTCAGAATGGCCCAAACTAGCAAGACGGGAAACAACGTGTGTCGGAGAGGATGTGGAGACAGGGGAACCCTCTTACACTGTTGGTGGGAATGCACGTTGGTGCAGCCACTTTGGAGAACAGTGTGGAGATTCCTCAAGAAATTACAAATAGAGCTTCCCTATGACCCTGCAATTGCACTACTGGGTATTTACCCCAAAGATACAGATGTAGTGAAAAGAAGGGCCATCTGTACCCCAGTGTTCATAGCAGCAATGGCCACGGTCGCCAAACTGTGGAAAGAGCCAAGATGCCCTTCAACGGACGAATGGATAAGGAAGATGTGGTCCATATACACTATGGAGTATTATGCCTCCATCAGAAAGGACGAATACCCAACTTTTGTAGCAACATGGACAGGACTGGAAGAGATTATGCTGAGTGAAATAAGTCAAGCAGAGAGAGTCAGTTATCATATGGTTTCACTTATTTGTGGAGCATAACAAATAATATAGAGGAAAAGGGGAGATGGAGAGGAAAAGGGAGTTGGTGGGAATTGGAGGGGGAGATGAACCATGAGAGACCATGGACTCTGAGGAAATAACAGGGTATCAGAGGGGAGGATAGTGAGGAGATGGGTTAGTCCAGTGATGTGTATTAAGGAGGGCATGTATTACATGGAGCACTGAGGGTTATATGCAAACAATGAATCATGAAACACTACATCAAAAACTAAAGAGAGTTTTGAAGGGGAGGGCGGTGGGGTTTGGGTGAGCCTGGTAGTGGGTATTGTGGAGGGCATGTATTGCATGGAGCACTGGGTGTGGTACATAAACAATGAATTCTGGAACGCTGAAAAGAAATAAAAAAAAAAAAAACCTAGGAAAAAAATAAACATTAAGTCCCAAAAAACCCCAACCCAAAACCAAAACAACAACAGAAAACCTAATGATGTTCTGTACGGTGACTAATATAACGATAAAAAACAAAAAACAAAAAACAAAACAAAAACTAATGATGTGGGTGCCTGGGTGGCTTAGTCAGTTCAGCGGCTGCTTTTGGCTTAAGTCATGATCCTGGAGTCCTGGAATCAAGCCCCAACATTGGGCTCATTGCTCAGTGGTGAGTCTGCTTCTCCCTCTCCCTCTGACCCCCTCCCTGCTTGTGCCTCAAATAAATAAGTACATAATTACAAAAAACCCCTAATGATATACTATATGCTGGCTAACTGCACATAATAAAGCAAAAAAAAAAAAAAAGGTGTTATTTTATGCAAACCTTTTACCTGTGTTTTTATTTCAGTATATTTGGACTCTTCAAACCTTCCCCTAAAAGACTGGGATCCCCATGAGAACTTGATTCATTGTCCCAAACTTCTGCCACTTTGGTATGATGAAGGCAGGGGAATCCATGTACTTCATATCTCCTTAGCCCGTCACCACAGCTGCCCCTGCCCCAGTGTTTCTGGCACAACCAGGATGTGGGTTCTCACACAGTGTGTCTCCCACAGTGAAACATGGCCATGTCCTCCGACCTCAGACTGCTCAGCTCCACGTAGGCTGTGCTAGCGGGCGTGTCTGCCATCAGGGTGACTCTGCCATGGAATGTCATGCATAACTTATGGCACCATCTTCATGGGCAATGAACCCACTCCATTCAAGCCCTTGCCCAGGGGCCTGTCACGTGCAGTGCATATAGTAGTCAATGACCATGTAACCAGATGCCTATGGCAGACCTTCCTGGATGCTCCAGCTTCCTCACCTCAGCCCCAGACTGCATCAGCTGCACCTGGGAGTACACGCCTGTGGAGAGGGAACAGGTGGGCATGAAGTCATTCTTGACTGGCCTTTGACCCCTCCTCAGCCCAGAGACTGGGAGTCCCTTACCTGTAGCCAGGGCCACCAAGAGGAGGATTCTCCAGCTCCAGGTCATGGTGAGGGGCTGTGCTCTCAGGAGCTCCTGTAGTGGAGGGGTGCCACTGTTGGGCGATGCTCTCAGGCCACAGGCATCCTCATATCTAACCTCGCGTACCTCAGATCATTTGCATATTCATGAGACAGAGTATCTCATACTCAAAACCAGACCCATCAAGAGAAGGAGCAGACAGACATCACAGGGACCATGGTCATTAGGACGTTGAAAACCCAAGTCCTAATCTTTGTTTGAGGACACGTGTACCCTGCCAGCTCCCTGAACTGTGTGCCGAGCTTCTCCCACTAAGGGAAAAGAACCCACCGGAAATTCTCCTCATTTTGAAACCAACTTTGAATGACAGAGAGACCGTCTGAACCTGTTCTTGGCTCTGATACTTGGATGTTTTATACCTAGATCAGTGTGTCTCCAAAATGCTGCACCCGATGAGGAAATACTGCATTCATTCCTCCATCTCTTTACAATTAAGATATCTAAAAGCCCTGAAATATCACCCTGTTCAAATGTTGCTTCTCATTGCCTTGAGTTTAGTAAATGTTCCTGATAGAACAGGATATTTACACACCCTTTAACATTGCTTGTCCTACTCATATTTAAATTATTTTCTGGAAAAGGAGACCCCGGCTTCTGAGAGGAAAGACTTCCCCAGATCCCTGTGCACCTGCTCCTGGGGCAGCAGCCCTGTGCTGTGGGGTCCTGAGCATCCCCAGCAGCTGACACCCCAGCCCTGAAGGCAGGACCCTGTCTGGGCTCACAGGGTATTTACTGCAGTGTCTCTACTCCAGCATTACGTGGTGAAGGGAAGCAGAATATGCCACCCCACATGTGCCCTTGAGAAATGGCCTGTGCAGACACCCTGATCCCCTCTGTCCTCCTGAAAGCTGGACATGAGTCTCCCATGGGAAAGGCACCCTCCCTGGACCAGGATGAGACAGATATCCTTAGCACCAGAAATGGTAGTTTAAGGCCCAGTAGACTGTACAAATGCACGTTACTTCCTCACTAACTTGAGTTTGTTAGTTTATGTTTCCAGAACGGAAGTGCCACACATGAAAAACCAGAGTAGAGGAGGTGAGTCTGCTTCTGGTTTGGATGAAATATCTCCTCACAAGAGCTTGATGTTGTGTGTAGAGGGTCCTCATGGGTCTCCTTCAAGGTCAGCAGTGCTGCTGGGGCCTGGGAGCACTCTGGTGACAGCAACAGTGTGCCATCCTTCAGCCTGTACTCAGGGCCATGGACAATTGGACCACACACAAAGTACACCAGCATAGTCAGAGCTTGTGTCCCCCAGGCTTGGGAGTCTGGGCACTGGGCTCATGACCAGCAAGAGGAGGCCTGCAAAGTGCAGGGACTCTGGGCTGTACTTGCTGCTGTTGGCATAGTGTGGACACCAGCAGGTGTGAGCCTGGTCCTGTGCCCGAGACAGTCAGGAACAGTCATCCCCTGACCATCATTGGACTGTAGCTGGGAGCCCTGGTTGACCCCATGCCTGCGGGGGAGGGTGACCTGAGAATTGGATGAGGAAAAGCAGTGCCAAGTTAGCTGACTCAGATGACACAGTTCCAGGTCACCTGCTAAGTGGGGCAGCAGAGGGGCAGGCGAGGGGGTCATCTCTCTCTGAGACCTGCCTCAGTTCCATAGCACCACTCATCACTAGGACTGCTCTGGTTCTCTCTATTCAGGGACTCCATTCTGCCGGTCATCTCCACTCCTGACACCTGCCCCTTGGATCTCAGGCAGCACTTTCACCTAGATCTGTGTTTCTGCCAGCGACTTCATAGATAATCCTGGATAAACGATGGACTAAGAATAGGGACAGGTATTGGTCAAGATGACTAGGAACCAAGGAACAGATCTGTGGTCCAGGATGGAGGGTCCAAGACTTGGTCAGGAAATGGTAGGGACCCTGTCTTCAAGGTGATGTCACTGTTGTCCCTGAGCATGCCTACAATCTCCTCCTTAGACAGATCTGTGTACTGTAGCCCCTCAGTTGTGGCCCTGGTGTGCTGGTCCTGTGTGGGGAGAGGAATTATAATTTCTAATGGCAAATCCCTGTGATCCAGAAGGACTGGGTGTGGATGTGACCTTCACAGTTTGCTCCAGAGGTTACCTCTCATTCCTTAAGCAGAAGACAGCCCAGTGAGAACACTGTGTCCCGTTGCAGGTGCAGAGTGGGGTGCAGGATTGGCAGCATCCTTTCCCCTGGATGCACTGCAACATGAGGTCCTAGGTCACATCTGAGAGGCTGCGGTCTACCTGTGGGGACAAGGACTTCCCATCTGCCGTGTCTGCTGGAATCTGTGGGTGTTCAGAGAATCAGGAATGTGACCTCCTTCTTTTGGCTCACCCTATCACCTCAGGGCAAACTGTAAATGGGGACCTTGACATTGTTAATTATGTAAAGTACTTGCTAATATTAAAGAACGAATGCCCAGGGAAGATGAGATGAATATGGAAGGGATAAAATACACAAGGAAAGCAGGAAATAATTGTAAATTATATCGGGAGACAATGTGAACCTGGTAGTTTATAACCTTATGAGAATCTGTTCTCTACAAACAAAAAAGCATTTTATCTTGATGAAGTCCCAAAAGTTAATTTTTGCTTTTGTTTCCCTTGCCTTAGAGAGGTGTCTTGAAAGAAGTTGCTGTGGCCAGTGTTGAAGAGGTTACTGCCTGTGTTCTCTAGTATTTTGATGGATTTCTGTCTCACATTGAGGTCCTTCATCCATTTGGAGTTTATGTTTGTGTGTAGTGTAAGAGAATGGCCCAATTTCATTCCTCTGCATGTGGTTGTCCCGTTTTCCAAGAACAATTTATGGAAAAGACTGTCTTTTTTCCATTGGATGTTCTTTTGTGATTTGTCAAAGAGTAGTTGACCATAGAATTGAGGGTCCATTTCTGGGGTCTCTATTCTGTACCATTGATCTATGTGTTTTTTTTTTTTTTTTTTTGCACCAGTACCATATTCTCTTGATGACTATGGCTTGGTAATATAGCTTGAAATCAGGCATTGTGATGGCCCCAGCTTTTGTTTTCTTTTTTAACATTTCCCTGGTGATTTGGTGTCTTTTTGGGCTCCAACACATTGTAGGATTGTTTGTTCCAGTGCTGTGAAAACTGTCGATGGTATTTTGATACAGATATTATTGAAAGTGTAAGTTGGAGGAGTGGGTCAAGATGGCAGAGAAGTAGGAGATGCTGTTTCAACCGGTCCCTTAAAGTGAGCTTATTATCTATCAGACCACTCTGAACACGCATGGAATCAGCCTTAGATGCAGACTTATACACTTCTGGATCTCTATGGGGCAGAAGACACTAGTGATGAATTAAAGCAGTGGAGTTGGAATGATGGGACTGATTTCGGAGGATAAACAGATGGGGGAGAGAGCCTCCTGAAGTGACCCATCGGAAAGTAATACCCCAAGTCGAGAGTGTCCTGTGATTGGGGACAAGCGTTAACTTGGAGTCTGGTTGAAAGCACTCGAAAAGAGCAAAAGATCTTAAGGGGCAACTGGTGGAATGGGGCTGTTATGGGAATGGGCTTAAGCCCACTGACCCAGGGTGGCTACTGCCAGCCAGCGCCATGCCAGAAAGAGTGTGATGAAGCATCCAGGCCATGGTCCCTGAGCCACTGGCCCACATGAGAGAGTCCAGGTGCACACCAGCCAGTGCTCTCCAGAACCACAGCTTGTTGCACTCTGTACCCACACTGCACAATGGGGGCTTGAGCCATGCTCCATACCCTTCTCTAAGAGAGGTCCATGCAGGCTCTAGCCAGTGGTCTCTATGACCAACCAAGTGTCTGAGCACTCCCAGCATGGCCGACATGAACATCTCAGCATGCTGTCTCTGGTTGGGATCTCTCCGGCTGTCTGGACCTGCCCAGACAGCAGCCCGGCAAAGGCAGTCACTGGAAACAGGCTACCCGGACCGATATCGCTCATGGCTTTAGTAGCACCAGGGTGCAGAGACAAGTGGGAGCTCCTGCGACACCTGAGATGGTGGCTGGGGACGTGCTTGACTGGTGGGAGGTGGCAGAGGGGGAGTCTATGTGTTCTGGACCATCCAGAGGGGATCAGACTGAGGCTTCTCTCTGAGACAGAGGTCTGGGTGCAGTTTGCTTTCCTCTAAACCTCTGAAGAACCACCAAAAGCCACCAAGCGGGGGAAAAAAAAAAAACCTCCAGAGAACAAAAGCCTGAAAAACCGGGTTCCTCAGAGCCCAGCCTCTTGACAGGGGGCAGGAGGAGTCAACCCAAGCAAGACTGCCTGAAAAACAACCTGGCAGACCCCTCCCCCAGAAAGCCAGCCCCCCAAAATGAGACGACAACCAACATGGTGTCCCCATAAAACTGTAAAACCCCTATATGAGGGGAAAAGAAGATATTAAACTCCCAGCGTTGCCCTAAAACTTGTATACTTCATAGATACAACTTTTATTTTTAATTTGTTCCCACTATTTTCATTCTTTTAATTTTTTAAAATAGATTTTTAACCTATTTATCATCACAATGAGATGTTCAGTACAACAAATTCCATACTAACCTTTTTACTTGAACTTTTTTGGATACATATACCTGTGTTTTTCTTTTCTTTTTCGATTTTTTAAATATTCATATAGAGATAACCTTCAAGGTAATCTTCTTTACCCAATCAATACTAACACTATTATAAATCAGTCTTAATCCCCCTTTATCATGGGAAAGTTGAGTCCTTTAACAAAGATATCAAGATACACCCAGGAAGAATCAAAATAACCTTCCTCACCCACACTGAGAATTTGTAACCACCCTCCCATCCTTTTCTTCTGCCAGTGTTTCTGTGTATTTGTGTTTGTTCTGGTCGTATATAAATCCTATACTTGGGGTTCATTTTGGCTGGGTTCTTTTTTCTTGTCATTTACTTTTGTCTGTCTTTTTGTTTGTCTGTTTTTGTTTGTATACTTTATAAATCTTACCTTTGGGGCCCATTCTGGCTGGATCTTCTCTTTTTTTTTCTTTCATTTTTTTCTCACTCTCTCTCTTTTTTCTATCTTTTGGTGGGGACTCCTGATGACTCAGAAGTGTTCCAGGGTGCACCTTCCCTGGATCACGGTGGATACATTCAGCTACACATCCCCTCAGCCATCTGTCACCAAAATGAGTAGGAGGAGGAATGCCCATCAGAGGAAAAATTCAGAGACTGTGCCCTCTCCATCAGAGCTATTGGATATGGGTAAACAGTGTGTCGGAAAGGGAATTCAGGCCAACAATTGTCCAGGCAAGGGCTAGGGTGGAGAAAACCATTAGGGACAACATGGACTAGATTAGGGCAGAAGTGAAAGGGATGATGTTCACAATGCTCTCAATGAGCTCCAATCTAATCTAAATTCTCTAACAGCTGGGGTAACTGAGGCGGGTTATAGAAGTAGTGATCTAGAGGACAAACTGATAGAGAAAAAAGATCCGGAACAAATAGGCCTGGAACAAATAGATTAGAAACCGTGAAAACAGAATTAGGGAAATAAGTGATGGCCATGACATGTTCCAACATCAGAAACAGTCAACAAAACAAAGAGGCAACCCACGGAATGAGAGAATATATTCACAAATGACACCACAGACAAAGGGCTGATATCCAAGATCTATAGAGAACTCCTCAAACTCAACCCACACAAAACAGATAATCCTGTCAAAAAATGGGCAGAAGACATGAACAGACACTTCTCCAAAGAAAACATACAAATCGCTATCAGACACCTGAAAAAATGTTCATCATCACTAGCCATCAGGGAGATTCAAATCAAAACCACATTGAGTTACCACCTCACACCAGTTAGAATGGCCAAAATTAGCAAGACAGGAAACAACGTGTGTTGGAGAGGATGTGGAGAAAGGGGAACCCTCTCACACTGCTGGTGGGAATGTAAGCTGGTGCAGCCACTTTCGAAAAGAGTGTGGAGATTCCTCAAGAAATTAAAAATGGAGCTACCCTTTGACTCTGCAATTGGGTATTTACCCCAAATATACAGATGTAGGGAAAAGAAGGGCCATCTGTACCCCAATGTTCATAGCAGCAATGGCCACGGTCACCTAACTGTGGAGGGAACCAGGATGCCCTTCAATGGACGGATAGATAAAGAAGATATGGTCTGTATGTACTAGGGGTATTATGCCTCCATCAGAAAGGACGAATACCCAACTTTTGCATCAACGTGGACGGGACTGGAAGAGATTATGCTGAGTGAAATAAGTCAAGCAGAGAGAGTCAATTATCATATGGTTTCGCTTATTTGTGGAGCATAAGGAATAACATGGAGGACCTGGGGAGATGGAGAGGAGAAGGGAGTTGAGGGAAATTGGAGGGGAGATGAACGATGAGAGACTGTGCACTCTGAGGAAATAACTGAGGGTTTTGGAGGGGCGGGGGGTGGGAGGTTGGGTGAGCCCGGTGGTGGGCATTATGGAGGGCACGTATTGCATGGAGCACTGATTGTGGTGCATAAGCAATGAATTCTGGAACGCTGAAAAGAAATTAAAAAAATAAATAAAAATTAAAAAAAATTAACCTAAAAAAACCCCTGAAAACTAATGATGTGCAGGATGGTGACTAAAATAACATAACAATAAAAAATAAAATGTAAGTGCATGGCCCTCAGGCATAGAGTGTCTTTAGCTTTGTTGTCCCTGTCACCTCCGCAGCCCAGCAGAGCTGACCCTTCCACAGGGTTTCTGACACAGGCAGGATGTGGATTCTCACACTGTGTCTCTTGCATAGTAATACACATACGTGTCCTGGGAGTTCAGGCTGCTGATCTGTAGATAGGCTGTGCTGACAGAGGTGTCCGTGGAGAAAACAAATCGACCGGAGAAGCCCTGGGCATATGTTGGATTCCCAGTGTTCGTGTTGATCCATCCCATGGACTGCAGGCTCTTTCCTGGTGCCTGTCGCACCCAGTTCATTGCATAGCTGGTGAAGGTGCACCCAGATGCCTTGCAGGAGACCTTCACGGATTCCCCGGGCTTCCTCACCTCAGCCTCAGACTGCAGCAGCTGCACCTGGGAGTGGAAACCTGTGGAGAGGGCATAGGAGGGATGAAGTCATGCTGACTGGCACTGTTCCCCTCCTCTGCCAAAGGACTGGGGGAATCCCTTACCTGTAGCCAACACCACCAGGAAGAGGATTCTCCAGCTCCAGTCCCTGGTGAGGTGCTGTGCTCTCACGGTTTCTACAAAGGATTGTGTGCAGCTGTTGGGTGATGATCTCAGGGCCCAAACATGTATATTTAAGTGAATACACCTTGGCTCATTTGCATATTCACAAAGCAGAATATTTCATATCAGGAAATGGCTCATTCGGAGAGAAGACACATCAGAGGGGAAACACATTCCTGGCATGCTGAGGTTCCGCATCTGAACATCTGTTTGAGGATATGCACCCTTGCCACATCCCCGACTCTGTGTTACCAGAGCTCTTTCCACTGAGAATGAGCCCGAGTACAGAGCTGTGGAGGCCACTGGGTAAGGCAGTTTCCTTAGGAGCAGAAGCGAGTGCTGATCTGGGACCAGGGGACCAGGGACGGCAAATGTGATGTGTCAGTCCCTGTGGACCAGTGTCTGTGATGCCCTGTGCACCTCCCTTCTCAGGTGGAGAAGTGGGGTCTGGGTAGAGAAACACCTGAACCTGAGACAGGTCACCTGGATGATGTGTCTGATAGACCCAAATGCACATATTGTAATGAAATGCTGCTAAACCTAACATAACTATGTGTGTAAAAATTACATATTCATATAGAGTCTCTTCTAATCAGGTAATGTGTTCAAATGTAAACATCAAGAAGTCATCCCCCTATTTAAGACAAAAAGTCATGATCATCAAACTAAAAATGATTTAATTAATAAAAGATGTCTCATTTAAGGGTAAATGACTAAACCATTTCTTTGGAAGCCATGAACAAGTCAGTCAAGCTCTGTGATACCCTGTATCAACATTTTCATGGATAAAGAAGATGTGGTATATAGATATACAATGGAATTTACTTCGCCAAAATAAATATTTGCAAAGATGTGGATGGAACTAGAAGGTATTATACTAGAGTGAAATAAGTCGACCAGGGAGCGACAACTATCATATAATTTCACTCATATGTCGAATTTAAGAAACAAAACACGATCATGGGGGAAGGGAGGGAAAAATAAAATAAGATGAAATCAGAGAGTGAGACAAACCACGAGAGACTCTTAAGTCTAGGAAACAAACTGAGGGTTGCTAGAGGGGAGGGGCCGGGGTCTGGGGTAAGTGGGTGATGGACATTAAGCAGGATATGTGATGTAAAGATCACTGGGTGTTATATGCAATCAATGAGTAACTGAATTTTACCTCCAAAAATAATGATACACTATATGTTAATTAAGTGAATTTAAATTAAATTAAAAAAAGATTTTCCTGCACCCCAATGTTCATAGCAGCAATGTCCACAATAACCAAACTGTAGAAGCAGCTAAGATATCCCTCAACAGATGAATGGATATAGAAGACGTGGTTCATATATACAATGGAATATTAGCCATCAGAAAGCAATGCCATTTACATTGACATGGATGGAACTGGAGGGTATTATGGTAAGTGAAATAAGTCAATCAGAGAAAAACATTTATCATATGGTTTCACTCATATGTAAAATATTAGAAATGGGGCAGAGAACATAGGGGAAGGGAGGGAAAACAGAATAGGAGGAAATCAGAGATGGAGACAAACCATGAGAGACTCTTGACCCCAGGAAACAAACTGAGGGTTGTGGATGGTGGGGGGATGGGGTAACTGAGTGATGGACATTAAGAGGGGCACATGATGTGATGAGCACTGAGTATTATATGCAACTAATGAATCTTTGAACATTATATCAAAAAAATTAAAAAAATTTTCATTTGGAAAAGCGAAATAACAAACACTAAATATGTAACAACAAACCAAACCCCCATTATTCACCTGTGACATGAGGAATCTGGTTTCTGGCCAGATCTGTCAAAGTCTGGAAGTCTTTAGTCTGCCCATAAGCTGAACAACAAGGGTATCTTTGTCCTATTAGGTGGCTGTGACAAATACCACTTCCTGGGTAGAAATGACTGCAGAAATGGATTCCATCAGAGTTATGAATGATGGAAGTCCAAGGTCAAGTCATGCAGCACATCCAGGCCCCCTCGCTCAGCCTGTACTGGGAGGGTGTCAGTCCCAGTGATCTCCAAAATGTTGTGGACAGTAGGTCCAGGCTTCTCTTTAGAGGATCATAATGCTTTCAGGGTCTTGACGAGTAGCTCTTGGGTTATGCTGAGATGGTCAACCCATAACCACCCCCTCGTCAAGTATTTCCACGTCCTTCCTGATTTCTTTGGAACAAGATCTCTCCTTCCTTCCAAGAGGAACAGGCTGAGAACTTTCCAAAATTTTCAGTTCTGCTTCATACTGATTAATGATTATGTCTTCATGTCATTTGTTCTTCCCACACTTTACCATAAGAATTCCAGAGAAACCTTTTGATGCTTTAAGCCTTTGCTCAGAAATTCCCTCAGCCTCTTACCAAGTTGCACCTTTCCCAAGTTCTTCCTTTCAGACCTCAATGCAAGCAAGCTCTCTACCCGTCTACAGCATAGGTCACCTCCCCTCTATTTCGCAAAGGCACATTCCTCATCTCGTGTGTGACATCATCAGAGTGGCTTGTTCTGTTCATGTCTTACCAGATACAGTTCACAAGCATTTAGACACTCTCTGGGAAGATTGGGGCTTTCACTGTAGGTCTCTCCTTTCCTTCTGGGGTCTCCAATGAACCACCCTTTACAACCCCTTCCTGACAATGTAGGCTTCCTTTGCACACATCACAGAAGGCTGCCAGCCCTTACCCATTACTCAGATCCAAACCACTTCCATGATTTAGGTCTTTGTTACAGCATCACCACACTTCTCAGGATGGTATAACAGAGAGCATAAACCAGGTAGCTTAGTAATCAATTTCTCACATTTCTGGAGCCTTCGAAGTGCAAGATCTAGGTATTGGCATATTCGCTGTGTAGTGAGTGCCTCCATCTGGATCATTGGGCATGTCTTTAAACTGTGTCTTCATATGGTAAATGGAAGGTTTTGGGGATCCTGTGGGATCATGACAGCTCTGATTCCATTCATAACCCGACACTCTCCCAGAGCCCTTACTCCTTTGCCATCTGGCAAAGTTTAAAAATGGGCATACACAGGGAATCACAACTTACTAGGGCAAAAGCCACCCACAGAAATATCCACAGGACCCACAGGAAAGTAGGAAAATTGAACTGTAGATGGTGATTTGATGAATGTTCAGTGTGGAGATGTCTGAGTTGAGACTCTTGTGGAATTGGTGACAACCTTAGGGGTTTCCTAGAAGTTTGTGTTTTAAGTCCAGAAGTCCCACCTCATTACCCTAGGAAGGAAAGGATGGACATTTACTGTGCTTCAGAGGTGGAGAAAGATCCTCTTGAGAAATTTTCCAGATAAATCAAGACCTGGGGGACAGTAATGCCAAAATCCAGTCCATTCTAGATTTCTGGGTGGGGTAAGGGAAGCACCTCCCGTCCTCCCCTCCCCTTAGTCCTTCCTGTGTCACCTCAGTGAGGGGTAATCTGAAAATCTCTTGTGAGGACAACATCAATGGTCTCAGATCAGGGATAGAAAGACCAACCATAGACTACAAACACCTGTCCTATACCCACACCTTATCCCCCTACATTAGGGGTCTTTTATAATAATAACAGAAGAAAAAGCAAATTGAGCTAGAAAACTAGAAGTTATTTTTGAATTCTCTAGGGAAAACCAGATTCAAATGAGACAAAAACAGAAAGGAGAGGAAATGTCGGCATTGTCTCATTTGTAGTTTATATAGTATTTTTCTTCTGAATCATATTTTAGGCTATGGCTCCCATTTGAGCCCCACTTTAGGGTTCTGCCATCATGGAGGATTTTCATATTGAGCCTCACTCTACATCTGGAACTTGGTGGGGACCAGGAAAGAGTGACAGGGTTCCAGCTCCATGGGGCTCAGGGTTCAGAGAAGTTTGAGGGAGAAGTTACACGTAGGGCAGAGTGAGGTCATGGTGGCTTTCTATGGGATACTTGAAGGACATCACAGTCTGGGCAGGGATCCAGGCTCTACCAGCTGGATCTCAGGATTCATGTGGATTCCCTGTGTGGAAGTCAGGAAACATGTTTCAGACACAGCCCCCAAGGCTACTCTCAGAACAGGCCCCAGCAGGACTGGGACAGGTTTTTCTCTCTGGCTTATCATCATGCCTGTTTTATGGTGTAATCTGAGAGCCCCACCCATTAGGTGGGCTGCTTTTCCATCCAGGAGATTGAGCAGTGCCTACAGTTCCTGATCACCAGTGCCAACCCACATGGATAATGAGTCAGAGGATAAACTGCAACTAGGAGAACAAGGACCCAGTTTGGGTAGATGTCCTGGGAGTACTTTCATAACCATGTAGAGGCAGTGTGTGCCCACTGAGGGCTGAGAACAGGCACTAAGTTTTCAGAAAGCCTGGGCTGTGCAGGTGCTTCTCAGGGATGATGAGAATTCCCACAGTTCCTTTTGTGGAGAAAGAAAAACAGGATATGGATGAGGTTGATGAAGGAAAGTTCCCCAGGGCCTGGTGAGATCTCCTTTACACGTACACAATGTTATCTCATTCTGGTTGGCTTCATGGAGAATATGAGAAATTAGCAGAGTGGGAATGCTCAGACTGATATCAGAGGATAAACAGAGGGGGCAGGGAGCCACCAGAAGTGACCCACTGGAAAATAATACCCCAATATGAAAGTGTCCTGTGACTGGCGACCAGCATTAACTTGGTCTGTTTAAAAGTACTCAAAAAGTGTAAAAGATCTTAAGGGGCAACTTGTGGAATCATGCGGTCATGGGCATGGGCTAAAGCCCACCACCCCAGACTTCTTCACAGGTGGCCACCCATGCCAGAGAGTACAGTGCATGGTCCCTGAGCCTTTGGCTCTCTGCTGCTTGCACCACTGCTCGAGCTGGGCACACTCCTGCTCATGCCTGAGAGAGACCACTGCAAACTCCGGTCAGAATCCCACGGCCCCAGCCTTTCGTGCCTGCATGACGCTGGGGTCTGTGGGCATCCAGACCATGCCAGAGAGAACCCAGCATGAACTTCTAGTCAGGGTCCCTCAGCCTGCGGCCTTCCATGGCCTGCAACTCCTCTGGGTGTGGGCACACCTGGAGTGGGCCTGGACCCTGGACAGCTGTCCCAGCAATGGTAGTTGCCTGGGTTTGGGCTTACGCGGGCCAATATCCCTTGTGGTGTTAACGGCACGGGAGTGCAGAGACCAGTGGGGGCCTCGGGTGACCACTGAAACTGCTGCTGGTGGTGCACACCACCTGTGGGAGGTTATGGTGTTTAGCGGAGTTTGCAAAGGTGGAGTCTCTGTGTTCTGGACCACCCAGAGGAGAACAGTCTGAGGGTTCTCATTGAGGTGGAGGTCTCAGTGCAGACAGCTTGATTTCCACTAAACCCCTAAAAAGCCATAAAAATCCGACAAAGCACAAAACCCTCTAGAGAACAAAAGCCTAAAAACACCAATTTCCACAGAGCCTGGCGCTTTGATAGGTGGCAGAGCGACTCACCGAAAGCAGTACTGACTGAAAATCAAGGTGGCAGGCCCCTCCCCTAGAAGACAAGGCAAAAGAAAAAGAGGACAACCACCACAAGGTCTCCATAAAACTGTAAAACCCCAACGTCAAGGGTAAACAATATATTAAGTTCCTGGTAAAACCTGTATATTTCATAGATACAACTTTTCTTTCTCTCTTTCTTTTAAAAATTTGTTTTCACTACTCTTGTTCTTAAAATTTTTTTAACCTACTTACAACTACAGTTTTTTTAATACAACATATTCCATAATAACTTTTTAACTTTAACATTTTCATACAATATCTGTGTTTCGTTTCTTTTTCCTTTTTAAAAAATATACATATACATAAAAGCTTCAAGGCAATCTTTCCCCCCTATTCAATACTACACTATATTTAAACTAGTTTTAATTTCCCTATATCTCTGGAAAGTTGAGTCCTTTGCAAAGATAACAAGATATACCCAGGAAGAACCGAAATTACCTTCCTCACCCACATCGAGGGCTTACAACCACCACCCATCTGATTCTTCTGTTCAATAAATGGTGCTGGGCAAATCTGACAGCTATGTATAGAAGAATGAAACTCGACCATTCTCTTATACCACACAAAGATAAACTCGAAATGAATAAAAGACCTCAATTTGAGGCAGGAATCTATCAAAATCCTAGAGGAGAACATCAGCAGTAACCTATTTCACATCAGCCACAGCAACTGCTTTCAATACGTGTCTCCAAAGACAAAGGAAACAAAAGCAAAAATGAACTTTTGTGACTTCATCAGGATCAAAAGCTTCTGCACAGCAAAGGAAACAGTCAACAAAACAAAGAGGCAACCCACTTTGGGAGAAGATATTCACAAATGACGTTACAGACAAAAGATATCCAAGATCTATAGAGAACTCTTCAAACTCAACCGGCACAAAACAGATAATCCTGTCAAAAAATGGGCAGAAGACACGAACAGACAGTTTTCCAAAGAAAACATACAAATGGCTATCAGAAACCTGAAAAAATGTTCATCATCATTAGCTCTCAGGGAGATTCAAATCAGAACCACATTGAGATACCACCTTACACCAGTTAGAATGGCCAAAATTAGCAAGACAGTAGACAACGTGTGTTGGAGGGGATGTGGAGAAAGGGGAACCCTCTTACACTGTTGGTGGGATTGCAAGTTTGTGCAGCCACTTTGGAGAACAGTGTGGAGATTCCTTAAGAAGTTAAAAATAGAGCTTCCCTATGACCCTGCAATTGCACTGCTGGGTATTTACCCCAAAGATACAGAAGGAGTGAAAAGAAGGGCCATCTGTACCCCAATGTTTATAGCAGTAATGGCCACAGTCGCCAAACTGTGGAAAGAGCCAAGATGCCCTTCAATGGATGAATGGATAAGGAAGATGTGGTTCATATACACTATGGAGTATTATGCCTCCATCAGAAAGGATGAATACCCAACTTTTGTATCAGCGTGGATGGGACTGGAAGAGATTATGCTGAGTGAAATAAGTCAAGCAGAGAGAGTCAAGTATCATACGGTTTTGCTTATTTGTGGAGCATAACAAATAGCATGGAGGACAAGGGGAGATGGAGAGGAGAAGGGAGTTGGGGGAAATTGGAGGGGGAGATGAATCATGAGAGACTGTGAACTCTGGGAAACAAACTGAGGGTTTTGGAGGGGAGGGATGTGGGAGGTTGGATGAGCCTGGTGGTGTGTATTATGGAGGGCACATTATGCATGGAGCACTGGGTGTGGTGCATAAACAATGAATTCTGGAGCACTGTCAAGAAATTAAAAAAATAAATAAAAATAAAAAAAGAAGATATAGTCCATATATACAATGCAATATTACACCTCCATCATGAAGGATGAATGCCCAAGTTTTGTATCAACCAGGATGGGACTGGAGGAGATTATGCTGAGTGAAACAAGTCAAGAGGAGAGTCAATTATTACATAGTTTCACTTACTTGTGAAGCATAAGGAATAACATTAGGATAAGGACATTAGGATAAGGGAAGGAAAAGTGAATAGGGGTAAATCAGAGAGGGAAACGAACCAGGAGAGACTTTGGACTCTGAGAAACAAACTGAGGCTTTTGGAGGGGTGAAGAATGGGGGGATTGGTGAAAATGGTGGTGGGTATTGTGGAGGGCACGTAGTGCATGGAGCACTGGGTGTGGTGCATAAACAATGAATATTGGAACACTGAGAAACTAAAATAAAACTAAAGAAAAAGTTATTATGGAATATGTTATATTAATCCTCTAGTTGTACTGGCAAGTAGGTTAAAAAAATAAAAAGACAAGAATCATGAGAACGAATTAAGGAAAAAAAAGAATGAATGAAAAGTTGTATCTATGAAATATACAGGTTTTGGGGCAATACCAGGAACTTAATATATTGTTTTCCCCTGATACTGGGGTTTTAAAACTTTATGGAGTCCCTCTGGTGGTTGTCCTCTTGTACTTTTGGCTTGTCTTCTGGGGGAGGAGCCTGCCACGTTTATTCCAGTCAATTTTTCTTGGAATGAGTCACCCTGCCACCTATCAAGGGGCTTGGCTCTGTGGAAACCGGTTTTTCAGGCTTTTGTTATCTGCGGGTTTTTGTTCTTTGGCAGCTTTCTGCATTTCTTCAGAGGGTCAGAGCAAAGAATCTCTGTGCACTCAGACCTCCACCTCAGAGAGAAGACTCACACTCTTCCCCTCTGGGTGGTCCACAACACGTGACTCCCACTCTGCAAACACTGCTGAACGGTGCCATCTCCCACAGGCTGGATGCACCCCCAGCCCCTGTCCCAGTAGTGACCCGAGGCGCTGACTTGTTCTGTACCCCCGTGCCACTAAATCCACTGGTCTTTGGAGTGCAGTTTTGGTGGCTGCCTTTGCTGGGACTGCTGTCTGAGTCCAGGCCCACACCGGCTGGGCTCATACTCTGCAGTCGCTCAGGTAGCAGAAGGCTGCAGACCAAGGGACCCCAACCGGAGTTCATGCAGGTTCTGTCAGGGGTGGGCTGGGTGTGCTCAGATGCCACAGTCACACAGGTCACGGAGGTCTTAGGCAGAGGATAGCTGTGGGCTGAGGGATCCTGACCAGAGTTCATGCCGGGCTGTCTCAGGCGCCGGTGGCAGTGCATTCAGCCCAAGTGGTGATGCAAGTAGTGGAAAGCCACCTGCTCAAGGACCATGGACTGGGGGCCCTGCCAGACTCTCTCTGGCATAGATGGTCACCACCCTGGGACCACAGGCTTAGCCCCCTGCCAATCATGGCCCAATTCCTCCAGTTGCCCCTTAAGGTTTTTTGTTTTTTTTGAGTGCTTTTAACCAGACTCCATCTCAGCTGGTCCCCAATCACTGGACACTTTCATATTGGTGTATTACTTTCCAAATGGGTCACTCCTGGTGTCTCTCTCTCCCTTCTGTTTATCTTCCAATATCTGTCCAGCGTTCCCACTCTGCTTTACCTCTCCACTGATGTTTTCTGCCCCCACAGAGATCCAGAAGTGTATAATCTTACATCTCAGGCTGATTTCATGGGTGTTCAGTGTGCTCTGGTATATATTTAGCCCACATCAGAGGACCGGTTGAAACAGGGTCTCCTACTTCTCTGCCATCTTGCCCCTCCCAGTAGATGATCACTATTGAGCCTCACTTCCATTTGGCACTTGGTAGGGATCAGGAGAAAGTGACAGGGCTCCAGCCCCATGGGGCTCATTGTCCCATGACAGGTTGAGAGAGAAGTTAGAAGCAGGACAGAGTGAAATCAGGGTGGCTTGTGGCTTTCTGTGGGATATTGGGAGGATATCACTGGATGAGCAGGGATATGGGCTCCGGCAGCTGGATCTCAGGATTCACGTGGATTCCCAGTGTGGAAGCTGGGAAACATGTTTCAGACACAATGCCCAACGCTGCTCTCATGGACGCTCCCCCCAAAACAGGACCCGACAGGACTGGGATTGGTTTTCCTCTCTGTATTTTTATCTCACCTGTTTCACCAGAAATCTGAGAGCCCCTCTCCTCAGGTGGGCTGCTTTTCCACCCAGGAGAGTGAGCAGTCCCTACAGAAGGGCAGTTCCTGATCACAAGTGTCCACCCACATCGATAATGAGTCAAAGAAGAAACTGTAGCCTGGAGAACAAGGAGCCAGTTGTGACAGACGTCCTGGGCTGATGCTCATATCCACGTGGAGACATTGTGTTCCCCCTGAGGCCAGAGAACAGGCACTCAGCATGCAGAGAGCTTGGGCTGTGCAGATGCTTCTCAGGGATGATAGGAATTCCCAGCGTGGGCTTTTGTGGAGAAAGAAAATGTGACATGGAATTTGAGGGAGGGAAGTTCCCTATTGACTGGTGAGATCTCATCTACATGAAAAGAACTTTTTCTCATCTCAACGTTTTCTCATCTACTTGGCTGCATGGAGAATAAGAGGAATAAGAGGTGGGAAAAAAAAACGTGATATATTCTTGAGTTCAGCTGAGAGTCTATAGAGGAAATCCCTGATCTCAAAAGGAAGCCCCACCCCCCACTACACCTTCTCCTGGTTCTCATCAAATTGTCTGATGTCCCCACCACCCCAAATGTTCTGAGCACCCTCTGGTGACCCTAGATCCCTTTGGTGACCTGATTGCTTGCTGGTGTCCTGAGAGTCCCCTGGTGTCCTTAGTCCCCATGCAGCACAGACTTTCCTCTGTCCCTGAAGGGAGGTTTGTGTCTGGGCTCACACTGAAATAGTTTCACTATGTGGTTTACACATTAATAAATAGTCCTGTCCTTGGCTCTCAAACTGTTCACCTGCGGATAAAGCACGTTCTTGCCACTGTCTCTGGAGTTGGTGAATCGCTCCTTCACAGAGCCTGCAAAGTTGTGCTATGTCCATCAGCATTAATCCATGCAACCCACTGCAGCCCCTTCCCTGGAGCCTGGTGGACCCAGCTCATGCCATTACTACTGAAGGTGAATTCAGAGGCTGTGCTGGAGAGTCTCAGGGACCCCCACATGTCACCAGGTCTCCCTCCAAATCCAACAACTGCACCTCACACTAGACACCTGCAGACACAAGACATCCTGGTCAAGAAACTGTCACACATCCATGGTTTCTTTCACTCATATCCACTCACATCCTCGACATCTCTTGTTCTCCAGAAATTACCCTTTAAAAGAGCAACAAGGAAAACCCAGCCAAGCACAAACTCCATGGTGAGTTCTCTGTGTCCTGTCCTGATCACAGAATGGAACACCTGGGAATCCCGGGCCTGGGGCTCCTCTCCCAGCTGTAGGATCAGGGCTGTGCTGGTTTAATCAGGAGATGGAGGACCCTATTTGCATGTCCTCTGAGTATAGAACAAATTTTACAGGTAGCGTCTTCAAGGTGGCAGTGACCTAGAGTAGTTGTGTGGCTCCTGGGATAGTTTGGTTACCATGGTATCCTTGAGGAAAGTCCGCTCTTTTATTTTGCAGTTTTGCTAGGACGATTTCTTAGCACCAAAAATCTTCCTTCTTTCACATATTCACCCAGAACCTGTGATGTAGGTACCAATTTTAGTACCATTGTAAAGGTGGATAGGTACACACTGCAGCACAGAGGGGTTGTGTAGATGTCCAAAAGCACACAGCAGGTGAGAGTGAGCCCGTGTCTGGGTCTGTCCTCTTCATCATGGGACCTGGATGCTCCCCTGAACCACTTTCAGGATAGAGTTAGACATGGAATTTGCAGACTTCCTGACTTTCCAGAAGTCCCAATAAACTGATGTGTGTAGACCAGGTCTTTCTGTCACAGAAATTTGGGGACATGTAGAAGCCTTGACAGAGACTCACAGAGTTGATGGACACAACAACCACAAGGGGCATTTACACTTAAACTCTCTGTACACATCAATGGAAAGCCTTAATAAAGATAAAAGAGTGGAATTATTAGTCACACAATTAAAGTCAGAACACCTGAGATCAGAAATAATGCTGTTAGTTAAAGACAATCGCTCATCTCTGGAATGGAGATCATTGTACTTCTACACTCACATTTATTGCCACGACGACATCAATTATATTTATCCCAGTGCTTGGCCCTTGGCAAGTTTGATTATTGCCATTTTGATGGTTTATTTCAAAAATAGAAGGCTCTTCTGTGCTTCTACAGATTTTGCAAACTGTTTACTGTGTTCTTGTTAGGAGGAAGTTTGCAGAGCACGGAGCTGGAACCCTTGAGAGGAGACCAGCCCTCAACCAACCTATTGTCTTGGATCATGAGTTCCCTGATTCCTGAGTCAAAGGGATTGTGAGCACACCCTGATAGTCCCAGTGCACCTGTTGGGGTCACAGGTCCCTGCAGAGATACAGGGATTCCTTTTCCCTTTTCCCCATTTATCTAACATGCAAGGAAAGACCATCCCAGCATGACCCCAAAGACCATCCTGTTGAAAGGATGTCTCCTCAAACTTATTTCCTATAGTTGGCTTCCTCACTCTGCTCCTTGGCTACGATATTCACCTATATTTGTTATATTCAGAGGTGAGCAGGAATCTTGAATCAAGTCCCTACTATCAGGTGCCCTCAGGTCTCTGAGGTCTTTTCCTCCAGCGGCTGTAAAGTCATAGATTCTATTGTATGGAAAATGTTCCCTCTCTCTGTAAGGTGAGGACCAGCTGCTTGTCCTGGGAGAAGTCATTCTAGTGGCCAAGTCTCTGATATGTTTCTAATTATATTTGATATGAATCATTAATGAAACTGCCATTGGTCTGAGAATTCACTTCAGGAGAAGATATTGGATTTTAGCCATTCTGACAGGTATGAGGTGGCATTTTACTATGGTTTTGATTTGTGCTTCCCTGATAATGAGTGACGTTGGGCATCTTTTCATGTATCTGTTAGCCATCTGGATGTCTTCTTTGGATAAGTGTCTATTCCTGTCTCCTGACCATTTATTAACTGTATTATTTATTTTTTGGGTGTTGAGATTGGTAAGCTCTTTATAGATTTTGGATAATAACCCTTTACCAGGTATGTCTTATGCAGATATCTTCTCTCATTCATCACTCATGATGAAAACAGATGAAGGAAAACAGATGAACATAAGGGAGCTGGGAAAAGAAAAAAAAGAGGGAGGGAAACAACCATAAGTGACTCTATAATAGAGAACAAACTGAAGGTTGATGGAGGGAGACGAGTGAGGATTGGGCTAGATGGTGATGGGCATTAAAGAGGGCACCTGTTGTGATGAGCACTAGGTGCAAGTGATGGATCACTGAATTATACTCCAGATACCAATATTGCACTGTGTGATAAGTGTTTTCCCTGTGCTCATGGTCCCCAGTCCTGCTATACTTCCTTCTTGCTTCCAACCTGCACATGTGGCCTCATGGGGAGAATCCTACAAGTACTTTTGAAGGCAAGAAGAACCTTGAACTTGGTTCACATTTGATTCTGCATGATATTCAGACACCAGTTAAAGGCAGACCTTACTAGTCTTACCATGTTTTCCACCGCCCTGAAGCACCTGATTTTTTTTTTTTTTTTACAAGAGAAGTTTCCTAAAGAAGACAGGATTGAAACACTGATTCAGTGGCAACATCTTGCAAATTTGAGGCAAGCGTGAGATCCTTCATGGTCATCCTGCCAGGTAATGGACTGGGACAGGCTGAAGAGTTAGCTAACAGTGAAGAGAATACGTCATTGGTAAAATATCAAAGCAGCTATAAATAGCAGCTTTCATTCTTTTCTGTTTACAGAAATGAGGACCTTAGCTATCATGCCTATTTCCTCCTTACTTTTTATAAATATATTTGTGTTTCTGTTTTGTTCCCTGTCCTTTTTCTTTGCCATGTAACAAAAAATACAATTGGCTTTATATCATTGCATTTAAGAGTTCTTAATTTTCCACCACAATATTTTGGTTGAAGGATATCAAGGGAAAGAGTAAACACCATTTAAGAGCTTCACCTCCTCCTCTGTGGAAGGGTGTATAGTGTTTTTGGTTGTATGCAGGATATAAGGTGAAATTATGACCGTGCTATTTTCTTTATTTTCAGAATGAGTGCAATTTAAGGAGCTGCATATGGATGCCCATGTTTACAGAAGGTTGATGAGTGATGGTTAATTCTATGCGTCAGAGTGACTGGGACAGAAACATTGTTTCTCTGCATGTCTGTGATGCTGTTTCTAGGAGAGATTGATATTTGCATCCATGGTCTCTGTGTACATGGGCACCATCAAATCCATTAAAATTCTGAATAGAGTAAAAGGCTAAGGGAGGAGGAATTCCCGCATGTTTACTTCCTGTGTGCATGCTTGACCAGGTACATTGGTCACCTCCTGCCCTTGGGTGTGCTTACACCTTCAGGTCCCCAGGTTTTCTGCTAGACCCCATTGAGAATCTGATGAGAATTACATCACGGGCCATCCTGGGTCTCCACCTTGTGATAGTAGATCATGGGACTTCTCAGACTCTTCAGTGATGTATGCCAATGGGCTATGGGTTCTGTTTGTCAGGAGAACTATGACTAATACATGGAGATTCTAGTATGCCTTGTGGTTTATAGTAATTGATAAAATATGTCACGCATATAAAGGTCTGACAATCAAACTTCTATGAATGAAGTGTCATGTTGTGTGTTTGGGACAAGAGCTGGGTGAGGATAATGAGGAGTGAAGAAATGATAAAGAGATCACCAGATCTAAGAAGGAAGAGATCTCTCATCCATGAACACCAAAGGGAGATGTCTACTTCTGCTCATCCTGGGGGCGATTCTTAGAGCCTTGCAGAAGCAAGAGTGCCGATGACAATCTCAGGATGATATCTTTTTTTTAAAAATATGATTTCACTTTTTCAGTGTTCCAAGATTCATAGTTTATGCCCCACGCTCATTGTTCCATGCAATACTTGCCCTCCTTAATACCCACCACTAGGCTCACCCATCCCACCACCCTCCTCCCCTCCAAAACACTCAGAGTATTTCTCAGAGTCCACAGTCTCTCATGGTTTGTCTCTCCCTCTGATCTACCCTAATTCACTTTTCCTTTCCTTCTCCTAGTATCCTCCATTTTTTTCCCTAGCCTCCCCAAGTAAGTGAAACCATATGTAATTAGTTTTCTCTGCTTGACTTATTTCACTCACACAATTTCCTCCAGTTCTGTACACGTTGAGAGAAAAGTGGGTATTCATCCTTTCTGATGGAAACAATATTCCATTGTATATATGGACCATATCTTCTTCTTTAAAAAAATTTTTTTTTAATTTTTTCAATTTCTTTTCGGTGTACTAGATTTCATTGTGTATGCACCACACCCAGAGAATACGTCATTGGTAAAATATCAAAGCAGCTATAAATACCAGTTTTCATTCTTTTCTGGTTACAGAAATGAGGACCTTAGTTATCATGCCTATTTACTCCTTATTTTTTATAAATATGTGTGTGTTTTTGTTTTGTTCCCTGTCCCTGTCCCATGTCCCTGCTCCATGCAATCTGTGCCCTCCATAATACCACCACCAGGCTCACCCAACCTCCCACCCGCCGCCCCTTCAAAACCCTCAGGTTGTTTCTCAGAGTCCATAGTCTCTCATGGCTCATCTCCCCTCCAATTTCCCCCAACTCCCTCTTCTTCTCCAGCCTCCCATGTCCTCCATATAATTTCTCATGCTCCACAAATAAGTGAAACCATATGATACTTGACTCTCTCTGTTTGACTTATTTCACTCAGCATAATCTCTTCCAGTCCTGTCCATGTTGCTACAAAAGTTGGGTATTCGTCCTTTCTGATGGAGGCATCATACTCCATAGTGTATATGGACCACATCTTCCTCATCCATCCGTCCGTCGAAGGGCATCTTGGCTCTTTCCACAGTTTGGCAGCCATGGCCATTGCTGCTATAAACATTGGGGAACAGATGGCCCTTCTTTTCACTCCATCTGTATCTTTGGGGTAAGTACCCAGTCGTGCCATTGCAGGGTCATAGGGAAGCTGTATTTTTAATTTCTTGAGGAATCTCCACACTGTTCTCCAAAGTGGCTGCACCAACTTGCATTCCCACCAACAGCGTGAGAGGGTTCCCCTTTCTCCACATCCTCTCCGACACATGTTGTTTCCTGTCTCACTAATTTTGGCCATTCTAACTGGTGTAAGGTGGTATCTCAATGTGGTTTTGATTTGAATCTCCCTGATGGCTAGTGATGATGAACATTTTTTCATGTGTCTGGTAGCCATTTGTATGTCTTCATTGGAGAAATGTCTGCTCATGTCTTCTGCCCTCTTTTTGACATGATTATCTTTTTTGTGTGTGTTGAGTTTGAGGAGTTCTTTATAGATCCTGGATATCAACCTTCTGTCTGTAGTGTCATTTGAGAATATCTTCTCCCATACCATGGTTTCCCCTTTTATTGTTGACTGTTTCCTTTGCTGTGCAGAAGCTTTTGATCTTGATGAAGTCCCAAAAATTCACTTTTGCTTTTGTTTCCTTCGCCTTTGGAGACATATCTTGAGAGAAGTTGCTGTGGCTGATATCGAAGAGGTGCCTATGTTCTCCTCTAGGATTCTGATGGATTCCTGCCTCACGTTGAGATCTTTTATCCATTTCGAGTTTATCTTTGTGTACAGTGTAAGAGAATGGTCGAGTTTCATTCTTCTACATATAGCTGTCCAGTTTTCCCAGCACGATTTATTGAAGAGACTGTCTTTTTTCCACTGGATATTTTTTCCTGCTTTTTCGAAGATTATTTGACCATAGAGTTGAGGGTCCATATCTGGGCTCTCTACTCTGCTCCTTTGGTCTGTGTGTCTGTTTATATGCCAGTACCATGCTGTCTTGGTGTTCACAGCTTTTTAGTAAAGTTTGAAATCAGTCAACGTGATGCCCCCAGTTTTGTTTTTCTTTTTCAACATTTCCTTAGCAATTTGAGGTCTCTTCTGATTCCATACAAATTGTAGGATTATTTGCTCCAGCTCTTTGAAAAATACTGGTGGAATTTTGACTGGAATGGCATTGAAAGTACAGATTGCTCTGGGCAGTATAGACATTTTAACAATGTTTATTTTTCCGATCCAAGAGCATGGAATGGTCTTCCATCTTTTTGTGTCTTCTTCAATTTCTTTTAGGAGTGTTCTGTAGTTCCTCGAGTACAGATCCTTTACCTCTTTGGTTAGGTTTATTCCCAGGTATCTTATGGTTCTTGGTGCTCTAGTAAATGGAATCAATGCTCTAATTTGCCTTTCTGTATTTTCATTGTTAGTGTATAAGAAAGCAATGGTTTTCTGTACATTGACTTTGTATCCTGCCACATTACTGAATTGCTGTATGAGTTCTAGTAGTTTGGGGGTGGAGTCTTTTGGGTTTTCCATATAAAGAATCATGTCATCTGTGAAGAGAGAGAGTTTGACTTCTTCATTACCAATTTGGATACCTTTTATTTCTCTTTGTTGTCTGATTGCTGTTGCTAGGACTTCTATGTTGAACAAGAGTGGTGAGAGTGGGCATCCTTGTCGTGTTCCTGATCTCAAAGGGAAGGCTGTCAGCTTTTCCCATTGAGGATGATATTCGCTGTGGTTTTTTCATAGATAGATTTGATGAAGTTGAGGAATGTTCCCTCTATCCCTATACTTTGAAGTGTTTAGATCAGGAACGGATGCTGGATATTGTCAAATGCTTATTCTGCATCAATTGAGAGGACCATGTGAATCTTCTCTCTTCTCTTATTGATTTGTTGTATCACATCGATTGATTTGTGAATGTTCAACCACCCTTGCAACCCAGGAATGAATCCCACCTTGTCATGGTGGATAATTTGTTTTTAAAGATTTTATTTATTTATTTGACAGAGATCACAGGCAGAGAGGCAGGCAGAGGGAGAGGGCAAGACAGGATCCCGGCTGAGCAGAGAGCTCAGTGAGGGGTGAAAAATTTTCAATTTGCAATAATCACACCTCAGATAAACCTCATTAGATACAATACTATGGTGGATAATCTTTTTAATGTGCTGTTGGATCCTATTAACTAGGATCATGTTGAGAATCTTAGCATCCAAATTCATCAGGGATATTGGTCTGAAATTCTCCTTTTTGGTGGGGTTTTTACCTGGTTTGGGAACAGGGTAATGCTGGCTTCATAAAAAGAGATTGGAAGTTTTCCTTCTGCTTCAATTTTTTGAAACAGCTTCAAAAGAATAGGTGTTATTTCTTCTTTGAAAGTTTGGTAGAATTCCCCAGGGAATCCGTCAGGTCCTGGGCTCTTGTTTTTTGATCACTGCTTCAGTCTTGTTACTCGATATTCGGTTATTCAGCTTGTCAGTTTCTTCCTGATTCAGTTTTGCAAGTTTATAGTTTTCCAGGGATGTATCCATTTCGTCTAGATTGCTTAACTTATTAGCAAATAACTGTTGATAATAATTTCTGATGATTGTTTCTATGGTGTTATGATGTTAGTCATGATCTTTCCCTGTTGTTTGAGGGTGGAATGTTCTGTATATATTGATGAGGTCCATCTGGTCCGATATGTCATTCAATGCTCTTGTTTCTTTATTGATTTTCTGCTTCGATGATCTGTCTATTACTGAGAGAGGCGTGTTAAGATCTCCTACTACTAATGTATTCATATCAATATGACTCTTTATCTCGATTAATAGTTTTCTTATGTAATTGGCTGCTCCCATATTGGGAACATAGATATTTACAATTGTTAGATCATCTTGGTGGATAGTTCCTTTAAGAATGATGTAGTGTCCTTCTGTATCTCTGACTACAATCTTTGGTTTAAAATCTAATTTATTTGATATGAGAATCACTACCCCGGCCTTCTTTTGAGGCCCATTGGCATGAAAGATGCTTCTCCATCCCTTCACTTTCAGTCTGGGTGTATCTTTACGTTCGAAATGGGTCTCTTGTAGACAACATATGGATGGGTCCTGTCGTTTTATCCAATCTGCAACCCTGTGTCATTTTATGGGCACATTTAGGCCATTCACGTTGTGAGTGATTATTGAGAGATATGTTTTTATTGACACCATGTTACCTGTGAAGTCTTTGTTCCTATAGGTTGTCTCCATATATTTATGTTCAATGATATTCTTGGTTTTTTATCTCTTTTATAGAACTCCCCTTGATATTTCCTGCAGTGTCAGCTTGGTGGTTGCATAGTCTTTTAAGCTTTGCCGGTCTTAGAAACTCTTTATCTCTCCATCCATTTTGAATGTCAGTCTTGCTGGATAAAGTTTTCTTGGCTGCATGTTCTTCTCATTTAGTGCCCTGAATATATCTTGCCAGCCCATTCTGGCTTGCCAGGTCTCTGTGGACAGGTCTGACGTTATTCTGATGGGCTTTCCTCTGTACATAAGGAATCTCTTCCTCCTAGCTGCTTTCAAGAGCTCCTATCTAAAATTATAATTCCTCATTTTCACAATCGGGTGTCTGGAGGTCTTTCTAGATTCTATGATCTTGGGGGAAACCTTTCTGCCTTTATGACATGAATGCTGGTTCCATTCGCCAGATTGGGAAAATTCTAATGGAGAATTTGTTCAACTATATCTTCTAGTCTTCTTTCTTTCTCTTCCCCCTCAGGGATTCCAATAGTTCTGACATTGGAATGTTTCATGGTGTCATTTATTTCCCTAATTCTGTATTCATGGCTTCTAAGTATTTGTTCCAGGCTTCCTCCTGATCCTTTTTCTCTATGTTTGCCCTCCAGATCACTAATTGTATCTTCTGCCTCAGTTACCCTAGATTTTAGAGAATTTAGATTAGATTGGAAGTCATTGAGAGCGTTGTGAACATCATCCCTGGTGGCTTTCTCTTCTGCCCTAATCAATTCCATTTTGTCATCAAAGGCTTTCTCCAACCTAGTTATTGACTGCATAATTGTTAGCCTGAATTACCTTTCTGACATAGTGTCTATGTCCGTATCCAATAGCTCTGATGGAGAGGGCCCAGTCTCAGAATTTTTCTTTTGTTGGGCATTCCTCCTCCTAATCATTTTGATGAGAGATGGCTGAAGGGGTGTGTAGCTGAATGTATCAATTGTGGTGCAGGCCAGGCGCACCCTGGAATGCTTCTGAGCAATTGGGAGTACCCAGCAAAAAGAAAGAAAAAAGAGAAAAAGAGAGAGGGAGTGCCAAGAAAAAAAGAAGAACAAAAAGAGAAGACCCAGCCCAAATGGGCCCCAAAGGTAAGATTTATAAAGTATACAAACAAAAACAGACAAAGAGACGGGCAAAAGTAAATGGGAAGAAAAGAAAAATGAAAAAAAGTACTGAGCCAAAATGATCGCCAAGTAAGATTACATACTACCAGGACAAAAACAAATACACAGAAACACTGGTGGAAGAAAAAGATGGGAGCATGGTTATAAATTCTCAGTGTAGACGAGGAAGGTTATTTTGATTCTTCCTGGATGTATCTTGATATCTTTGTTAAAGGACTCAACTTTCCTGAGATAAAGGACAATTAAAACTGGTTTACATATAGGGGTAGCATTGTTTGGGGAAATGGGATTACTTTGAAGCTTATCTCTATATGAATATTAAAAAAATAATAAAATAAATAAAAAGTAAAAAAATAGAAAAGCAAAAGAAAAACACAGGTATATGGATCAAAAAAGATCAGGTTAAAAGGTTATTAAGGAATTTGATGTACTGAATATCTCATTGTGATAGTAAATAGGTTAAAAAGGTATATAAAAAATGAAAAGAAGGAGAATATTGGGAACGAATTAAAAATAAAAGTTGTATCTGTGAAGTAGTGGTGGTTGTCCTCTTGTTTGTTTGTTTGTTTGCTTTTTGTTTTTTTTTTGGGCTGGCTTTCTGGGGGAGGGGCCTGCCTCATGGTTTTTCAGGGAGACTTGCTAGAGTTGAGTCCTTCTACCCCCATCAAGGGGCTGGGCTCTGAGGAAACCGGTTTTTCAGGCTTTTGTTCTCTGGAGGGTTTTGTTTGTTTGTTTGTTTCTGTTTTATCACCTTGGCAGCTTTGGGTGGTTCTTTGGTGGTTTAGAGGAAAGCAAACTGCACCCATAACTCCATCTCAGAGAGAAGCCTTATTCTGTTCCCCTCTGGGTGCTCCAGAGTACATAAATTCCCCTTCTGCCACTGGCAGAGCAGGTCCCCAGTCACGGTCTCTGGGGTCACGGGAATTCCCGCTTGTACCCGAAACCACGAGAAATACTAGTCCAGAGATGGCTTCCAGCAGCTGCCTCCACCACGGCTGTCTGGGCAGGTCCAGACCACCAGCGATGTTCCAACCAGAGATAGCACATTGAGATTTTCACACTGGCCCCGGGCTGGGAGTGTTCAGAATCTCCCAGTCCTAGAGAACACTGGCTAGCACCTGCAGGGACCTCTCTCGGGAGGGTGTGGAGCGCGACTAAGACCCCAGTTGCCCAGCGCTTGTGCAGAGTGCAAAAGACTGTGGTTCTAGAGAGCGCCGGCTAGCGTCCACACCGGACTCCCTCATGCGCGCTGCCACCCATATGCTCTCAGTCTCGCTGGCTGCTCAGGGACCAAGACCTGGCTTCTTCACTGCACTCTGGTTCAGGGCCAGCGGTGGCTGTCCTGGGTCCGTGGGCTTAAGCCCCTGTCCCAGACCGCCTGATTCCACCAATGTCCCCTTAAGATCTTTTGCTCTTTTCGAGTGCTTTCAAGCAGACTCCAAGTTAATGCTGGTCCCAATCACAGGGCACTCTCGTATTAGGGTATTGCTTTCCAATGGGTCGCTTCTGGTGGCTCCCTCCCCCTTTTGTTTATCTTCCAATATCAGTCTGACGTTCCCACTCTGCTTTACCTGCCTACTGGCATCTTCTGCCCCCATAGAGATCCAGAAGTGTATCATTCTAATCTCAGGTTGATTTCGTGGGTGATCAGAGTTCTCTGGTAGATAATCAGCTCACGTTAGCGGACCGGTTGAAACAGCGCCTCCTACTTCTCCACCATCTTGTCTCCCTCCCGCTAATTTAACAGTTTTACCAATCTTCTTTAGGGTCCTTCTGCCTGAGTATGCTGTCAACCAAAATAAGTGATGTGAGGATGGTGTCCACACAATGACCCCAAGCACCGGGATCATTCTCTAGCTTTGGCCTCATGATGCCCCTGTACCTGATCTCCAGTGTGCACTTTAGATGCTGGTTCATGGCTTTTGCACTGGGCTCTGTGATATGTGGTTTTGAGTGCAGCTGAATGTTTTTATGGATTTGGGGGCTTCCATCAGAATATCTGTAATTAATTGTCATTTAGGGAAGAGGTTAAGCAAGTGTGTGTGACTTTATGTCTTTTGTGCACGTAAATATGGTTTTCCTATTATAAGCAACCATTCTATTTACAGAAGAAGGAAGTAAGGCCAAATAATAATTTCAGAGAGGGTCCCTGGGGAAACTGATATATGGAATGAAAACCCCAAACTGTTACAGGACACATGTGTTCAACCTGTTCCTGCACCTGCTTCTGGTGTGGAAAGTGTATTGTTGGGTCTTGAGTAGCCTTTTGGTGTTCTGAGAGCCAGTTGCTACCCTTAAAGTCCCCTGCTGATCTGATTGTCTATTCATGTCTTCTGCTTATTTCTTTCATGGATTATTTGGGTTTTGGGTGTTGTCTGGTAAATTATTTAAAGATTTTATCAGATATGTTGTTTGCCAACATCTTTTCCCATTCCTCACTCATATGTGGAATTTATGAAAGAAAACAGATGAACATATGGGAAGTGGGAAAAGGAAAAAAAATGAGGGAGGGAAACAAGCTATGGGTGACTCTTAATAAAGTGATCATGGTCCCCCGTCCGGCTATACTGCCTTCTCTCTCCAAACCTTCTCATGTGGCCTCATGGGGAGAGTCCTACAATTACTTCAGAGAAGAAGAAAAACGTTGAGAGTAGCCAACTTTGTTTGTGCATAATTTACAGACACTGGCTAAATGTGGAACTCACTAGACTTATCATGTTCTCTACCACCCTGAAGCACCTGGTTTTATATGAGAGAATTCCCTGATGAAGTCAGGATTACAGCACTAACTCAGTGACAATATCTTGCAAATCTGAGGCAAAGTTGAGGTCCTTCTAGAATGAAGATGTTGGTTATCCTGCCAGGTGATGGCCTGGGACAGCCTGAAGATTTGGCTGACAGCAAAGAAAATTAATCATTACAAGAATATGAAAGTAGCTATAAATCCCAGTTTTCATTCTTTTCTAGTTACAGATGAGGACCTTAGCTATCATGGATATTTCCTCTTTATTATTCTTTTTTTCTGTAAATATGTGTGTCTTTGTCCTGTTCCCTTTTTTCTTTGCCATATAACAAATTATGTATTGACTTTATACCATTGCATTTAAGAAATCTTCATTTTCCATCATAATATTTCAGTTGAAAGTTATCAAGGAGAGGAGTAAACACCACTTAAGATTTTCACCCCCTCTTCGGGGAAGGGTTTATAGAGTTCTTGGTTGTATGCGGGATACTTATATCATATGTGGTGAAGCTATAACTGTATTATTATTTTTATTTGTGAAATGAGTGTGTTAAGGCAATGAATATGGATGCCTGGTTTACAGGAGTTGATGAGTGGTGGTTAACTTTATAAGTCAAATGACGGGACATGGGTGCCCAGATTAAACATTGTTTCTCTGGGACTTTGTGAGGCTGTTTCTAGGAGAGATTGATGATTTTATCCGTGGTCTCTGTGTACATGGGCATCATCCAATCCATTAAGGTTCTGAGTAGAATAAAAGGCTGAGGGAGAAGGAATTCCCTCATGTTTACTTCCTGTGTGTATGCTTGAGCAGGGACACTGGTCACCTCCTGCCCTTGGATGTACTTAAAGCTTCAGGTCTCCAGGATCTCCGACTAGACCCCACTGAGAATCTGATGAGACTTTCATCCCTGGCTGTCCTGGGTCTCCACCTTGTGATAATAGATCATGGGACTTCTCAGACTCTGCAGTGATGTATGCCAATGAGCTATGAGTTCTGTTCCTCCGGAGAATGATGACTTTTACATGGAGATTCTAGAATATTCTTGTGGTTTGCTGTAACTGACAAATCGTGTCAGACATATGAAGGCCTAGTGACCAAAGTTCTATGAATGAAGTGTCATGTTGTGTGTTTGGGACAAGAGCTGGGTGAGGGTAATGAGGAGTGAAGAGATGATGAAGAAATCACCAGATCTAAGAAGGGAGAGACCCCTGGTCCTTGGACACCAATGGAGAAACCTTCTTCTGTTCATCCTGGGGGCAATTCTTAGAGCCTTACAGAAGCAGGAGTGCTGATGAGAATCTTAGGGCGATGTCATCTTTTCAAAAGAAAGAGCAATAAATATTTTGAGAAAGGAACAGTCTAATAAAATGAGTACATTTTAAGTGAAAAATTAAAATTAATTCATGTATAATATATTTATACATTGAAGTCAGTTATGAATAATCTCAAATACTGATACTTTGCCCATCAATAAATTTTATTATTTAGGAATTATTTATAGAAGTATTTTATTGAAATATTTAACAGTATTATTAATAGTATTAAACAGCATTTGATAGTATGAAAAGATTTAATACTAAGATTTTATTTTATTTTATTTTTTAATTTTACTTTCAGCGTAACAGTATTCATTGTTTTTTTTAAATTTTTATTTCTTTTCAGCATAACAGTATTCATTATTTTTTCACTACACCCAGTGCTGCATGCAATCCATGCCCTCCCTAATACCCACCACCTGGTTCCCCCAACCTCTCACCCCCCGCCCCTTCAAAACCCTCAGGTTGTTTTTCAGAGTCCATAGTCTCTCATGGTTCACCTCCACTTCCAATTTCCCTCAATTCCCTTCTCTCAACCATTCTATGCTCTTGGATCAGAAGAATAAACATTGTTAAAATGTCTATACTGCCCAGAGCAATCTATACTTTTAATGCCATTCTGATCAAAATTCCACCGGTATTTCTCAAAGAGCTGGAGCAAATAATCCTAAAATTTGTATGGAATCAGAAGAGACCCCAAATTGCTAAGGAAATGTTCAAAAACAAAAAGAAAACTGGCGGCATCACGTTACCTGATTTCAAGCTTTACTACAAAGCTGTGATCACCAAGACAGCATGGTACTGGCATAAAAACAGACACATGGACCAGTGGAACAGAGTAGAGAGCCCAGATATGGACCCTCAACTCTATGGTCAAATAATCTTCGACAAAACAGGAAAAAATATCCAGTGGAAAAAAGACAGTCTCTTCAATAAATGGTGCTGGGAATACTGGACAGCTATATGTAGAAGAATGAAACTTGACCATTCTCTTACACCGTACACAAAGATAAACTCGAAATGGATAAAAGACCTCAACGTGAGACAGGAATCCATCAGAATCCTCGAGGAGAACATAGGCAGTAACCTCTTCGACATCAGCCACAGCAACTTCTTTCAAGATATGTCTCCTAAGGCAAAGGAAATGAAAGCGAAAATGAATTTTTGGGACTTCATCAAGATCAAAAGCTTCTGCACAGCAAAGGAAACAGTCAACAAAGCAAAGAGGCAACCCATGGGATGGGAGAAGATATTCACAAATGACAAGACACATAAAGGGTTGATATATAAAGATCTATAAAGAACTTCTGAAGCTCACACACAAAACAGATGATCACACGAAAAAGTGGGCAGAAGACAGGACCAGACACTTCTCCAATGAAGACATACAAATTTCTATCAGACACATGAAAAAATGTTCATCATCGCTAGCCATCAGGGAGATTCAAATTAAAACCACATTGAGATACTGATGAAGTTCTAGAACCTGGGTGAGGTTCGGTGGGCTGAGGTCCGGAGCCGATGACCAAGAAAGAATTCTTGAGACATCTTTGGTGCAAAATGGTGGTTTATTAAAGCACGGGGACAGGACCCGTGGGCAGGAAGAGCTGCTGCCCCGGGTTGTGAGGGATGGCAGGTTATGTACCCTGCGGTTGGGGGAAGGTGAGGGAAATGGAGGTTTGAACGGAGCTTTCATATGTTAAAGGAGGCCTCCGAGGTGCAGGGATACCGGAGGCTTGATCAATGCTGTCTTTTGGCGAGCCATTAACATCAAGATGGTTGGGAGATTCCTGGTGAAATGTCACAATCCTGCTATCAAGCTGTCTTTGTTAGTGAGAAACTTATCTTCACTTACATTTCCTTCTACCCCAGCCTCCTTCAGTTTTGTTTATGGAGGGGAGGGTGGCATTAAGGCTTGAGGAACTGAGTCATTTGCCTCTGGAAATTGTGCTATTGATAATGTAACTTCTTTGTTCATAGATCTCTAGGACATTTGTAAACCAAGGGAGACTCCTGTCTTGCAGGATTGTGAGTTAACTATTTGTTTTGGCAGTCAGGGGTACCTGAGGAATGCCACACACATCACCGAGGGGAGCGGATGGAGAGGGGGTGCAAGATGCCAGCTTTTGCTTTGTCCTCAGCCAGCCTCCTGCTCCCTCATCAATACCACCTTACACCAGTTAGAATGGCCAAAATTAGCAAGACAGGAAACAACGTGTGTTGGAGAGGATGTGGAGAAAGGGGAACCCTCTTACACTGTTGGTGGGAATGCAAACTGGTGCAGCCACTTTGGACAACAGTGTGGAGATTCCTCAGGAAATTAAAAATAGAGCTTCCCTATGACCCTGTAATTGCACTACTGGGTATTTACCCCAAAGATACAGATGGAGTGAAAAGAAGGGCCATCTGTACCCCAATGTTTATAGCAGCCATGGCCACGGTCGCCAAACTGTGGAAAGAGCCAAGATGCCCTTCAACGGATGAATGGATAAGGAAGATGTGGTCCATATACACTATGGAGTATGATGCCTCCATCAGAAAGGACGAATACCCAACTTTTGTAGCAACATGGACAGGACTGGAAGAGATTATGCTGAGTGAAATAAGTCAAGCAGAGAGAGTCAAGTATCATATGGTTTCACTTATTTGTGGAGTATAACAAATAATATAGAGGACAAGGGGAGATGGAGAAGAGAAGGGAGTCGAGGGAAATTGGAAGGGGAGATGAACCATGAGAGACTATGGACTCTGAAAAACAACCTGAGTGTTTTGAAGGGGCAGGGGGTGGGAGGTTGGGGGAACCAGGTGGTGGGTATTAGGGAGGGCACAGATTGCATGGAGCACTGGGTGTGGTGAAAAAACAATGAATACTGTTATGCTGAAAATAAATTAAAAAAAATTTATGTTATGTTAGTCACCATACAAAACATCATTAGTTTTTGATTCTATGTTCCATGATTCATTGTTTGCATATAACACCCAGTGCTCATTAAAACAGATGCCCTCCTTAATATCCATCACCGTGCTAACTCATTCCCCGACCCCTCTCCCTTCTGAAACCCTCACATTACTTCCTGGAGTCCAGAGTCTCTGATAGTTTTTCTCCCTCTCCGATGTCCCCCCCCCCTTCAGTTTTCCTTTCCTTCCCCTAATGTCGTCTGTGCTATTCCTTATGTTCTACAAATAAGTGAAACCATATGATAATTTTCTTTCTCTGGGTGGCTTACTTCACTTAGCATAGTGTCCTCCAGTTCCAGCCATGTCAATGCAAATGATAGCTATTCATAATTTCGGATGGCTGAGTCATATTCCATTGTATTTATGGACCACATCTTCTTTATTTTTTAAAAGTGTTTAATAAGTAGGTTACCCTATAGATTTTTCTATCTATGCATTTATTTATAGTTATATATTAAAATCTGATAGCTTTGTAGATACAATTATCAATAAATATTAATAAAATATGGAAATATAAGATGAAATACAAATTATTATTTCTTCATAATATGTTTTTCATCTTTTATTTCCAGAGAAGATTTAAATTATATTTTATTTAAAAATTATTTCAACATAAAGCCTAATTATTATAACACATAATATAAATAAAAATCACATCCTGTAAAAATTCAGATCCCCAAACCCAGTACATATTTTTATACCTGAGAAGAAAACCAATTCATCTTAGGCATTTGTAACTGGACCTATCCTGTATTTGGTGGATCCTCTGCACGCCCTGTTATCCTGAGTGCCCCCTAGTGACCCAAGCGCCCCCTAGTGACCTTTGCGTGCATGCAGCCCAGCCCCTCCTGTGTCCCTGCGAGAGGTTTGGGTCTGGGCTCACACTGACATTCTCTCACTATGTCTCTACATTGTAATATAAGGCCAGGATCTTGGTGACACTGAGATCGGTCAGTTCAAGAACTGGTTCTTGGACGTGACTCTGGAGATGGACACGTGGCTCTTGTTGGATGGGCTGTCGTGTTTGCTTTATCTGTAGTTTATGAACCAATTCACTGCACCCAGTCACTTGGGGTTGGTGGATTCAATTCCACCAGAAATTACCGTTTGAGATGGAGAATCCAGAGATGGTGATGGTGAGGTGCTGGTTCTGTGAGCCTCTCACCAGGCTTGGTCCTGATTCCTGCAGCAGCATCTGGGACAGGACGCCTGGGGACAGGAGTCAAAGGCCCTTATAATCACCACGCTCCCAATCATCTGCACAGTCCTATGTCTAACATCTGAGACCCTCAATTTTGGGAACTATCACCAGACACACGGATGGCCCCAGAATCTCATACTCCTCCAGACCATAGCTCATGCTTCCCTCAGAGATGTGAGCCCTGTCTGAGGAGAGAACAGTGAGCTCCACTGCCTGGGAGCGCATTGTACCCTGGTTGTTGAGAAGTAAACATGTGCGAGGGAGCACATCCTTAGAAGTGGGCAGGGATAATCAGGCCCCCTGGAACCTTCCAGGGCCACCTGTGGGCATCTCTTTGTTGAACTCACAAAGCATGTTGGTCTGGGTTGGGAGAATATTTGTTCTATGAGATGTGTTGGAAGTAGATCAATAGATGAACTCGCCCTTCTCTGCATGAGAATGAATATTGAACAAATGAGTGGGTTACATTTATTTTTTTTTCTTTTTTGCATTTTCTTTTTCTTTAAATTTAATTTAATTTTTTCAGATTCATTGTTTATGCACTACACCCAGTGCTCCATGCAATACGTGCCCTCCATAATACCCACCAGCAGGCTCAGCCAACCTCACTCCCTCCTCCCCTCCAAAACCCTCAGATTGTTTCTCAGAGTCCACAGTCTCTCATGCTTCATCTCCTCCTCTGACTTTCCCCAATTCACTTTTCCTGTCCTTCTCTTAATGTCCTCCATGTTTTTCCTTGTGCTTCATAACCAATGATAATTGACTTTCTCTGCTTGACTTATTTCACTCAGCGTAATCTCCTCCAGTCCAATCCATGTTGATACAAAGTTGGATATTCATCCTTTGCTTTTTAAAAGATTTTTTAAATTTATTGTACAGAGAGAGACACATCAAGAGAGGGAATGCAAGCAGGGGGATTTGGAGAGGGAGAAGCAGGATTCCCGCTGAGCAGGGAGCCTGATGTGGGGCTGGATACCAAGACCCTGGGATCATGACCCAAGCTGAAGGCAGGTGCTTAATGCCTGAGCCATCCAGGAGGCCCAAGTATTCATCCTTTCTGATGGAGGCATAGTATTTGATTATATATATGAGCCATATCTTCTTTATCCATTCATTTGTTGAAGGGCATCTTGGCTCTTTCCACAGTTTGGCAATTGTGGCCATTGTTGCTATGAACATAGGTGTACAGACGGCCCTTCTTTTCACTCCATCTGTATCTTTGGGGTAAATACCCAGTAGTGCAATCGCGGGGTCATAGGGAAGCTCTATTTTTAAGTTCATAAGGAATCTCCACACTGTTCTCCCAAGTGGCTACACCAACTTGCATTCCTGCCAACAGTATAAGAGCGTTCCCCTTTCTCCTCAACTTCTCCAACACTTGTTTACTGTTTGTTAATTTTCGTCATTCTAACTGGTGTAAGGTGGTATCTCAATGTGGTTTTGATTTTAATCTCCCTAATGGCTAGTGATGATGAGTATTTTTCCATGTGTCTGCTAGTCATTTGTATGTCTACATTGGAGAAGTATCTGTTCATGTCTTCTGCCCATTTTTCGATGTGATTATCTGTTTTGTGTGTGTTGAGTTTGAGGAGTTCTCTATAGATCTTGGATATCAGCCCTTTGTCTGTAGTGTCATTTGTGAATATGTTCTCCCATCCTGTGGGTTGCCTCTTTGTTTTCTTGACCATTTCCTTTGCTGTGCAGAAGCTTTTGATCTTGATGAAGTCCCAAAAGTTCATTTTTGCTTTTGTTTCCTTTGCCTTTGGAGACATATCTTGAAAGAAGTTGCTGTGGCTGATGTTGAAGAGGTTACTGCCTATGTTCTCCTCTAGGATTCTGATGGGTTCCTGCCTCACCTTGAGGCATTCATAACACTTTAAAATTTTTTTAAAGATTTTATTTTTATTTATTTATTTGACAGACAGAGATCACAAGTAGGCAGAGAGGCAGAGAGAGAGGGGAAGCAGGCTCCCTGCCGAGCAGAGAGCTCGATGCGGGGCTTGATCCTAGGACCCTGAGATCATGACCTGAGCCAAAGGCAGAGGCTTTAACCCACTGAGCCACCCAGGCGCCCCTTCATAACACTTTTAAATTCAGCATGATTAGATCTCATTTCTGCCCTTGGATATTCCGTATTGTTGCTAATGCTTTTTTCAAGCCTAGCTATTGACTTCATGATTGCTATCTTGAAGTATGTGTCTGGCATCTTGCTTATATCCAAATCCATTAGTTCTGTGGCAGAGGACATTGCTTCTGGTTCCTTTTTCTTTGGGATTTCCTCCTTCTTGTCATGCTGTCAATGGATGGTCGAATGAATGGATTGAGTCAAAAACATCAACCACGACCCCAGCAAGATACACCCTAGCAAAACCCAGAGTGGTCAGAGCCACTATTGAAAAAAACAAACGCAAACTAAAATACAAGAATAAAATTAAAAAATTGAAAAAAAATTAAAATCATATATAAAAATACATAGAGTAGAAAATAAAAAGGGGGAAGGTAAAGAGGGGCTGTATTCTTTCATTGTGGACAAACAGAAACAGAGTGTTTCAGTTGTTCCTGGTGAATTTTAGCCTGTGTGTTAGAGGACACTATATCCCCCAAACACTTGGAAACTAAAACATGTGTATATAAAAAGGTAAAACTGAGTAGAGTGAAAAACTGGCTAAAATAAAGTGTATACCTATAAAAAATTGGTTTGTAGAAATACAAGTTAAAAAGGGCCTATGAAAAAGTGAGTTGGTATAATAAACATCTTGCCAAACTCAGCCAATTTTCTGCTTGTAGAAATCCACATATATATTCTTACATCTCAGCTTGATTTCACGGGTGTTCAAAATGGTTTTATAGATATGCAGCTAAATTCAAGGGACCTGCTTCAACTGGGTCCCCTACACCTCTGCCATCTTGCCTCCATCCACTTCTTCCTGACTGATCGTTGGTCTGTATGTTAGACGATACTACATCTGAAAATTGTAAGGCAATCAGAACTTATTTAATATATATATAAAGTTATCATATTTATAATATATAATATATATATTTCCCTCTAATATACATGTATATGTATATACAAAACTGAATAGAGAAAAAATTGAATAGAGGGGAAAAACGAGCTCATATGGGGCATGAATTTATAAAATGTACATGTGAAAAGATGTTAAAAAGCAATTAAAAACTTAATTTAGGAAATGAGAATCTACTTGAAGCAGGAACAGGGTAAAAAAGGAAAAAAGCAAGGAAAAGAAAAGAAAGAAAAAAGAAATGTAAACTTTTATCCTGAGTATAAGCAGGTCGTGAGGGACCACTTGGGGCTCCCTATGTAATTTTCCCCTGGTGCTGGAGTTTCACGTGCCTGTGGGAAGTAACCTTATCCTTCACCTGTTCTTCCAGTCTGACTTCTGGGGGAGGGGCCTGCTGCTTGGCTTCTCAGGCATCTTTGCCCGGTGGAGTTGCCCCACCCTTGTCAGGGTCATTGGCTGAATGTGAGCTGACCCTGTGTCTGGTTCTTTTTCCCTGGTGGCTTTCTGCTTCTCCTCAGAGGGTCAGAGAAAACATGGCCCTGTGGGAATCTCCAGCCCAGAGCCGCAATGTGGTGGCCCAGACCCCCACCACCACCTCAGGTCAATCCATCTCCACTTCTATGTGCACCAAAATCCACAGACTTGCATTATTGATGCCCACTGCAACTCTCTGGGGAAAGTTCCAGGGACCCATGAGTGTTGCCGTGCTTTCTGACTTTGCAATTGTTAGCGGCTGTGGTCTTGTGAGTGCACCCTCTTCTGCGCCTCCTAGATCATGCTGGGTGCTGACCCAGTGTCTTTTCGGGGTCACATCACTCTAAGAGCTGTTGCCCAGTTGTGGATATAGCCACTTTGTGCACCAAGCCAGGGGCTCACACATGCACCCTCTTGCGTGGCTCCCAGTTCATGGCTAAGTACCACTCCAGTGTCCTTTCCTGGGCCACACCGCCCTGAGAGCTGTTGCCCTGTTTTGGTCACAAATCATTTTATATCTGCCCTGGGATGTTAGTTTGAACACAAATTTTGAGTATAATTTCAGGATTTGGATTGGGAAATGTTCCTCCTAGAATTCCAGCTTTAATTATTTATTTTCTCACAGCATTATCTCCTTAAATTCCTTTTAAAAATTATGTTCAGTTAGCCACCATGTAAGTACATCATCACTTTTCGATGTAGTGTTCAACAATTCATTATTTGCATGTAACACCCAGTCCAGTGCTCACCCATCATGTGTCCTTATTACCCATCACGGAGTTTCCCCATCCCGCCCCTCCTACCCCTCTCAAACACTGCTTGTTCCACAGAGAAATATATTGATTTCTGATATCATTTATTTCGGGTTTTCTCTTTTCCTTTTGATAAATCTAGGCAGAGGTTTCTCAATTTTATTTTATTTTTCTTTTTTCCAAAAAACTAGAACTTGGTTTTTTGTTCTCTTCTGTGTTTGTTTTTTGTTTTGTTTTGTTTTTATATCATTCATGGCTGCTCTAATCTTTACTATTTCCTTCCTTCTCCTGTATTTAGGCTTTAGTCATCAACCTTCTCTAGCTCCTTCAGGTGTAACATTAGAGTGTTTCTTTCAGATTTTTCTTGCTTCTTGAGGTCTTCCTGTATGCTGTGTGTTTTTGTCTCAGGACTACCTTTGCTGCAGAGAAATTAGTGCAAAGTGAAAAACGTTCCATACTCGTGTGTGTGTGTGTGTGTGTGTGTGTGTGTGTGTGTGTATTTATGCATGTGTGTGTGTAATGTCCAGACTACACATTCACACCTGGTGGGGGCTCCACTGCTTTCCCATGTTGTCACTAACATTGATGCTATGAGCATTGTTTAAGACAGTGACTCCCCAGCAAAGACCCTTTCTTCTTTTGCTTTGGATTGTTGATGCCTCTGGTGGCCTAATGTCCAGCGTGCACTTTATGCTGCTTCTAGGGAGTTTGCACGTTGAGCAGGGTGGACGTGTGATGCACAGTGAGAGCAGCTGGGAGTCCTGTAAAGGCTCACCTGATGAGCACCAGGATATTTGTGTTTCATTGGTATTTAGGGACATCAATAAACAACATGAGTGACTCTGTATTTTGTGCATTTTAGTATAATTGTTTTCCCATTAGAACAAATTTTCAAAGTCAGAGAGTGAAGAGTTAAGCACAGAATCATGTGTGCAGAGAAGGTCCCTGAAGGAAAGTGTTCTCTGGAGAGGAATCGCTAGATCCTGACGGGAAACCTGCCCATGACCTTCATCTGCATCTGCTCCTGGGGCTTAAGGACAGAATTGGAGAGTAGTGTCCACCCTCTGGTGGTCTAGATCCTGTCCTACAGTGAAGTTTGTGTCTGGGCTCACACTGCAGGCCCCTCACTGTGTCTGTTGCACAGTAATACACGGCTGTGTCCTCGGCTCTCAGGCTGTTCATCTGCAGATAGAGCGTGTTCTTGCCGTTGTCTCTGGAGATGGTGAATCGGCCCTTCACAGAGTCTGCGTAGCTTGTGCTACTTCCATCACCCTTAATATCTGCGACCCACTGTAGCCCCTTCCCTGGAGCCTGGCGGACCCAGTTCATCCAGTAGCTACTGAAGGTGAATCCAGAGGCTACACAGGAGAGTCTCAGGGACCCCCCAGGCTTCACCAGGTCTCCCCCAGACTCCACCAGCTGCACCTCACACTGGACACCTGCAGACACAAAACATCCTGGTCAGGAAACTGTCACACATCCATGGTTTCTTTCACTCATATCCACTCACGTCCTCAACGTCTCTTGTTCACCATGAATTACCTTTTAAAAGAGCAACAAGGAAAACCCAGCCAAGCACAAACTCCATGGTGAGTTGTCTGTGTCCTGTCCTGAGTACTGACTGGAACACCTGGGAATCCTGGTGCTGGGGCTCCTCTCCCAGCTGCAGAACCAGATTTGGGCTCTTTTTAACCAGCAGATGGAGGGCCCTATTTGCATGTTCTCTGACTATATATTCAGCTTGGGATTTACGTGACCATAGAGGGCCATTACCAGAAGAGATGAGGCTGCCTTTGTTTTAGGGGTATTGAACACTTTAGAATAGGATATGGTTTTCATTTTATAACTTTCCAGAGTATATACTTGGACATGTGCTACTTTGTTTTTACATATTCACACAAATGTGAGATTGATGGCATGTTATGCCATAATGAAATGTAAACCTGCACCCAGAATTTTAGAGGGATTTGTGAGGTGTCCAAGAGCACACACAGGGTGAGAGTGAACCCCAGTATGTGGCCTTATGCTCATCCCCACAGGACACACTGTCCCCTGAACCACCTGGAGGACAGAGTGGGCAGCTGGTGAGGAATGTGGATCCCCTCCTGTAATGGGGATGGGATGAGCTTACCTCCTTTATGTTGCCCTGAAATATAGAGAGCATCGGGTTTGTGTAGGTGTATTTTCTAACATTTCAATGTCTATGTTTTCCTTCCAAGTCATCTCTGGGATTATTTGCAAGAATTTTGGTGAGTGTGATTGACACGGAATGAACGGCATATAGGCAGAGTGAGTGATAGGATAAACATGGGTGTCATTATCAACATTATCCAGAGTGAACAAATCAATTCTCCATAAAACTTCCTGTATTTTCTCTGGAATTCCTCCTTCCTTGTCCCTTCTTCACTATGTACCCACACAACTATGGGCTTTTCTCATGTCACTTAGACTAGTTTTATTTTTGAAGAATTTATATTGTATGTAATTTTGTTCGTAGGACTTTTTTTTTTCTCTGCACAAATTCTTGAAAATTCAACCATGCTGCTGTCTGTAGCAGGAATCGTTTATTTTAATGTTTGGCAGTTACCCAAGGAGTGAACATAGCATAATCTTATTTTATTGTATTTTTTATTTTTAAAATTATTTTAATTAATGTTTATTATTTGCTGCAGGGGTACAGGACTGTGAATCATCAGGCTTACACATTTCACAGCACTCACTATAGCACATACCCTCTCCAATGTCCATAACCCAACCACCCTATCCCTACTCTCACACCCCCAGCAACCCTCAGTTTGTTTTGTGTGATTAAGAGTCCCTTATGGTTTATCTCCCTCCCGATCCCATCTTGTTTCATTTTTTCCCTCCCAACCCCCAATGACCCCCCGTCCTGCCTTTCAAATTCCTCATATCAGGGAGATTATATGATAATTGTCTTTCTCTGAATGACTGATTTCACTCAGCATAATACCCTCCAGTTCCATCCACATCATTGCAAATGGCAAGATTTCATTTTTTGATGGCTGCATAGTATTCCATTATATATATATGTGTGTGTATATATATATATATATATATATATATATATATATATAACATCTTCTTTATCCATTCATCTATTGATGGACATCTATGTTTTTCCTATAGTTTGGCTTTTGTGGACATTGCTGCTATATATATTTGAGTGCACATGCTGCTTCAGATCACTGTATTTGTATCTTTAGGGTAAATACCCACTAGTGTGATTGGTGAGTCGTAGGGTAGTCGTGCGATTGTTGGGTCATAGGTAGCTCTATTTCCAACTTTTTGAGGAACCTCCATGTTGTTTTCCAGAGTGGTTGCACCAGCTTGCATTCCCACCGACAGTGCAGGAGGGCTCCCCTCTCTCCGCATCCTCACCAGCATCTGTCATTTCTTGACTTGTTAATTTTAGCCATTCTGACTGGTGTGAGGTGGTATCTCATTGTGGTTTTGATTTGTATTTCCCTGATGCCGAGTGATGTGGAGCACTTTTTCATGTGTCTGTTGGCCACTTGGATGTCTTCTTTGCAGAAATGTCTGTTCATGTCCTCTGCCCATTTCTTGATTGGATTATTTGTTCTTTAGGTGTTGACTTTGATAACTCCTTTATAGATTTTGAATACTAGCCCTTTATCTGATATGTTATTTGTGAAGATCTTCTCCTATTCTGTCAGTTGTCTCTTGGTTTTGTTAACTGTTTGCTTTGCTGTGCAAAAGGTTTGATCTTGATGTAATCCCAATAGCTCAGTTTTGCCCTTGCTTCCCTTGCCTTTGCCGATGTTTCTAGGATGAAGTTGCTGTGGCTGAGGTTGAAGAGGTTGCTTCCTGTGTTCTCCTCAAGGATTTTGGTGGATTTCTGTCTCACATTGAGGTCTTTCATCCACTTTGAGTCTGTTTTTGTGTGTGGTGTAAGGAAATGGTCCAGTTTCATTCCTCTGTATGTGGCTGTCCCATTTTATAGTATTTTTAATTATTTATTTATTTAAAAAATTTCCAATTTTATTTTATAGATTACATCTGTGGCAGAGAGTTTTACCTCTGGATCTTTCTTCTACTTTGAATTCCTCTCTCTAGCCGTTTTCCCCAGAGAAGGATGGATGAATGAGTGAACAAAAGCACAAATATCAACCCAAACTCAAGCAAAATACACACTGAAAAAGTCTGAAGAGGTCAGAACCAAACAAACAAAATTGCTGGGCGTGGATGAGAGAATATAATCTTCCGTGTAGACAAAGCAGGGGTATCCACTTGGTCCTGCATACATTTTGGTCTGCGTGTTAGAAGAAACTAAATCCCAAAATTGTAAAGAAAGCAAAACTTATATATATACTAAAGAATTGAATACAGTGAAAGTAGGCAAAAAATGAAGAATATATGCATAAAAAGTACGTGTTCAAATTCTAGTCAAAAAAGACTTCAAAACAGAGTTGTTAAGTTAACAAAGTCATTGAAAAGGAAAAAAGAGAAAAGAAAAAAAAATTCAACTGAAATAGCAATGAATCGTGAGAAACAACCTCAAATTCTGTGTAGTATTTTCCCCTAGAGCTGGAGTCATGCAGTGCTGAGTGCTCTGTACACGCGGGGTTCCGTGTTCTTCCAGCTCTTCTTCTGGGGGAGGGGCCTGATGCACTGATTCTCAGGTAGAGTTGTACCACCCCTTGCCAGGGGTTGGGGTCAGGGTAAGCTGTTTCTAGTTTTTCTCTGTGGCTTTTGTTCCCTGAAGGCATTTGAGTCTCTTTACAGAATGAGAATAAAAATGGCCATATGATGCTCTCCAGCCTGGGAGCCGAATGGTCCCAGCTCCTTCCTTCAGTAAACACTCAGGGATACGAGGTCTTCCCTTTTGTGTGTGGAACCGTCTAGACTCCTGTGGTGTGCACCTGCACCAGTCCTCCTGGGTAGGTGGAGGGTTGTGCCTTTCTGTCCTCAAGGTCCCCCACAGAGAGTGGTCACCTGGTCATGTGCACTTCTGAGCCACCCCTCCTGTGGGATGTCTGTGGGCCACCGCTTTTTTTGGGTTTGCAACATTCCTCCCCCACACTGAGATCTGTCACCCAGAGCGGGCAGGGCTCTGGGTTTATAGAGAACTGAGCTGAGAGCCCCTCCGAAGTTCTCAGACCATAACCAGTTTCCCTGCTCCAATGCTGAGGAACTCTGCAGGTTCAGGCATTCCCATTTGTCTGTGTCTCCATGATCCTGAGACCGCAAGTCCCACCGAAGATTCTGCCCTCCCCCCGTTAACCAAAGAGCACGTTTCAAGCGGGAATTTCTCTCACTGGAGCAGATTTCTAAAGGTTCTGGTTTTGCCATCAGGGGCTGTATCCCTTATGTTGGCTGGCTTTCTGAGGTTCCCTCCCCCGTTGTTTATCTTCTGATATATCTCCTTTGTTTCACTTCTGGGCCCTCCTTCCTTGAAAAAAGTGGTTCTTTTTCTATTTATAGAATTCCAGCATTTTTTTTTTCCATACCTCTCAGGTTGAACTCATAGATGTTCTGAGTGATTATATAGTTATCTGGCTAAATTGAGGGAAGCAGATGAAATGAAGTCTTGGACTCTTTTACCATCTTGCTTGATCAGTGCATTTAAGAATTCTTAATTGTACATCATAATAGCTCAGTTACTGTTTATTGAGGAGAAGAGCAAACATCATTCAAGAGCCTCACTTCATCCTCTGGAAAGCAGTTTCATGTTTTTGGTTATATGCAGGAGCTTTATTTCATATAAGGTGAAATTATGACCATGTTATTTTCTCTATATTCAGAATGAGTTTGATTTAAGAAGATGCATACTGATGTCCACATTTATAGAAGGTTGATGTGTGATGGTGAATTCTATGTGTCAAAGTGACTGGGTCATGGGTGCCCAGATTAAACATTGCTTCTCTGGGTGACTATAATGCGGTTCCAGAAGAGGCTGGTATTTGCAGCCTTGGTCTCTGGGCCAGTGGGCATCATCCAATCCATTAAGCTTCTGAATAGAAGGAAATGCAGAGGGAGGAATTCCCTTGTTCTTCTTTCCTGTATGCTTGATCTGGAACATGCTTGATCCGGAACAGGAACAGTCCTGTCCTTCTGCCTTTGGAGACAATTGCCCCTTCATATCTCCAGGTTCTCCAACTTATGCTATTTCAACAAAGCTAATATATTAGACCCATGCAGCCCTTTCCCTGGAGCTTGGCAGACCCAGCTCTTCCTGTAGATACTGAAGGTGAACCCACAGGTTGCACAAGAAAGTTTCAGGGACTCCAAGGATTTCACAAGGTCTCCCCCAGACTCCACCAACTGCACTTCACATGGACACCTGCAGACACGAGATCTCCACTGTTTCTCTCACTCATATCCAGTCACATACTCAATGTCTCTTGTTCAACATAAATTAGCTTTAAAATAGTAACTAGGGAAACCCAGACAAGCACAAATTCCATGGTGAGTTGTTTGTTCTGTGTTGATCACTGCATGGGATCACCTTGGAATCCTGGGCCTGGGGCTCCTCTCTCATTTCTAGGGTCAGGGCTGGGCTGCTTTAATCAGCAGAAGGAGGGCCTTATTTGCATGTCTTCTACCTATACAGCTGGCTTGGGATCTGTGTTTACAGAGTGGGCAGCGACCAGATCAGACGTGATTGCTTTTGACTCAGTGGTATTGACATTTGCAAAATGGGATTTTTGATTAAATGATTTTCCAGAGTACACCCTTGGGGTTCATGTGCTATGTAGTTTTTACATATTCACACAAATCTTGGGGCATAGATGTCATGTTACCACACCAAGAGATGTGAACCCACATCCAGAATTGTAGAGGGTTTGTGAGACGTCCAAGAGCACGTATGGGGTGAGAGTGAGCCTCAGGATGTATACCTGTGCTCCTCCCCATGGGACCTCCTGCCTTTTTGAAACACTTGCAGAACAAAATAGCAGGGTCACGAGGAATGTGGAACCCTTCCTGTATGGGGACAGGGTGGTTTTGCTTACTCTAGAGTTTCCCTGAAATACAGAGTGAATCAGGGTCTGAAGTGTGTTTTCAAGTCTCTGACATTGCACTATCTCTGCCTTCCTCCTGGGTCATCTCTGGGATTATCTGTAATAGCTGTGGTGTGAGTATTTGACACAGGATGAAGTTCACACGTGTGGAGTGTGTGATATGGGAAACACTGGGCTCTGAGTCAAGAGTCTCAAGAGTGAGAAGATCATGTCCCCTTAGATTTTCCTGTATTTTCCCTGGAATTCCTCCTTCTCTTCCTTTCCTCACCCTGTCCCCACATAACTATTGATCTTTCTCATGTTACCTTACACTAGGTTCAATATTCTAGAATGTAAAAATGTTAGTTTTACTGTATGTCCTTTTATTTTTAGGGCTTATTTTTCTCAGCATCAATCCTTGGAATGTATCCATGTGGTTGTGTGTAGCAAAAATCATCAGTTTCATTTATTGGCAGCATTTCAGACAATGAACAGAGGAGAATTTTATTTTTTCAGTAGTTTTTTAGGATTGGGATCATTTCCAGTTTCAGGTATTTCAATAAAGTTGCTTCCTAGCCTAGACTTGAAGTTGGAGTGTTCAGAGAATGTGTTATTTATAACACATTCAACAACAACAGCTAACCAGAAGTATGTGGAGGTGCACATTTGCATCAATGTGGGAGTTCATCTGACTTGGGAGGGTTTTCTTATTATGTAGTTGATCTTTTTTTAAAAAATTAAATTAAATTTTTTCAGTGTTCCAGAATTCATTGTTTATGCATCACACCCAGTGCTCCATGCAATACGTGTCCTCCTTAATACCCAGCATCGGAGTCACCTAACCTTCCGCCCCCTCCCTTCCTAAACCCTCAGTTTGTTTCTCAGAATCCACAGTCTTTCATGGTTCATGTCCCTCTCCAATTTCCCCCAATTCACTTTTCCTTTCCATCTCCTAATGACCTCCAAGTTATTCCTTATGTTCCAAAAATAATTGAAACCATATGATAATTGACTCTCTCTGTTTGACTTATTTCACTCAACATAATCTCCTCCAGTCCTTCCATGCTGATACAAAAGTTGGGTATTCATCCTTTCTGATGGAGGCATCATAATCCATAGTGTATATGGACCACATCATCTTTATCCATTTATCTGTTGCATGGCAGTTCGGTCCTTTCCACAGTTTGGCAACTGTGGCCATTGCTGCTATGAACACTGGGGTTATGTAGTTGTTTTTAGAAGCTCAGTTTCACAGATGAGAATTAGTATTTATTTATTTATTCATTTCCTTCAGAGTGTTATGTTTAAGTATTAATGTCAGAGTTAGGTTTAGATTTAAGGATTAGGGGTTAGGGACTAAGGGTTAGGGCTCAGGGCAAGTGCCCGGTATTTTGAGGTTCAGAACATCCCCAGAAAATAAATCTCAACCTTTTGTAAGATGAGAATGGTCCTGGAAGCCATCTACTGAACTGAGTAAGAAGGGGATTTGGTGCTCTACATACTTGTTTCTTAAAATGTTGATTCTAGAGCGGGACAAGATGGCGGAGGAGTAGGTGACCTTATTTAAATTGGTCCCCTGAATTGAGTTGGAGACATACCAAAGAACTCTGAACACCCACAAGGTCAATCTGAGATGTAAGAAGATGTATCAGGATCTATACCTACAGAATATCTCTGGTGGCCAGTTCTGAGATATGAAGTGTGGAGCCATGATTCTGTGGTAGGTAATGGAAGATAAATGGAAGGGGGAGGAAGCCTCCAAACTCCTGCAACCCTGGAGTGCAAAATTTTCCTGTGGTGCTGGTTGCACACAGAATTACAGACCAGTAGCAGAGAAAGGACTTTAGGATACGTGCCTCTCTGAAACATGGAGCTGCAGTGTCTTGCATGCAAACTTGGGGTGGCTGGTTGTTTTAGAAGCACAAAGGGCAGAGATGTGCCTGGACCCTGTAGCAAGGGCTGGGAATGCTGCTGTGGGGTGCACAACCCAAGACACTGTGGTTTTTAGCACCACAGACAAAAATGGAATCAGTGTGGCCTGGAGGTCTTTCTGGAGAACCGACTGTGACCTCTCAGTTCTGATACAAAAGACTGAATACAGTTATTTCTGCTCTGACTCTCCGAAGAGACACAGAAAGCCACCAGGGAAAATTTTGAGAGAACAAAAGCCCCCCCAAACCAGCTTTCACTGAGCACATCCACCCACAAGGGGCAGGGCAACTCTGCCCAATAAGGGTTGCCTGAGTAATGCTGCTGCAGACCCCTCCTCCAGAAGACTGGGTGAAAGAACAAGAGGCCTACAACCCTAAGGTCCCTATAAAATGGGTGCATTTTGCTTGGGTTGTGGTCAATAACTTGGGCTTTGTATATTCCCTCAACCACTCCTCAGCAGAATGACTAGGAGGAGGAATACCCAACAGAAGAAAAATTTGGAGACTGTGACCTCTGCCACAGAACTAATGGGTGTGGATATAAACAAGATGTCGGAAATACACTTCAGTGTAACAGTTATACAGACAGTGGCTAGGTTGGAGAGAACCATTAATGGCAACATAGATTCTCTCAGGGCAGAAGTGAGAGATGATCTGGCAGAACTTAAAAATGCTGTCAACAAGATCCATTCTAGTCTAGATACTCTAACAGCCAGGGTAAATGAGGCAGAGGAATGGATTAGTGCTGTAGAACACAAACTGATAGAAAAGAAGGATCAGGAGGAGGCCTGGAACACACAGCTTAGAATCCATGAAAACAGGGTTCAAGAAATAAATGACCCCATGAAACATACCTATGTCAGAGTTATTGGGTTCTCTTAGGGGGTGGGGAGAGAGAGGGGACTAGAATATGTATTTGAGCCAATCCTAGCTGAGAACATCCCTCATCTGGGGAATGACATAAGCACTCATGTCCTAGAGGCAGAGAGGACCCCTCCCAAGATCAAGGAAAATAAACCAATGCCATGGCACGTAGTAGTAAAATGCGCAAATCTTAAAAGCAAGGAAATCATCTTAAGGGCAGTTATGGCGAAGAGATTCCTTATGTACAGAGGAAGGAGAATCAGAATAATGTCCAGACCTGTCCACAGAGTCCTGGCAAACCAGAAAGGGCTGGTAGGATATATTCAGGGCATAAACATGAAGAATGTACAGCCAAGAATACTTTATCTGGGAAGGTTCTCACCTAGAATGGATGGAGAGTCAAGGAACTTTCAAGACTGACAGAGACTGAAAGAATATGTAACCACTAAGCCCGAACTACAGGAAATATTAAGGGGGGGGTCCTAAATATGAGAAAGATGCCAAGAGTGTTATAGAACAGAAATTTACAGATACAATCTACGGATACAAGGTCTTCACAAGCAACATGATGACAATGAAATCATATCTTTCAATAATCATTCTCAACATGAACGTCCTACATGCTCCCATAAAATGGCCCAGGGTTGCAGATAGGATAAGAAGACAGGACCCATCCACATGCTGTCTACAAGAGACTCATTCTGAACCTAAACATACGTCCAGACTGAAAGTGAAGGGATGGAGAGCCATCTTTCATGACAATGACTGCAAAGAAAGCTGGGGTAGCCCTTCTCATATCAGATAAATTAGATTTTAAGCTACACTGTAGTAATAGATGCAGAAGGACACTACATCGTGCTAAAAGTGTCTATCCACCAAGAAGATCTAACAATTGTAAATATCTATATCCCCAACATGGGAATAGTCAACAACATAAGCCAACTGTTAGCAACAACAAAAAGACATATTGTTAGTAATACCCTAATTGTAGGAGACTTCAACACCCCAGTATCAACAATAGACTCATCATCTAAGCAGAAAATCAACAAACAAAGTTTTGAATGACCCACTAGACCAGTTGGACCTCATAGATATCTACAGAACATTCCACCCCAAAACAATAGAATACTCATTCTTCTCAAGCACTCTTGGATGTTTCTCCAGAATAGACCACATACTGGGTCACAAATCAGGTCTCAACAGATACTAAAAGACTGAGATTACTGCCTGCATATTCTCAGACCATAATGCTTTAAAAGGAGCTCAATCACAAGGAAAAGTTTGGAAGGAATTCAAAATCTTGGAAGCTAAAGACCATCCTACTCAAGAATGTTTGGATCACCCAGGAAGTCAAAGAAGAACTTAAACAATTCATGGAAACCAATGAGAATGAAAACACATCAGTCCAAAGCCTATGGGACATGGCAAAGATGGTCCTAAGGGGGAAATACATAGCCATCTAAGCCTCAGTCACACACACACACACACAAATCCTAAATACACCAACTATGTTTACACCTTAAGGAACTGGAGAATCAATAACAAATTAAGCCTAACCTACGCACTGGAAGGAGAGCAATTAAGATTAGAATAGAGACCAATGAATGAGAAACCAGAAATAGAGTAGAACATATCAATGAAAGTAGAAGTTGGTTCATTGAAAGAATTAACAAGATCAATAAAACACTGGCCAGACTTATCCAAAGGAAAAGAGAAAGGTCCCAAATTATTACATTATGAATGAAAGGGGAGAGATCATGACTAACACCAAGGAAATAGAAAGAATCATCAGAAATTATTATCAACAGCTATATGTCAATAAGTTAAGCAACATAGAAGAAATGGTGGCCTTCCTGGCAACCTATAAAATTCCAAGACAAACAGGAAGAAATTGACGACATGAATATATCAATAACCAGTGACAAGATTGCAGCAATGATGACAAACCTCCCCAAAACAGGAGTCCAGGACATGCTGGTTTCTGTGGGGAATTCTACCAAATCTTCAAAGAAAAGATAATACCTATTCTCCTGAACCTTTTTCAAAAAATAGAAAGAAATGGAAAAGGTCCAGACTCATTCTATGAGACCAGCATTACCTTCAGCCCCAAACCAGGCAAAGACCCCATCAAAAGGGAGATTTTCAGACCAATATCCCTAATGAATATAGATACCAAGATTCTCAACAAGATCCTAGCTAATAACATACAATAGTACATTAAAAAGATCATCCATGATGACCAGGTGGGATTTTCCCTGAGCTGCAAGATCCATTCAACACTTGCAAATCAGTCGCTGTGATAGAACAAATTAGTAAGAGAGGAGAGAAGAACAACATGTTCCTCTCAATTGATGCAGAAATAGCATTCGGTAAAATACTGCATCCTTTCCTGATTAAAACTCTTCAGAGTGTGGGATAGAGAGAACGTTCCTCAATTTCATAAATTCCGTCTGTGAAAAACTCACAGCGAATGTCATCCTCAATGGGGAAAAGCTGAGACCTTTCCCCTTAAGTCCAGGAACATGACAAGGTTGCCCCCTTTCACCACTATTGTTCAACATAGTACTAGAAGTATAGCAAGAGCAATCAGACAACAAAAAGAAATAGATACATGGTCAAAAGGTTAAGCTCTCTCTTTTTGCAGATGACATGATACTTTATGTGGAAAACCCAAAAGACTCCACCCCCAAACTACTAGAACTCATACAGCAGTTCAGTAATGTGACAGGATACAAACCCAATACACAGAAATCAGTTGCTTTTATATAAACTAACAATGAACCCGTGGAAAAAGAAATTAGAGAATCGATTCCATTTACAATAGCACCAAAAATCATAAGATATCTTGGTATAAACCTAACAAAAGAGGCAAAGGATCTGTACTCAAGGAACTACAGAACACTTATGAAAGAAATTGGAGAAGACACAAAAAGATAGAAAAACATTTCATGCTCATGGTTCAGAAGAATAAATATCATTATTATATCTATGTCATATAATGTATCTATGTCATAATATGCTGTCAAGAGCAACCTATACTTCCAATGCCATCCTGATCTAAATACCATCAGCATTTTTCAAAGTGCAGGGAATAATAATCCTGAAATTTACGCAGAACCAGAAAATATCCTGAATCAAACAGGAAATATTGAAAAAGGAAAACAAAGCAGGGGCATCAGCTTGCCTGATTTCAAGCTTTACTACAAAGCTGTGATCACCAAGACAGCATGGTACTGGCACAAAAACAGACACATAGACCAGTGGAACAGAGTAGAGCGCCCAGATATAGACCCTCAACTCTATGGTCAAATAACCTTCAACAAAGCTGGAAAAAATATCCAGTGGAAAAAAGACTGTCTCTTCACAAAATGGTGCTGGGAAAACTGGACAGCTATATGTAGAAGAATGAAACTCGACCATTCTCTTACACCGTACACAAAGATAAACTCGAAATGGATAAAAGACTTCAACGTGAGACAGGAATCATCAGAATCCTAGAGGAGAACATAGGCAGTAACCTATTCGACATCAGCCACAGCAACTGCTTTCAAGATGTGTCTCCAAAGACAAAGGAAGCAAAAGCGAAAATGAACTTTTGGGACTTCATCAAGAAAAATATTCTGCATAGCAAAGGAAACAGTCAACAAAACAAAAAGGCAAACCACAGAATGGGAGAAAATATTCGCAAATAACAGTACAGACAAAGGGCTGATATCCAAGATCTATAGAGAACTCCTCAAACTCAACACACAGAAAACAGATAATCATGTCAAAAAATGGGCAGAAGACATGAACAGACACTTCTCCAATGAAGACATAGAAATGGCTAACAGACACATGAAAAAATGTTTATCCTCATTAGCTATCGGGGAGATTCAAATCAGAACCACGCTGAGATACCACCTTACACCAGTTAGAATGGCCAAAATTAGCAAGACAATAAACAACATGTGTTGGAGAGGATGTGGAGAAAGGGGAACTCTCTTACGCTGTTGGTGGGAATGTAAGTTGGTGCAGCCACTTTAGAGAACAGTGTGGAGATTCCTTAAGAGATTAAAAATAGAGCTTCCCTATGACCCTGCAATAGCACGACTGGGTATTTATCCCAAGGATACAGAGGTAGTGAACAAAAAGGCCTACTGTACCCCAATGTTCATAGCAGCAATGGCCACAGTCACCAAAATTTGGAAAGAACCAAGATATCCTTCAATGGATGAACGGATACAGGAGATATGGTTCATATATACAGTAGAGTATTATGCCACCAACAGAAAGGATGAATATCCCACTTTTGTATCAACATGGATGGGACTGGAAGAGATTATACTGAGTGAAATAAGTCAAGCAGAGAGAGTCAGTCATCATATGGCTTTACTTATTTGTGGAGCATAAAGAATAACATGGAGGACATGGGAAGCTGGGGAAGAGAAGGGAGTTGGGAGAAATTGGAGGGGGAGATAAACCATGAGAGACTGAGGACCCTGAGAAACAAACAGGGTTTTGGAGGGGAGGGAGGTGGGAGGTTGGGTGAGCCTGGTGGTGTGTATTATGGAGGGCACATAATGCATGGAGCACTGGGTATGGTGCATAAACAATGAATTCTGGAGCACTGTCAAGAAATTAAAAAGATAAATAAAAATAATAAAAAAGAAGATATAGTCCATTTATACAAGGGAATATTACACCTCCATCACAAAGAATGAATCCCCCACTTTTGTATCAACCAGGACGGGACTGGAGCAGATTATGCTGAGTGTAATAAGTCAAAGAGAGAGTCAATTTTTATATGGTTTCACTTACTTGTGAAGCATAAGGAATAACACGGAGGACATTAGGATAAGGAAAGGAAAAGTGAATTGGGGTAAATCGGAGAGGGAAACAAACCATGAGAGACTTTGGACTCTGAGAAACAAACTGAGGCTTTTGGAGGGGCGGGGGGCTGGGAGCTTGGCAGAGCCTGGTGGTGGTTATTAAGGAAGGTATGTATTGCCTGGAGCACTGGGTGTGGTGCATAAACAATGAATCTTGGAATGCTGAAAAAATAAAATAAAACTAAAGAATATGTTATTATGGAATATGTTATATTAATCATCTAGTTGTAATGGTAAGTAGGTTAAAAAACTGAAAAACAACCTGAGGGTTTTGAAGGGGCAGGGGGTGGAAGGTTGGGGGAGCCAGGTGGTGGGTATTATGGAGGGCACATATGGCGCGGAGCACTGGGTGTGGTGCATAAACAATGAATTCTGTTACACTGAAAAGAAATTAATAAAAAAAACAAAACAAGAATTGTGAGAATGAATTAAGGAAAAAAAAGAATGAATGAAAAGTTGTATCTATGAAATATACAGGTTTTGGGGCAATACCAGGTACTTAATATATTGTTTCCCCCGGATATTGGGGTTTTAAAATTTTATGGAGTCGCTCTGGTGGTTGTCCTCTTGTTCTTTTGGTTTGTCTTCTGGGGGAGGAGCCTGCCACGTTTTTCTAGTCAATTTTTCTTGGGGTGAATGACCTTACGACCTATCAAAGGGCTTGGCTCTGTGGAAACCGGTTTTTCAGGCTTTTTCTGGACGTTTTTGTTCTTTGGCAGCTTTTCTGCTGCAGCTACTGAAGATGAATCCAGAGGCTGCACAGGAGAGTCTCAGGGACCCCCCAGGCTTCACCAGGTCTCCCCCAGACTCCACCAGCTGCACCTCACACTGGACACCTGCAGACACAAGACATCCTGGTCAGGAAACTGTCACACACCCACTGTTTCTCTCGTATCCACTCTCACACTCGAGGTCCCTTATTTTCTGTAAACTACCTTTTAAAGAGTGACATGGAAAACCCAGATAAGCACAAATTCCATGGTGAGTTTTCTCTATTCTGTCCTGATTAGTGAATAAGAACATCCGGAAATACTGTAGCTCAGGCTCCTACTGGACACAGGATGACTGCACACGTGTAGAGAGTGTGACATGGTAAACCCTGCTGTCAGAATCAGCATTACCCCGAGCAAGCAAATCCATTTTCCACAAAATTTCCTGTATTTTCTTTGCAATTCTTCCTTCCTCACTCCTTCACTCTGTCCCCACATTACTATAGATCTTCATGTTACCTTACACTAGCTTTAATTTTCTAGAATATATAATATTGTAATTGTATTAAATGTACCTTTATTTCTAAGGCTACTATTGCTGAGTCAAATACATGAAAATATCATATTTGTTATGTTTTTCTATGACGGGCAGTGTTCCAAAGATGACAAGGGCACAATATGTCCACTTTTAAAAAAAAATTCTTTTCAGTGTTCCAGAATTCATTGTTTATGTACCACACCCAGTGCTCCATGCAATACATGCCCTCCCACCACCAGGCTCACCCAACCCGACACCCCCACCCCTCCAAAACCTTCAGTTTGTTTCTCAGATTCCACAGTCTCTCATGGTTCGTCCTATTTCCCCCAATTCCCTTCTCCTCTCCATCTCCCCATGTCCTCCATGTTATTTCTTATGCTCCACAAGTAAGTGAAACCATATGATAATTGACTCTCTCTTCTTGACTTATGTCACTCAGCATAATCTCTTCCAGTCCCGTCCATGTTGATACAAAAGTGGGAGATTCATCCTTTCTGATGGAGGCATAATACTCTATTGTATATATGGACCATATCTTCTTTATTCGTTCGTCCATTGAAGGGTATTTTGGTTCTTTCCACAGTTTGGCGACTGTGGCCATTGCTGCTATGAACATTGGGGTACAGGTGGCCCTTCTTCTCACTACATATGTATCTTTGTGGTAAATAACCGGTAGTGCAATTGCAGGGTCATTGGGAAGCTCTATTTTTAATTTCCTGAGGAATCTCCACACTGTTCTCCAAAGTGGCTGCACCAACTTGCATTCCCACCAACAGTGTAAGAGGGTTCCCCTTTCTCCACATCCTCTCCAACACACGTTGTTCCCTGTCTTGCTAATTTTGGCCATTCTAACTGGTGTAAGGTGGTATCTCAATGTGGTTTTAAATGAATCTCCCCGATGGCTAGTGATGATGAACATTTTTTCATGTGTCTGGTAGCCATTTGTATGTCTTCATTGGAGAAGTGTCTGTTCATATCTTCTGCCCTTTTTTGACGGGTTTATCCATTTTGTTTGTGTTGATTTTGAGGAGTTCTTTATAAATCCTGGATATCAGCCCATTGTCTATATTGTCATTTATGAATATCTTCTCCCATTCTGTGGGTTGCCTCTTTGTTTTGTTGACTGTTTCCTTTGATGTGCAGAAGCGTTTTTAAAATTTTTTAAAAAATTTTTAAATTACTTTTCAGTGTACCAGAATTCGTTGTTTATGTATCACACTCCATTTTCCATGCAATATGTGCCTTCCATAAAAAAATGGAAGCAGTGATATTAGTCTGAAATTCTCCTTTTTGGTAGGGTCTTTGCCTGGTTTGGGGATCAGGGTAATGCTGGCTTCATAAAAAGAGTCTGGAAGTTTTCCTTCTGCTTCAATTTTTTGAAACAGCTTCAGGAGAATAGGTGTTATTTCTTCTTTGAAAGTTTGATAGAATTCCCCAGGGAATCCGTCGGGTCCTGGGCTCTTGTTTTTTGGGAGGTTTTTGATCACCGCTTCAATCTCCTTACTAGATATCGGTCTATTCAGGTTGTCAATTTCTTCCTGGTTCAATTTGGGGAGTTTATAGTTTTCCAGGAATGCATCCATTTCACCTAGGTTGCTTAGCTTATTGGCATATAACTGTTGATAATAACTTCTGATGATTGTTTCTACTTCCTTGGTGTTAGTTGTGATCTCTCCCTTTTCATTCATAATTTTATTAATTTGGGCTTTTTCTCTTTTCTTTTGGATTAGTGTGGCCAATGGTTTATCGATCTTATTGATTCTTTCAAAAAACCAGCTTCTAGTTTCATTGATACGTTCTACTGTATCTCTGGTTTCTACCTCATTGATCTCTGCTCTAATCTTGATTATTTCCCTTCCTGGTGTGGAGTTGGTTTGATTTGTTGTTGATTCTCCAGTTCTTTAAGGTGTAGAGACAGCTGGTGTATTCTGGATTTTTCAATTTTTTTGAGGGAGGCTTGGATGGCTATGTGTTTCCCCCTTATGACCGCCTTTGCTGTATTCCATAGGTTTTGGAGTGAAGTGTCTTCATTCTCATTGGTTTCCATGAATTGTTGAAGTTCTTCTTTGACCTCGTGGTTGATCCAAGCATTCTTAAGCAAGGTGGTCTTTAGCTTCCAGGTGTTTGAGTTCCTTCTGAACTTTTCAAAAAAGGAGAATTTCAGACCAATATCACTGATGAATATGGATGCTAAGATTCTCAACAAGATCCTAGCAAACAGGCTCCAACAGCATATTAAAAAGATTAACCACCCTGACCAGCTGGGATTCATCCATGGGTTACAAGGATGGTTCAACATTCACAAATCAATAAATGTGATTGAACAAATCAATAAGAGAGAGAAAAGAACCACATGGTCCTCTCAATTGATGCAGAAAAAGCATTTGACAAAATCCAGAATCCGTTCCTGATTAAAACTCTTCAAAGTATAGGGATAGAGGGAACATTCCTGAACTTCATCAAATCTATCTATGAAAGACCCACAGCAAATATCATCCTCAATGGGAAAAAGCTCACAGCCTTCCCGTTGAGATCAGGAACACGACAAGGATGCCCACTCTCACCACTCTTGTTCAACATTGTATTAGAAGTCCTAGCAATAGCAATCAGACAACAAAGAGAAATAAAAGATATCCAAATTGGCAAGGAAGAAGTCAAACTCTCTCTCTTCACAGGTGACACGATTCTTTATACGGAAAACCCGGAAGACTCCACCCCAAACTTCTAGAACTCATACAGCAATTCAGTAACGTGGCAGGATACAAAGTCAACGTACAGAAAACGGTTGCTTTCTTATACACTAACAATGAAAATACAGAAAGGCAAATTAGAGAATTGATTCCATATACTAGAGCACGAAGAACCATAAGATACCTGGGAATAAATCTAACCAAAGAGGTAAAGGATCTGTACTCGAGGAACTACAGAACACTCATGAAAGAAATTGAAGAAGACACAAAAAGATGGAAGACCATTCCATGCTCTTGGATCAGAAGAATAAACATTGTTAAAATGTCTATACCGCCTAGAGCAATCTATACTTTTAATGCCGTTCCGACCAAAATATCACCGTCATTTTCAAAAGAGCTGGAGCAAACAATCCTAAAATTTTTGTGGAATCAGAAGAGACCCCAAACTGCTAAGGAAATGTTGAAAAAGAAAAACAAAACTGGGGCACAGTGTTGCCTGATTCAAACTTCACTACAAAGCTGTGATCAACAAGACAGCATGGTACCAGCACAAAGCAGACATGTAGACCAGTGGAACAGAGTAGAGAGCCCATATTTGGACCCTGAACTCTATGGTCAAATAATCTTTGACAAAGCAGGAAAAAATATCCAGTGGAAGAAAGACAGTCTCTTCAATAAATGGTGCTGGGAGAATTGGACAGCTATGTGCAGAAGAATGAAACTCGATCATTCTCTTACACCGTACACAAAGATAAACTCGAAATGGACAAAAGACCTTAACATGAGGCAGGAATCCATCAGAATCCTAGAGGAGAACATAGGAAGTAACCTCTTCAATATCAGCCACAGCAACTTCTTTCAAGATACTTCTCCAAAGGCAAAGGAAACAAAAGTGAAAATGAACTTTTGGGACTTCATCAAGATCAAAAGCTTCTGCACAGCAAAGGAAACAGTCAACAAAACAAAGAGGCAACCTATGGAATAGGAGAAGATATTTGCAAATGACAATACAAGAAAAGGCTGATATCCAAGTTCTATAAAGAACTCCTCAAACTCAACACACACAAAAAAGATAATCATGTAGAAAAATGGGCAGAAGACATGAACAGACACTTCTTCAATGAAGACACACAAATGGCGAACAGATACATGAAAAAATGTTAATCATCACTAGCCATCAGGGAGATTCAAATCAAAACCACAGTGAGATACCACCTACACCAGTTAGAATGGCCAAAATTAGCGAGACAGGAAACAACGTGTGTCAGAGAGGATGTGGAGAAAAGGGAACCCTCTTACACTATTGGTGGGAATGCAAACTGGTGCAGCCACTTTGGAGAACAATGCAGAAATTCGTCAAGAAATTAAAAATAGAACTTCCCTATGACCCTGCAATACTGGGTATTTACCCCAAAGATACAGATGGGGTGAAAAGAAGGGCCATCTGTACCTCATTGTTCATAGCAGCAATGGGCACGGTCACCAAACTGTGGAAAGAACCAAGATGCCCTTCAAAGGACGAATGGATAAGGAAGATGTGGTCCATATACACTATGGAGAATGATGCCTCCATCAGAAAGGATGAATACCCAACTTTTGTAGCAACATGGGTGGGACTGGAGGAGATTATGCTGAGTGAAATAAGTCAAGCAGAGAGAGTCAAGTATCATATAGTTTTGCTTACTTGTGGAGCATAACAAATAACACAGAGGACATGGGGAGATGGAGAGGAGAAGGGGGTTGAGGGAAATTGGAAGGGGAGGTGAACCATGAGAGACTGCGGACTCAGAAAAACAAACTGAGGATTTTGGCGGGGTAGGGGGTGATAAGTTGAGTGAGGCTGGTGGCGGGTATTGTGGCGGGCATGTATTGCATGGAGCACTTGGTGTAGTGCATAAACAATGAATTCTGGTACACTGAGAAGAAATAAATTAAAAAAAAAAGATATTCTGAAATAAAACAGCAGAGTGCAACTTTGACCCTCAATGTAGAAAGCACTGGGTACTTATCACACCATCCCTGAAGCAAGAAAATGTGGAAGATGTTGAAAAAGGAAGACACATTTCTTGGTCCTCTTAGAAAGTTGAGGTCACAGAGGTGTCCATCCCCCACACTACCGAGAGGCACAGACATGGCTGAGTCTACAAACCTTGCACAGAAACCTTGGATTTCCATAGGAGTGAGTGTGCTTCTAGGTGAGATTAGCATTGGGTCCCTGGTGTGTAACAGATTTCCTTTCCAAGTGAGGTGAGTATCCTCCAACCCACTGAGAACCAGGCGAACAAAGGCATAAGAAGGAGGAAGGCACCCCTTTTATTTCAATCTCATTGCCTGAACTACTCATCTCCTCTTTTCCTTTCCTACTCTTGGATTGAGCAATACACCAGGGAATCCCCTGGTTCTCCGGCCAACAGACTGAGAATGATTTACTCCACCATCCCCCACCAGCTTGTAGAGGACGGAGCCTGGGACTTCTCAGGCTCTCTTACCATGGGATCTAATTACATATGTTCTTTTTGCAGGCGAAATTTCAGCTGGAAAATGAATAATAGTTCTACATTCTGTACATGCTTGTTGGCATAATGTATTGTCAGCCTTTTTGTATTGTAGCCATTCTCAGTGCAGGTGTAGTGGTATCTTGTGAGGATGAACATACTGACGTATACAATTACCTCTTTCTAGAATAGAACATTATGCTGATACATGTTCCTTGAAGAACTGCTAACGTTAGTGCTATCATCATGGATATAGAGCATGTAGGGGTGGAGATGGTCACCCCATGCCCATTCCCAGGTCCAATTTGTGCCGCACAATTTGTTAAGAGCTGTGGCAGGAGCTTATAGGTAAATCACAGTCTTGGACTTTTAAATTTTGGGGTAAAGCCTCACCATTCTCTGCAGAACATGATTCTTCTTTTGAGAAATAGCTGGAAGCCTGTTCCTGGATCTTAGGAACTAGAGGTTCAGGACTGAGTCACTAGGTTGCCATGGAAATTGAGCTGTCCATCTTGGAGTGGGTGTTATTTGAATGTCCGAGCCATAAAGTGGAGCATGTACAGTGAGACTCCTCCAGCCGATGGAAGAAATGATGGTGTCTGAAGAGATCCTGAAGACACAAGCAAGTCACATGAAGTATTTTCCACATGCCCATGATCCCCAGTCCTGCTATGCTGCTTTCTCTCTCCCAACCTGCACATTTGGCCTCATGGGGAGAGTCCTACAATTACCCCAGAGGGGAAGAAAAAGTTGAACCTGGTTCACATTTTTTTTCTGTATGGTATTCAGACACCAGTTAAAGGTGGAACTCACTAGTCTTATCATATTCTCTACCTCCCTGGAGCACCTGTTTTATATGAGAGAAATTCCCTCATGAAGACAGGATTACAGCATTAATTCAGTGGCAACATCTTGCAAATTTGAGGTAGAGTTGAGGTCCTTCTGGAATAAAGATATTGGTCACCCTGCCAGACAATGACCCAAGACAGCCTGAAGATTTGGCTGACAACACAGAGAATACATCATCGGTGTAGTATGAAAGCAGCTCTATATCCCAATTTTCAGTCTTTCCCAGTTACAGAAATGAGGACCTTGGCTATCATGCATACATCCTCCTTATTTTTTAAAAATATGGGTATGTCTTTTTTTCATTCCCTCTCCGTTTTCTTTGCCATGTAAATTAAGATGTATTGACTTTCTATCATTGCACTTAAGAATTCTTTTTTTTTTTAAAATTTTTTATTTATTTTCAGCGTAACAGTATTCATTGTTTTTTCACCACACCCAGTGCTCCATGCAATCTGTGCCCTCCCTAATACCCACCACCTGGTTCCCCCACCCTCCCACCCCGCCCCTTCAAAACCCTCAGGTTGTTTTTCAGAGTCCATAGTCTCTCATGGTTCACCTCCCCTTCCAATTTCCCTCAACTCCCTTCTCCTCTCCATCTACCCTTGTCCTCTATATTATTTGTTATGCTCCACCAATAAGTGAAACCATATGATACTTGACTTTCTCTGTTTGACTTATTTCACTCAGCATAATCTCTTCCAGTCCTGTCCATGTTGCTACAAAAGTTGGGTATTCTTCCTTTCTGATGGAGGCATAATACTCCATAGTGTATATGGACCACATCTTCCTTATCCATTCATCCGTTGAAGGGCATCTTGGTTCTTTCCACGGTTTGGCGACCGTGGCCATGGCTGCTATAAACATTGGGGTACAGATGGCCCTTCTTTTCACTACATCTGTATCTTTGGGGTAAATACCCAGGAGTGCAATTGCAGGGTCATAGGGAAGATCTATTTTTAATTTCCTGAGGAATCTCCACACTGTTCTCCAAAGTGGCTGCACCAGTTTGCATTCCCACCAACAGTGTAAGAGGGTTCCCCTTTCTCCACATCCTCTCCAACACACGTTGTTTCCTGTCTTGCTAATTTTGGCCATTCTCACTGGTGGAAGGTGGTATCTCAATGTGGTTTTGATTTGAATCTCCCTGATGGCTAGTGATGATGAACATTTTTTCATGTGTCTGGTAGCCATTTGTATGTCTTCCTTGGAGAAGTGTCTGTTCATATCTTCTGCCCATTTTTTAATATGATTATCTGTTTTGTGTGTGTTGAGTTTGAGGAGTTCTTTATAGATCCTGGATATCAACCTTTTATCTGTACTGTCATTTGCAAATATCTTCTCCCATTCCGTGGGTTGCCTCTTTGTTTTGTTGACTGTTTCTTTTGCTGTGCAGAAGCTTTTGATCTTGATGAAGTCCCAGAAGTTCATCTTTGCCTTTGTTTCCTTCGCCTTTGGAGACATATCTTGAAAGAAGTTGCTGTGGCTGATATCAAAGAGGTTACTCCCTATGTTCTCCTCGAGGATTCTGATGGATTCCTGTCTCACGTTGAGGTCTTTTATCCATTTCGAGTTTATCTTTGTGTACGGTGTAAGAGAATGGTCAAGTTTCATTCTTCTACATATAGCTGTCCAGTTTTCCCAGCACCGTTTATTGAAGAGACTGTCTTTTTTCCACTGGATATTTTTTCCTGTTTTGTCAAAGATTATTTGACCATAGAGTTGAGGGTCCATATCTGGGCTCTCTACTCTGTTCCACTGGTCCATGTGTCTGTTTTTCTGCCAGTACCATGCTGTCTTGGTGATCACAGCTTTGTAGTAAAGCTTGAAATCAGGTAACGTGATGCCACCAGTTTTATTTTTGTTTTTCAACATTTCCTTAGCAATTCGGAGTCTCTTCTGATTCCATACAAATTTTAGGATTATTTGCTCCAGCTCTTTGAAAAATACTGGTGGAATTTTGATCGGAATGGCATTAAAAGTATAGATTGCTCTGGGCAGTATAGACATTTTAATGATGTTTATTCTTCCCATCCAAGAGCATGGAATGGTCTTCCATCTTTTTGTGTCTTCTTCAATTTCTTTTAGGAGTGTTCTGTAGTTCCTCGAGTACAGATCTTTAACCTCTTTGGTTAGGTTTATTCCGAGGTATCTTATGGTTTTTGGTGCTATAGTAAATGGAATCGATTCTCTAATTTGCCTTTCTGTATTTTCATTGTTAGTGTATAAGAAAGCCACTGATTTCTGGACATTGACTTTGTATCCTGCTACATTACTGAATTGCTGTATGAGTTCTAGTAGTTTGGAGGTGGAGTCTTTCGGGTTTTCCATATAAAGAATCATGTCATCTGCGAAGAGAGAGAGTTTGACTTCTTCCTTGCCAATCTGGATACCTTTTATTTCTCTTTGTTGTCTGATTGCTGTTGCTAGGACTTCTAATACTATGTTGAACAAGAGTGGTGAGAGTGGGCATCCTTGTCGTGTTCCTGATCTCAATGGGAAGGCTGCAAGCTTTTTCCCATTGAGGATGATATTTGCTGTGGGTTTTTCATAGATAGATTTGATGAAGTTCAGGAATGTTCCCTCTATCCCTATACTTTGAAGCGTTTTAATCAGGAACGGATGCTGGATTTTGTCAAAAGCTTTTTCTGCATCAATGGAGAGGATCATGTGGTTCTTCTCTCTTCTCTTATTGATTTGTTCTATCACATTGATTGATTTGCGAATGTTGAACCATCCTTGTAACCCAGGGATGAATCCTACCTGGTCATGGTGGATAATCTTTTTAATGTGCTGTTGGATCCTGTTTGCTAGGATCTTGTTGAGAATCTTAGCATCCATATTCATCAGTGATATCGGTCTGAAATTCTCCTTTTTGGTAGGGTCTTTGCCTGGTTTGGGGATCAGGGTAATGCTGGCTTCATAAAAAGAGTCTGGAAGTTTTCCTTCTGCTTCAACTTTTTGAAACAGCTTCAGGAGAATAGGTATTATTTCTTCTTTGAAAGTTTGATAGAATTCCCCAGGGAATCCGTCAGGTCCTGGGCTCTTGTTTTTTGGGAGGTTTTTGATCACTGCTTGAATCTCGTTACTAGATATCGGTCTATTCAGGTTGTCAATTTCTTCCTGGTTCAATTTTGGGAGTTTATAGTTTTCCAGGAATGCATCCATTTCATCTAGGTTGCTTAGCTTATTGGCATATAACTGTTGATAATAGCTTCTGATGATTGTTTCTACTTCCTTGGTGTTAGTTGTGATCTCTCCCTTTTCATTCTTAATTTTATTAATTTGGGCTTTCTCTCTTTTCTTTTGGATTAGTGTGGCCAATGGTTTATCGATCTTATTGATTCTTTCAAAAAACCAGCTTCTAGTTTCGTTGATACATTCTACTGTATCTCTGGTTTCTACCTCGTTGATCTCTGCTCTAATCTTGATTATTTCCCTTCTTACGTGTGGAGTTGGTTTGATTTGTTGTTGATTCTCCAGTTCTTTAAGGTGTAGAGACAGCTGGTGTGTTCTGGATTTTTCAATTTTTTTGAGGGAGGCTTGGATGGCTATGAATTTCCTCCTTAGGACAGCCCTTGCTGTATCCCATAGGTTTTGGAGTGAAGTGTCTTCGTTCTCATTGGTTTCCATAAATTGTTTAAGTTCTTCTTTGATCTCCTGGTTGATCCAAGCATTCTTAAGCAAGGTGGTCTTTAGCTTCCAGGTATTTGAGTTCCTTCTGAACTTTTCCTTGTGATTGAGCTCCAGTTTCAAAGCATTGTGATCTGAGAATATGCAGGGAATCATCTCAGTCTTTTGGTATCGGTTGAGCCCTGATTTGTGACCCAGTATGTGGTCTGTTCTGGAGAAGGTTCCATGTGCACTTGAGAAGAATGAGTATTCTGTTGTTTTAGGGTGGAATGTTCTGTATATATCTATGAGGTCCATCTGGTCCAATGTATCATTCAATGCTCTTATTTCTTTATTGATTTTCTGCGTCGATGATCTGTCTATTTCTGAGAGAGGCGTGTTAAGATCTCCTACTATTAATGTATTCATATCAATATGACTCTTTATCTTGATTAATAGTTTTCTTATGTAATTGGCTGCTCCCATATTGGGGGCATAGATATTTACAATTGTTAGATCATCTTGGTGGATAGTCCCTTTAAGAATGATGTAGTGTCCTTCTGTATCCCTGACGACCGTCTTTAGTTTAAAATCTAATTTATCTGATATGAGAATCGCTACCCCGGCCTTCTTTTGAGGCCCATTGGCATGAAAGATGCTTCTCCATCCCTTCACTTTCAGTCTGGGTGTATCTTTAGGTTCAAAATGGGTCTCCTGTAGACAACATATGGATGGGTCCTGTCGTTTTATCCAATCTGCAACCCTGTGTCGTTTTATGGGTGCATTTAGGCCATTCACATTGAGAGAGATTATTGAGAGATACGTTTTTATTGACATTGTGTTATCTTTGAAGTCTTCCTTTCTGTCGATTGTCTCTATATTTCTGTTCAATGCTATTCTTAGGATTTTTCCTCTTTTATAGAACCCCCCTTAATATTTCCTGCAGTGTCGGCTTGGTGGTTGCATAGTCTTTCAAGCCTTGCCGGTCTTGGAAACTCTTTATCTCTCCATCCATTTTGAATGTCAGTCTTGCTGGATAAAGTATTCTTGGCTGCATGTTCTTCTCATTTAGTGCCCTGAATATATCTTGCCAGCCCTTTCTGGCTTGCCAGGTCTCTGTGGACAGGTCTGACGTTATTCTGATGGGCTTTCCTCTGTATGTAAGGAGCTTCTTTGTCCTAGCGGCTTTCAAGAGATTGTATCTACAATTATGATTCCTCAATTTTACTATGAGGTGCCTGGATGTTTTTTTTGAATTTATAATCTTGGGGGGGGGACCTTTCTACTTCTAGTACATGAACACTTGTTCCATTCGCAAGATTGGGAAAATTTTCATGAAAAACTTGTTCCACTATATCTTCTAGACTTCTTTCTTTCTCCTCCCCTTCAGGGATTCCAATAATTCTGACGTTGGAACGTTTCATGGCATCATTTATTTCCCTGATTCTGTTTTCGTGGCTTCTAAGCTGTTTGTTCCAGGCTTCCTCCTGATCCTTTCTCTCTATTTGTTTGTCCTCCAGATCACTAATTCTATCTTCTGTCTCAGTTACCCTAGCTTTTAGAGAATTTAGATTAGATTGGAACTCATTGAGAGCGTTGTGAACCTCATCCCTGGTGGCCTTCAGCTCTGCCCTAACATTATGAACCTCCTCTCTGGTCGCTTTCAATTCTGCCCTAATCAATTCTGTTTGGTCATCCATGGCTTTCTCCAACCTAGCTATTGCCTGGATCATTGTTAGCCTGAATTCTCTTTCTGACATATTGTCTATGTTGATAGCCGTTAGCTCTGTTGCAGAAGGCCCATCCTCTGTATTTTTCTTCTGTTGGGGATTCCTCCTCCTAGTCATTTTGGTGAGAGATGACTGGACAGATGTAGCTGGATGTATTGACCGTGGTGCAGTCAAGGTGCACCCTGGAACGCTTCTGAGCACTCAGGATTCCCCACCCAAATGAGAGAAAAAAGAAAAGAAAAAGAAAAAAGAGGGAGAGAGAGAGACAGGAAAAAAAGGGAAGATAAAAGTGAAGGTTCAGCCCAAATGGGCCCCAGGGTAAGGTTTATGACGTATACGAACAAAAACAGACAAACAAAAAGACTGATAAAAGTATATGACGAGAGAAAAAATATATATATAAGCAAAAAACAGGAGGAGCCTCGTCAAGAAGAACCCCAAGTATAAGATTTATATACTATCCGGACAAACATAAATACACAGAGACACTGGCAGAAGAAAAAGATGGGAGCATGGTTATAGATTCTCGGTGTGGGCGAGGAAGGTTATTTTGATTCTTCCTGGATGTATCTTGATATCTTTGTTAAAGGACTTAACTTTCCTAAGAAAAAGGGGGATTAAAAATTGGTTCACCTATAGGGGTAGCATTGCTTGGAGAAAGGGGGTTACCTTGAAGTTTAACTCTATATGAATATTAGAAAATAAAAATAAAAAAGGAATAAACTGGACTAAACTAAATTAAAAATTTTTTTTAAAAATTAAGAAAATAGAAAAGCAAAAGAAAAACACATGTGTATGTATCAAAAAAAATTCAGGTTAGAAGTTTATCATGGAATTTGATGTACTGGACATCTCACTGTGATGGTAAATAGGTTAAAAAATTATCTATATAAAAAAAGAAAAAAAATGAACCAGAATAGTGGGAAAGAATTAAAAATAAAAGTTGTATCTATGAAGTAGTGGTGGTTGTTCTCTTGTAGTCGTTTTTTTTTTTTTTTTCCTGATTTGTTTTCTGGGGGAGGGGGCTGCCACGTGGGTTTTCAGTCAATGATGTTCCCTGAGTTAAGTCCTCCCGACCCCCTCAAGGGGGTGGGCTCTGAGAAAAACGTTTTTTTTTCAGGTTTTTGTTCTCTGGAGGTTTTTATGTTTGTTCACTTCTTTTCTCTCGCCTTGACAGCTTTTGATGGTTTTTGGAGGTTTAGAGGAAAGAAAACTGCACCCCAACCTCCCTCTCAGAGAGAAGCCTCAGTCTGCTCCCCTGCAGGTGCTGCAGCCGCTGGGCCGCTGGCAGAGCAGGTTCTGAGTCCTGGTCCCTGGGGACGCAGGATCTCCTGCTTGTACGCAAAACCAAGGCAGCTGTGGCTGTCTGGGCAGCTCCAGACCGCCAGAGAGGTTCCAAGCAGCAATCGCACACTGAGATTTTCCCGCTGGCTGGGGCTGAGAGCTCAGGGCTTGCGCGCACCTCTCCCAGGGGATGGTTTGGGGCGCGGCGCCTCCAGCTCTATCGGCTCTATCGCCGCGTGGGTCTATCACCGCGTGGGTCCCAGAACACCAGGCTGGACGTTCGTGCACCTCTCTCAGGGGAGGTTGAGGCACGCGCGCATCTCCAGTAAGGTGCGCGTTCTGCCGTCTGGTGTGGCTCCCAGCCCCTCACGGGAGCCGGACTCCACCCGTTCTCGGGTGCACTGGCGGCTCCGGAACAAAGACCAGGTTTCTCCGCCGCACTCTCCGGCTCAGCGCCAGGGGATGCTGCCCTGGGTCTGGGGACTTAAGCCCCTATCCCTATCCGCCCCGATTCCCACAATTTCCCCGCGCGAGTCTTTGCTCTTTTGAGTGCTTTCAACAAGACTCCAAGTTAATGCTGGTCCCCAGATGCCGGGCACTCTCGTATTGGGGTATTATTTTCCAGTCGGTCGCCTCTGGTGGCTCCCTCCCCCTTTTGTTTATCTTCTGATATCAGTCCGACGTTCCCACTCCACTTTACCTGCCCACTGGCGTCTTCTGGACCCCGTAGAGATCCAGACGTGTATAATTCTGATCTCAGGCTGATTTCATGGGTGATCGGAGTTCTTTGGTAGGTAATCAGCTCACTTTAGGGTGCAGGTTGAAAAGGCGCCTCCTCCTACTTCCCCGCCATCTTGTCTCCCCCTTCTTTTTTTATATAGATAATTTTTTAACCTATTTACCATCACAGTGAGATGTCCAGTACATCAAATTCCATGATAAACTTCTAACCTGAATTTTTTGATACATACACATGTGTTTTTCTTTTGCTTTTCTATTTTCTTAATTTTTAAAAAAATTTTTAATTTAGTTTAGTCCAGTTTATTCCTTTTTTATTTTTATTTTCTAATATTCATATAGAGTTAAACTTCAAGGTAATCCCCTTTCTCCAAGCAATGCTACCCCTATAGGTGAACCAATTTTTAATCCCCCTTTTTCTTAGGAAAGTTGAGTCCTTTAACAAAGATATCAAGATACATCCAGGAAGAATCAAAATAACCTTCCTCGCCCACACCGAGAATCTATAACCATGCTCCCATCTTTTTCTTCTGCCAGTGTCTCTGTGTATTTATGTTTGTCCGGATAGTATATAAATCTTATACTTGGGGTTCTTCTTGACGAGGCTCCTCCTTTTTTTTTTGCTTATATATATATATATTTTCTCTCGTCATATACTTTTATCAGTCTTTTTGTTTGTCTGTTTTTGTTTGTATACGTCATAAACCTTACCCTGGGGCCCATTTGGGCTGAACCTTCACTTTTATCTTCCCTTTTTTTCCTGTCTCTCTCTCTCCCTCTTTTTTCTTTTTCTTTTCTTTTTTCTCTCATTTGGGTGGGGAATCCTGAGTGCTCAGAAGCGTTCCAGGGTGCACCTTGACTGCACCACGGTCAATACATCCAGCTACATCTGTCCAGTCATCTCTCACCAAAATGACTAGGAGGAGGAATCCCCAACAGAAGAAAAATACAGAGGATGGGCCTTCTGCAACAGAGCTAACGGCTATCAACATAGACAATATGTCAGAAAGAGAATTCAGGCTAACAATGATCCAGGCAATAGCTAGGTTGGAGAAAGCCATGGATGACCAAACAGAATTGATTAGGGCAGAATTGAAAGTGACCAGAGAGGAGGTTCATAATGTTAGGGCAGAGCTGAAGGCCACCAGGGATGAGGTTCACAACGCTCTCAATGAGTTCCAATCTAATCTAAATTCTCTAAAAGCTAGGGTAACTGAGACAGAAGATAGAATTAGTGATCTGGAGGACAAACAAATAGAGAGAAAGGATCAGGAGGAAGCCTGGAACAAACAGCTTAGAAGCCACGAAAACAGAATCAGGGAAATAAATGATGCCATGAAACGTTCCAACGTCAGAATTATTGGAATCCCTGAAGGGGAGGAGAAAGAAAGAAGTCTAGAAGATATAGTGGAACAAGTTTTTCATGAAAATTTTCCCAATCTTGCGAATGGAACAAGTGTTCATGTACTAGAAGTAGAAAGGTCCCCCCCCCAAGATTATAAATTCAAAAAAAACATCCAGGCACCTCATAGTAAAATTGAGGAATCATAATTGTAGATACAATCTCTTGAAAGCCGCTAGGACAAAGAAGCTCCTTACATACAGAGGAAAGCCCATCAGAATAACGTCAGACCTGTCCACAGAGACCTGGCAAGCCAGAAAGGGCTGGCAAGATATATTCAGGGCACTAAATGAGAAGAACATGCAGCCAAGAATACTTTATCCAGCAAGACTGACATTCAAAATGGATGGAGAGATAAAGAGTTTCCAAGACCGGCAAGGCTTGAAAGACTATGCAACCACCAAGCCGACACTGCAGGAAATATTAAGGGGGGTTCTATAAAAGAGGAAAAATCCTAAGAATAGCATTGAACAGAAATATAGAGACAATCGACAGAAAGGAAGACTTCAAAGATAACACAATGTCAATAAAAACGTATCTCTCAATAATCTCTCTCAATGTGAATGGCCTAAATGCACCCATAAAACGACACAGGGTTGCAGATTGGATAAAACGACAGGACCCATCCATATGTTGTCTACAGGAGACCCATTTTGAACCTAAAGATACACCCAGACTGAAAGTGAAGGGATGGAGAAGCATCTTTCATGCCAATGGGCCTCAAAAGAAGGCCGGGGTAGCGATTCTCATATCAGATAAATTAGATTTTAAACTAAAGACGGTCGTCAGGGATACAGAAGGACACTACATCATTCTTAAAGGGACTATCCACCAAGATGATCTAACAATTGTAAATATCTATGCCCCCAATATGGGAGCAGCCAATTACATAAGAAAACTATTAATCAAGATAAAGAGTCATATTGATATGAATACATTAATAGTAGGAGATCTTAACACGCCTCTCTCAGAAATAGACAGATCATCGACGCAGAAAATCAATAAAGAAATAAGAGCATTGAATGATACATTGGACCAGATGGACCTCATAGATATATACAGAACATTCCACCCTAAAACAACAGAATACTCATTCTTCTCAAGTGCACATGGAACCTTCTCCAGAACAGACCACATACTGGGTCACAAATCAGGGCTCAACCGATACCAAAAGACTGAGATGATTCCCTGCATATTCTCAGATCACAATGCTTTGAAACTGGAGCTCAATCACAAGGAAAAGTTCAGAAGGAACTCAAATACCTGGAAGCTAAAGACCACCTTGCTTAAGAATGCTTGGATCAACCAGGAGATCAAAGAAGAACTTAAACAATTTATGGAAACCAATGAGAACGAAGACACTTCACTCCAAAACCTATGGGATACAGCAAGGGCTGTCCTAAGGAGGAAATTCATAGCCATCCAAGCCTCCCTCAAAAAAATTGAAAAATCCAGAACACACCAGCTGTCTCTACACCTTAAAGAACTGGAGAATCAACAACAAATCAAACCAACTCCACACGTAAGAAGGGAAATAATCAAGATTAGAGCAGAGATCAACGAGGTAGAAACCAGAGATACAGTAGAATGTATCAACGAAACTAGAAGCTGGTTTTTTGAAAGAATCAATAAGATCGATAAACCATTGGCCACACTAATCCAAAAGAAAAGAGAGAAAGCCCAAATTAATAAAATTAAGAATGAAAAGGGAGAGATCACAACTAACACCAAGGAAGTAGAAACAATCATCAGAAGCTATTATCAACAGTTATATGCCAATAAGCTAAGCAACCTAGATGAAATGGATGCATTCCTGGAAAACTATAAACTCCCAAAATTGAACCAGGAAGAAATTGACAACCTGAATAGACCGATATCTAGTAACGAGATTCAAGCAGTGATCAAAAACCTCCCAAAAAACAAGAGCCCAGGACCTGACGGATTCCCTGGGGAATTCTATCAAACTTTCAAAGAAGAAATAATACCTATTCTCCTGAAGCTGTTTCAAAAAGTTGAAGCAGAAGGAAAACTTCCAGACTCTTTTTATGAAGCCAGCATTACCCTGATCCCCAAACCAGGCAAAGACCCTACCAAAAAGGAGAATTTCAGACCGATATCACTGATGAATATGGATGCTAAGATTCTCAACAAGATCCTAGCAAACAGGATCCAACAGCACATTAAAAAGATTATCCACCATGACCAGGTAGGATTCATCCCTGGGTTACAAGGATGGTTCAACATTCGCAAATCAATCAATGTGATAGAACAAATCAATAAGAGAAGAGAGAAGAACCACATGATCCTCTCCATTGATGCAGAAAAAGCTTTTGACAAAATCCAGCATCCGTTCCTGATTAAAACGCTTCAAAGTATAGGGATAGAGGGAACATTCCTGAACTTCATCAAATCTATCTATGAAAAACCCACAGCAAATATCATCCTCAATGGGAAAAAGCTTGCAGCCTTCCCATTGAGATCAGGAACACGACAAGGATGCCCACTCTCACCACTCTTGTTCAACATAGTATTAGAAGTCCTAGCAACAGCAATCAGACAACAAAGAGAAATAAAAGGTATCCAGATTGGCAAGGAAGAAGTCAAACTCTCTCTCTTCGCAGATGACATGATTCTTTATATGGAAAACCCGAAAGACTCCACCTCCAAACTACTAGAACTCATACAGCAATTCAGTAATGTAGCAGGATACAAAGTCAATGTCCAGAAATCAGTGGCTTTCTTATACACTAACAATGAAAATACAGAAAGGCAAATTAGAGAATCGATTCCATTTACTATAGCACCAAAAACCATAAGATACCTCGGAATAAACCTAACCAAAGAGGTTAAAGATCTGTACTCGAGGAACTACAGAACACTCCTAAAAGAAATTGAAGAAGACACAAAAAGATGGAAGACCATTCCATGCTCTTGGATGGGAAGAATAAACATCGTTAAAATGTCTATACTGCCCAGAGCAATCTATACTTTTAATGCCATTCCGATCAAAATTCCACCAGTATTTTTCAAAGAGCTGGAGCAAATAATCCTAAAATTTGTATGGAATCAGAAGAGACTCCGAATTGCTAAGGAAATGTTGAAAAACAAAAATAAAACTGGTGGCATCACGTTACCTGATTTCAAGCTTTACTACAAAGCTGTGATCACCAAGACAGCATGGTACTGGCAGAAAAACAGACACATGGACCAGTGGAACAGAGTAGAGAGCCCAGATATGGACCCTCAACTCTATGGTCAAATAATCTTTGACAAAACAGGAAAAAATATCCAGTGGAAAAAAGACAGTCTCTTCAATAAACGGTGCTGGGAAAACTGGACAGCTATATGTAGAAGAATGAAACTTGACCATTCTCTTACACCGTACACAAAGATAAACTCGAAATGGATAAAAGACCTCAACGTGAGACAGGAATCCATCAGAATCCTCGAGGAGAACATAGGGAGTAACCTCTTTGATATCAGCCACAGCAACTTCTTTCAAGATATGTCTCCAAAGGCGAAGGAAACAAAGGCAAAGATGAACTTCTGGGACTTCATCAAGATCAAAAGCTTCTGCACAGCAAAAGAAACAGTCAACAAAACAAAGAGGCAACCCACGGAATGGGAGAAGATATTTGCAAATGACAGTACAGATAAAAGGTTGATATCCAGGATCTATAAAGAACTCCTCAAACTCAACACACACAAAACAGATAATCATATTAAAAAATGGGCAGAAGATATGAACAGACACTTCTCCAAGGAAGACATACAAATGGCTACCAGACACATGAAAAAATGTTCATCATCACTAGCCATCAGGGAGATTCAAATCAAAACCACATTGAGATACCACCTTCCACCAGTGAGAATGGCCAAAATTAGCAAGACAGGAAACAACGTGTGTTGGAGAGGATGTGGAGAAAGGGGAACCCTCTTACACTGTTGGTGGGAATGCAAACTGGTGCAGCCACTTTGGAGAACAGTGTGGAGATTCCTCAGGAAATTAAAAATAGATCTTCCCTATGACCCTGCAATTGCACTCCTGGGTATTTACCCCAAAGATACAGATGTAGTGAAAAGAAGGGCCATCTGTACCCCAATGTTTATAGCAGCCATGGCCACGGTCGCCAAACCGTGGAAAGAACCAAGATGCCCTTCAACGGATGAATGGATAAGGAAGATGTGGTCCATATACACTATGGAGTATTATGCCTCCATCAGAAAGGAAGAATACCCAACTTTTGTAGCAACATGGACAGGACTGGAAGAGATTATGCTGAGTGAAATAAGTCAAACAGAGAAAGTCAAGTATCATATGGTTTCACTTATTGGTGGAGCATAACAAATAATATAGAGGACAAGGGTAGATGGAGAGGAGAAGGGAGTTGAGGGAAATTGGAAGGGGAGGTGAACCATGAGAGACTATGGACTCTGAAAAACAACCTGAGGGTTTTGAAGGGGCGGGGTGGGAGGGTGGGGGAACCAGGTGGTGGGTATTAGGGAGGGCACAGATTGCATGGAGCACTGGGTGTGGTGAAAAAACAATGAATACTGTTACGCTGAAAATAAATAAAAAATTGGAAGAAAAAAAAATTATCTATATAAAAAAAGAAAAAAAATGAACCAGAATAGTGGGAAAGAATTAAAAATAAAAGTTGTATCTATGAAGTAGTGGTGGTTGTTCTCTTGTAGTCTTTTTTTTTTTTTTTTCCTGATTTGTTTTCTGGGGGAGGGGGCTGCCACGTGGGTTTTCAGTCAATGATGTTCCCTGAGTTAAGTCCTCCCGACCCCCTCAAGGGGGTGGGCTCTGAGAAAAACGTTTTTTTTTCAGGTTTTTGTTCTCTGGAGGTTTTTATGTTTGTTCACTTCTTTTCTCTCGCCTTGACAGCTTTTGATGGTTTTTGGAGGTTTAGAGGAAAGAAAACTGCACCCCAACCTCCCTCTCAGAGAGAAGCCTCAGTCTGCTCCCCTGCAGGTGCTGCAGCCGCTGGGCCGCTGGCAGAGCAGGTTCTGAGTCCCGGTCCCTGGGGACGCAGGATCTCCTGCTTGTACGCAAAACCAAGGCAGCTGTGGCTGTCTGGGCAGCTCCAGACCGCCAGAGAGGTTCCAAGCAGCAATCGCACACTGAGATTTTCCCGCTGGCTGGGGCTGAGAGCTCAGGGCTTGCGCGCACCTCTCCCAGGGGATGGTTTGGGGCGCGGCGCCTCCAGCTCTATCGGCTCTATCGCCGCGTGGGTCTATCGCCGCGTGGGTCCCAGAACACCAGGCTGGGCGTGCACCTCTCTCAGGGGAGGTTGAGGCACGCGCGCATCTCCAGTAAGGTGCGCGTTCTGCCATCTGGTGTGGCTCCCAGCCCCTCACGGGAGCCGGACTCCACCCGTTCTCGGGCGCACTGGCGGCTCCGGGACAAAGACCAGGTTTCTCCGCCGCACTCTCCGGCTCAGACCCAGGGGATGCTGCCCTGGGTCTGGGGACTTAAGCCCCTATCCCTATCCGCCCTGATTCCCACAATTTCCCCGCTCGAGTCTTTGCTCTTTTGAGTGCTTTCAACAAGACTCCAAGTTAATGTTGGTCCCCAGATGCCGGGCACTCTCGTATTGGGGTATTATTTTCCAGTCGGTCGCCTCTGGTGGCTCCCTCCCCCTTTTGTTTATCTTCCGATATCAGTCCGACGTTCCCACTCCACTTTACCTGCCCACTGGCGTCTTCTGGCCCCGTAGAGATCCAGACGTGTATAATTCTGATCTCAGGCTGATTTCATGGGTGATCGGAGTTCTTTGGTAGGTAATCAGCTCACTTTAGGGTGCAGGTTGAAAAGGCGCCTCCTCCTACTTCCCCGCCATCTTGTCTCCTCCTCGCACTTAAGAATTCTTAATTTTCCATCATAATATTTCAATTGAGGGGTATTAATGAGAAGAGAAAACACCACTGAAGATCTTCACCTCTTCTTCTGGGGAAGGGTTTAGAGGGTTCTTGGTTGTATGCAGGATACTTGTATCATATCTGGTGAAATTGTGACTGTGTTATTTTCTTTGTTTGCAGAATGAGTGTGATTAAGGCAATGACTATGGAGGCCCAGTTTACAGGAGGTGGATGACTGATGGTTAAGTCAATGTGTCAAAGTGACAGGGACATGGGTGCCCAGATTAAACATTGTTTCTCTGGGGCTGTGTGAAGCTGTTTCTAGGAGACAGTGATGATTTTATCCATGGTCTCTGTGTATGCGGGCATCATCCAATCCATTAAGGTTCTGAGTAGAATAAAAGGCTGAGGGAGAAGGAATTCCATGTTTACTTCCTGTGTGCATGCTTGAGCAGGGACACTGGTCACCTCCTGCCCTTGGATGCACTTACAGTTTCAGGTCCCCAGGATCTCCAAATAGACCCCACTGAGAATCTGATAAGCCTTTCATCCCTGGCCATCCTGGGTCTCCACCTTGTGATAGTAGGTCATGGGACTTCTCAGACTCTTCAGTGATGTATGCCAATGGGCTATGGGTTCTGTTCCTCAGGAGAACTATGACTAAAACATGGAGATTCTAGAATGTTCTTGTGGCTTACTGCAACTGATAAAATGTGTCAGGCATATGAAGGCCTAACAATCAAAGTTCTATGAATGAAGTGTCATGCTGTGTGTTTGGGACAAGAGCTGGGTGAGGATAATAAGGATTGGAGAGATGATGAAAAGATCATGAGATCTAAGAAGGGAGAAACCCCTGGACCTTGGACACCGATGGGGGAAGACAGGTTCTGCTCATCCTGGGGGCGATTCTTAGAGCCTTGCAGAAGCAAGAGTGCAGATGAGAATCTCAGGACAACGTCATCTTTTCAAAATATAGAGCAATAATGATGATTCTGTCAAAGGAACAGTCTAATGAATGAGTACATTTGAAGTGAAAAATTAAAAATTGATTTATGTATAGTATATGGATATATTGAAGTCAGTTATGGATAATCCCAAGTACTGATACTTTGTCCATAATTCAGTATTATTATTTAGGAACTATTTATAGAAGTATTTTATTGAAGTATTTAATAAGAGTGTTTAAGAGTATAACATAGTATTAAAATATTTAATATTATTACTTCATTAAACATATTTAATAAATATGGGCGCCTGGGTGGCTCAGTGGGTTGGAGCCTCTGCCTTTGGCTCGGGTCGTGATCCCGGGGTCCTGGGATCGAGTCCCGCATCGGGCTCTCTGCTCATCAGCGAGCCTGCTTCCCTTCCTCTCTCTCTGCCTGCCTCTCTGCCTGCCTGTGATCTCTGTCTGTCAAACTAAATAAAATCTTAAAAAAAAATATTTAATAAATAGACTACCCTAGAGATTTTTTAAACTATGCATTTATTTGTCATTATATGGTAAAATCCAACTGCTTTGTAGATAGAAATATCAATAAATATTCATAAAATCTGGAAGGATAAGAGGAAATAGTTGCACATTATTATTTCTTTGGAATATATATTTTTCATCTTTTATTTTCAGAGAACATGTAAAATATATTTCAGTGTAAAAATTATTTCACCTTGAAACTCAATGATTATAACATACAATACTAATAAAATATCAGAACCTGTACAAATCCAGACCCCCCAAGCCCAGTACATATTTTTCTAGCTGAGAAGGAAAACAACACCTTCTTCACCTGTAGCTAGACCTACCCTGTATTGGGTGGGCCTGAGCGCCCCCTGGTGTCCTGACTGTTCTCGCAGCCCAGCCTCTCCTGTGTCCCTGCAGGGAGGTTTGGGTCTGGGCTCACACTGACATGCCCTCACTATGTCTCTACATAGTACTACAGGGCCAGGACCTTGGTGGCACTGAGATCAGTCGCTGCAAGAACTCGTTCTTGGATGTGACTCTGGAGATGGACACGTGGCTCTTGTTGGATGGGCTGTCGTGTGTGCTTTACCTATGATTTATAAACCAATTCACTGCCCCCAGTCACTTGGCGTTGGTGGATTCAGTTCCACCAGAACTTACTGCATGACACGGAGAATCCGGAGACAACATTGGTGAGGTGCAGGGTCAGTGAGCCCCTCACCAGTCATGAGCCTGACTTCTGGAGCAGCACCTGGGACAGGACACCTGGGCACAAGGCCCAGTCATTCTTGACACTCATAACCATCCCAATGGTGCCATGTCTGACATCTGGACCATCTCCTTGAGGAGTTGTTACCAGACACAAAGAAGGGCCTAGAACTCATTTTCCTCCAGACCACAGCTCTGCCTTCCTCAGAGACCTCCCCCTGTCTGAAGAGAGAGCTGTGAGCTCCCACGCCTGAGAGTGAATTTTACCCCAGAGGTTGAGGAGAAGTTCGCATGTGTGGGAGGGAGCCTGTCCTTGGAAGTCGACAGGGCAGAGTCAGGACCTCCAGGACCTTCCAGGACCACCTGTGGGTATCTCCTTGTTGAACTCACAAGGAATGTTGTTCTGGGATGGGTGAGCCCTTGGTCTATGAGCTGTGTTGGAAGCAGGCGTGTTGTTCTGGGATGGGTGAGCCCTTGGTCTATGAGCTGTGTTGGAAGCAGGTCAATAGACAGCCTCACTTTCTGAGCAAAGAATAAATGTTGAATACATGAGTGATTCAAAATTCATTTTAATCTAAACTATTTTTCAAAAAGATATTTAATGGGATCCACACTTTGTAGCTACAGCTTTCCAAATGAACAACTACCTGCACAGCATGGGCACATCTGGAGACCTTTGATCCCAATGGTCTCTTCTGATGGGCTTTGTCTGGGAAGATGTCTGCAAAACGTGTAAGTGGTATTCTTGTCCTCAAGTGCATGGACACCAAACCAAGGCACCTACTCTGTTCCTATGTTTGGAGGGTGCTTCCCTTGTCCTGAGAAATCCACCTCACACAGGGGCTTGTTATCTCTGGGAGGAGGATCTTGCTTTAAAGAAAAGTGGGTAACTTTTCTCTTAAGCAGCACAGAGATGATCATTAATTCAGGCATGGAGTTAATGACACTCAAATACTACCCTGAAGGACATGGTGTTAATGACCCAGAGATTATTAGCATGTAAACATTAGAGGTCTAACAAGAGATTGTGGGGCTTATGTTCATATTCCTGAAAGACTTGCAGCAAGAGGATAAATGCTGAGATAGATGAATAGACTCCAAATAAGAGATCAGATGACTATAGAACAGATAGATGACAGATGGATACTTAGATAGTTTTATATTATTTTAAAAGACACTAGGGAGGAATGGTATCATTATGGACACATCAAATGGAATGTCCATAATTTTCAATGTTTTTAAAACCATATTTTCATGGTGAAAGAATATTTTGGTGTCAACGTTGGGTTGACACCCAAGTAAGGGTATGTGTTAGTTTTTTTAATGAATAAGCACAGCTTCCACTTAGGGTGGTGATGCCTCCTTGTAGATATTGGTTGTTGTGTAATTTTGTCTAAGGTCTGGAGCAGATCTTCCCCTATAACAGCCCACGCAATATGCCTTTGAATCCTAAATCATTACATAAGCAGGATCACATCTTTAAATGGAGAGGACGTAAATAAGGTCATTTGTGTTATTTAGCATCTTGCAATGACTGAATTGATGAAGGCTCAGGGGTACCTGAACCATTTTCCAGAGTGTGAGGTTATAAGGGAAATTGAGACCCAGAGGCAGGAAAACAGAGGAGCCCTAAGCATGGGTTTGTTCACAGCAACAGACACTGCAGAGCCCTACAGGAACCTGTCACTTCCCAGGCTCTCTCTGCACCTGCATCTGGGGCTGGGACTCATGGTCAGAGAGCACTTAGGGCCCCAAGTAACCAGATTCCTCCTCTCCTCCAGAGACACTACCTGTCATCCATGGTCTTACTTCCCAGGGTGTCCTGAGCTCTGGGATGTGCACAGACATAGTGTTTCCAGAGTGGCTGCACCAGGTCGAATTCCCCCAACAATGCAAGAGGGCTCCCCTTTTGCCACATCCTTGCCAACATTTGTTATTTCCTGCCTTGTCATTGTAGCCATTCTCCCCTGTGCTGTCGTATCATATTTTGGTTTTGATTTGTATTTCCCTGATGTTGAATGATGTGGAGCATTTTTTCATGTGACTCTTGGCCATTTGTATGTCTTCTTTGGAGAAATGTTTGTTCTTGTGTTCTCCCCATTTCTTGACTGGATTAATTGATTTTTGGGTGTTGAGTTTGGTAAGTTCTTTGTGGATTTTAGGTATTAATCCTTCTTTCATTAAGTTCAATTATGTAACATACAGTACATCATTGGATTTTTACATCATTAGTTTTTGATGTAGTGTTCAATGATTAACTAGTTGCATTAACCCCCAGTGCCCATTAGATCATGTGCCCTCCTTAATATCCATCACCCTGTTACCCCATTTCCCCATCTCCCTCCCTTCTGAACCGTCAACATGTTACTTCATGTCCAGAGTCTCTCATGGATTGTCACCCCCTCTGATTTCTTCCCATTCAGTTTTCCCTCCCTTCCCCTGTGGTCCTTTGCACTATTCCTTATATTCCACATATGAGGGAAACCATGTGATAATTATCTTTCTTTGCCTGACTCATTTCACTTAGAGTAATGTCCTCCAGTTCCATCCATGTTGATGCCAATGTTAGGTATTCGTCCTTTCTGGAGGCTGAGCAATATTCCGCTGTATATATGAACCACACCTTCTTTATCCATTCCTCTGTTGAAGGACATCTGAGCTCCTGACACAGTTCGGCTATGGTAGACATTGCTGCTGTGAGCATTGGGGTGCATGAGCCCCTTCTTTTCACTACATCGGTACTATGGGGTAAATACCCAGTAGTGGAATTGCTGGGTTGTAGGGTAGGTCTATTTTTAACATCTTGAGGAAACTGCATACTGTTTTCCAGAGTAGCTGTGCCAGCTCACATTCCCAGCAACAGTGCAAGGGGTTTAGCCTTTCTTCACATCCTTGCCAACTAATGTTTCCTGACTCAATAATTTTAGCCCTTCTGACTAGGTGAGGTGGTATCTCATTGCAGTTTTGATTTCTTTTTTCCTGATGCCAAGTGATATTGAACAGTTTTTCTTGCGTCTGTTAGCCATTTGTCTGTCTTCTGGGGAGAAATATCTATTTGTGTATTCTACCCATTTCCTGCCTGGAGTATTTGGGTGTTTTAAGGTGTTGAGTGTTAAGTTCTTTATAGATCTTGGATACTAACCCTTTATCTATAAGGCATTTACAAATATCTTCCCTCCCTCTGAGGTTGCCTTTTAGCTTTGTCAACTGTTTCCGTTGCTGGGCAGCTCTTTATCCTGATGAAGTCCCAATCGTTCATTGTTCCTTTGTTTGTCTTGCCTTTGGAAATGTGACTGTCAAGAAGTCCCTGTGGCTGAGATCAAAGTGGTTGCTGCCTGCATTCTTCTCTAGGATTTTGATGAATTCTTGACTCACATTTTGGCTTTTCATCCATTTTGGGTTCATCTTTGTGTGTGGTGTAAGAGAATGGTCCAGTTTCCTTCTTCTGCATGTTGCTGTCAAATTTCCCAAACCATCTACTGAAGGGACTTTTTTCCATTGGATATTTTTTCCTGCTTTATTAAAAATGGAAAAACATAGAATGTTTTTTTCTATTTTTTTGTGTCTTTCTCAATCTGTTTCATATGTGTTCTGCAGTTTCTAGAGTACAGATCCTTTTCCTCTTTGTTTAGGTTTATTCCTAAGTATGGGTTTTTTTTTTTTTTTTGAGTGCAATTTTCAAGGGCATCAATTGCTTGATTTCCCTTCTTTGCCTCATTGTTATTGTATAGAAATGCAGTTGACTTCTGTTCATTGATTGTATATCCTGTCACCTTGCTGAATTGCTGTATCAGTTCTAGTAATTTTTTTGCCAGAAGTTTTTGGGATTTCTGTATATAGTTTCATGTCACCTGTTTGATGTCACATCACGAGAGTTTGACTTCTTCTTTCCCATTTTGGATGCCTTTTATTTCTTTTTGTTTTCTTTTATTTCCCTTTGTTTTCTTATTGCCAATTCTAGACTTATAGTACTGTCTTGAAGAACAGTGGTGAGAGTGGCCATCCCTGTCGTGTTCCAGATCTTAGTGGACAGTCCCCATCATATCCTTCTTAGAAGAGAATAATTTTAGAACCAAAGACACCTTCAGTTTGAAAGTGAGGGAATGGAGAACTATGGACACATGCCAGTGAACATCAAAAGAAAGCTGGGGTAGCCTTCCTTATATCAGACAAATGGTATTTAATCCAGTGATAGTAGTAAGAGATGAAGAAGGGCACTATATCATAATAAAAGTGTTTAGCCAATAAGAAGTTCTATAAATTTTAGATATTTATGCCCCTAACTTGGGAGCAGTCATATATAAATTAATTAATATCAAAATGCAGAAACACATCGATAATAATATAGTAATAGTAGGGATATTTAACACCCCACTCACAGCAATGGACAGATCATCTAAACAAAGGATCAACAAGGAAACAAGGACTTTTCTATAATTATGTTCAATTAGTCAACCTATGGTACATCATTGGTTTTTGATGCAGTGTTCAATGACTCACTAATTGCATATAACATCCAGTGCTCATTACAACACATGCCCTCCTTAATCATCACCCAGCTTCCCCATCCCTCCACCCACTCCCTTCTGTAACCCTCACTTTGTTTCCCAGAGATAAAAGTTTCCAATGGATTTTCTCTCTCTCTGATTTCTTCCCTTTCAGTTTCCCTCCTATCCTTTATGATCCTCTGCCCTGTCTCTTCTACTCAACATATGAGTGAAAACATATGAGGATTGTCTTTCTCTGACTGACTTATTTCACTTTGCATGATACCATCCAGTTCTATCAATGTAATTGGTAAGTATTCATCCTTTCTGTTGGATGAGTAATATTCCATTGTGTATATGGACCACATCTTTATCCATTCACCCGTGGAAGGGTATCTCAGCTCCTTCCACAGTTTGGCTATTGTGGATATTGCTGCTGTGAACATTGGAGTGCAGGTGTCCCTTCTTTTCACTACAGATGTATCTTAGGGATAAATACCCAGTAGTGCAATTGGGTTGAAAGGTAGCTCTATTTTTAACTACTTGAGGAAACTGTTTTCCACAGTGGCTATACCAGCTTCCATTCCTACCAACAGTGTGAGACGGTTCCCCTTTCTCCACATCCTTGCCAACATTTTTTGTTTCCTGTCTTGTTGAATTTGGTCATTCTAACAGGTATAAGGTGACATCTCATTGTGGTATTGGTTTGCATTTCCCTGATGGCTAGTGATGTTGAACATGTTCTCTTGTGTCTGTTGACCATTTCTATGTCTTCTTTGGAGAATTGTCTGTTCTTGTTTTCTGCCCATTTCTTGACTGGATTAATTTTTTTCTTTTCTTTCTTTTTTTTTTTTTTTGGTGTTGAGTTTGATAAGTTCTTTATAGGTCTTGGATACCAGCCCTTTTTCTGAAATGTCAAATATCTTCTCACATTCTGTGGTCTTTCTCTTAGTTTTGTTGACTGTATACTTTTTTGTGCAAGAGCTTTTTATCTTGATGAAGTCCAAAAAGTTAATTTTTGCTTTTGTTTCCCTTTTTTCTTTCAAGAGGTGTCTTGAAAGAAGTTGCTGTGGGCAGCATCGAAGAGGTTACTGCCTGTGTTCTCTAGCATTTTGATGGATTTCTGTCTCACATTGAAGTCCTTCATCCATTTGGAGTTTATTTTTGTGTGTAGTGTAAGAGAATGGTCCAGTTTCATCCTTCTGCATGTGGTTGTCCCGTTTTCCGAGAACCATTTATGGAAAAGAGTGTCTTTTTTCTGTTGGATGTTCTTTTGTGATTTGTCAAGGATTAGTTGACCATAGAATTGAGGGTCCATTTCTGGGGTCTCTTCTGTTCCATTGATCTATGTGTTTGTTTTTGCACCAATACCATACTCTCTTGATGACTACGACTTGGTAATATAACTTGAAATCAGGCATTGTGATGGCCCCAGCTTTGGTTTTGTTTTTCAACATTTCCCTGGTGATTTGATGTCTTTTTGGGCTCCATTAAATTGTAGGATTGTTTGTTCCAGTGCTGTGAAAATTGTCGATGGTATTTTGATACATATTATTGAAAGTGTAAATTGCTCTCAGCAGCATAGACACTTTGATGATATTTATTATTCCAATCTATGAGCATGGAAAGTTTTTGCATCCCTCTGGGTCTTCCTTAATTTATTTCATAATAGTTCTGCAGTTTGATAGATCCTTTAAGTGTGATATAGTGTCCCTCTACATCTCAGTACAGCCTTTGCCTTAAAGTCTGATTTGTCTGATATGAGAATTGCTACTCTTTCTTTTCAGTTCTGTTGGCGCTGTAAATGATTCTTCATCCCCTTACCTTCAATCAGGATGTATCTTTGGGTTCAGAATGAGTCTCTCATAGACAGCATATGCATGGGTCTTGCTTTTTTACCCAATCTGAAACCCTGTGTCTCTGGATGGGAGTATTCATCCCTTTCATGTTGAGAGTAACTTTCGTAAGATATGAAATTACTGCTTTTGTATTGCCCGTAAGGTCCCTATTTCTGTAGGTTTCTGTTTCTTTCTGGTCCATAAATTTTTGTCGTTTGCAGAATCCCTGCCCCCTTTTTCCCCACAGATTTTATTTTATTTTTAAAACATTTTAAATTTATTTTTTAAATTTCTTTTCAGTGTTCCAGAATTCATTGTTTATGCACCACACCCAGTGCTCCATGCAATACGTGCCCTCCATAATACCCACCACCAGTCTCACCCAACCTATGACCCCCTGCCCCACCAAAACCCTCAGTTTGTCCCTCAGAGCCCATAATCTCTCACGGTTTGTGTCCCGTTCCAATTTCCCTCAACTCCCTTCTCCTCTCCACCTCTCCATGTCCTCCATGTTATTCCTTATGCTCCACAAATAAGCAAAACCATATGCTAATTGACTCTCTTTCCTTGACTTATTTCACTCAGCATAATCTCTTCCAGTCCTGTCCATGTTGCTACAAAAGTTGGGTATTCATCCTTTCTGATGGAGGCATAATACTCCATAGTATATATGGACCACATCTTCTTTATCCATTCGTCTGATGAAGGGCATCTTGGTTCTTTCCATAGTTTGGCGACTTTGCCCATTGCTGCTATGAACATTGGGGTACAGATGGCCATTCTTTTCACTAAATCTGTATCTTTGGGGTAGATACCCAGTAGTGCAATTGCAGGGCCATAGGGAAGCTCTGTTCTTAATTTCTTAAGGAATTGCCACACTGTTTTCTAAAGTGGCTGTACCAACTTGCACTCCCACCAAACTATAAAAGGGTTCCCCTTTCTCCACATCCTTTCCAACACACATTGTTTACTTTCTTGTTAATTTTGGCCATTCTAACTGGTGACAGGTGTTATCTCCTTGTGGTTTTGATTTGAATCTCCCTGATGGTTAGTGATGACGAACATTTTTTCATGTGTCTGTTAGCCATTTGTATGTCTTCATTGGAGAAGTGCCTGTTCATGTCCTCTGCCCATTTTTTGACATGATTATCTGTTTTGTGTGTGTTGAGCTTGAGGACTTCTTTATAGACCTTGGATATCAGTCTTTTGTCTTTAGTGTCATTTGCAAATATCTTCTCACTTTCTGTGGGTTGCCTCTTTGTTTTGTTGACTGTTTCCTTTGCTGTACAGAAGACTTTGATCCTGAGGAAGTCCCAAAAGTTCATTTTGGCTTTTGTTTCTTTTGTCTTTGGAGACATATCTTGAAAGAATTTGCTGTGCCAATATCAAAGAGGTTACTGCCTATGTTCTCCTCTATGTTCTGATGGATTCCTGCCTCTCATTGAGGTCCTTTATCCACTTCGAGTTTATCTTTGTGTATGGTGTAAGAGAATGGCCAAGTTTCATTCTTCCACATATAGCTGCCCAATTTTCCTAGCACCATTTATTGAAGAGACTTTTTTTCCTGCTTTGTCGAAGATTAGTTGACCACAAAGTTGAGGGTCCATATTCAGGCTCTCTATTCTGTTCCACTGGTCTATGTGTTTGTTTTTGTGCTGGTACCATGCTGTCTTGGTGACCATAGCTTTGTAGTAAAGCTTGAAGTAAGGCAATGAGATGCCTCCAGTTTTGTTTTTCTTTTTCAACATTTCCTTAACAGTTTAGCGTCTCTTCTGATTCCAAATTTTAGGATTGTTTGCTCCAGACCTTTGAAAAATGCTGGTGGAATTTTGATCAGAATGGCATTGAAAGTATAGATTACTCTAATCAATCTATGCTCTAAAATGTCAAAATTTTGACATTTTCACAATGTTTATTCTTCCTATCCATGAGCATGGAATGGTCTTCCATCTTTTTGTGTCTTACAGAATCCCCTTTAATATTTCTTGCAGGTCTGTCCTGGTGGTCACATAATCTTTCCTTTTCTGCCTGCTCTGAAAGCTCTTTATCTCTCCATCCCTTCTGAATGACAGTCTTCCTGAATAAAGTGTTCTTGGCTGCACGGTCTTTCCATTTATACCCTGAATCTATCCTACCATCCCTTTGGCTTGTCTGGTTTCTGTGGGCAGTTCTGATGTTATTCTGATGTTCCTCCCTCTGTATGTGAGAAAACTCTTCCTCATTTATGCTCTAAGGATATCTTCCCTGGCTCTATGATTTGCATGCTTCACTATTTCATGTCAGGGTGTTGATCTATTTTTATTGATTTTTGGAGGGGTCCTGTCTGTTTCTTGCTCTCGAATGCTTGTTTCCTTCCGCAGTTTAAGGAGGTTCCCAACTATGACTTGGTCTAATATACCTTCTAGTCCTCTCTGTCTCTCCATCCCCTTGGGGATCCCAGGAATTCTGACTTTGAGCCTTTCATGGCATTGTTCTCCCTAAGTCTAATTTCATGCGCCACTAGCTGCCTACCCTTGTCTTGTTCAGTTTCCTTCTTTTGTCTCAGCTTCTGTTGTAGGTCACTAATTGCTCTTCTGCTTCATTTACCCTGGCTGTTAGAGAATCCAGTTTAGGCTGTATTTCATTCACAACATTTTAAAACTCAGCCGGATTATATCTCATTTCTGTCCTTGGAGATTGTATATTGTCATTAATGCTTTTTTTCAAGCCTAGCTATTGACGTCACGATTGCTATCCTGAACTCTGTGTCTGACATCTTGGTTATATCCAAATCCATTAGTTCTGTGGCCAAGGATGTTGCCTGTTGTTCTTTTCTTGTTGGGATTTCCTCCTCCTCATCATTCTGTCCATGGACGGTTGAGTGAATGGATCGAGTCAAAAACATCAACCATGAGAGTCAAGTATCATATGGTTTCACTTATTTGTGGAGCATAACAAATAATATAGAGGACAAGGGTAGATGGAGAGGAGAAGGGAGTTGAGGGAAATTGGAAGGGGAGGTGAACCATGAGAGACTATGGACTCTGAAAAACAACCTGAGGGGTTTGAAGGGGCGGGGGGTGGGAGGTTGGGGGAACCAGGTGGTGGGTATTAGGGAGGGCACAGATTGCATGGAGCACTGGGTGTGGTGAAAAAACAATGAATACTGTTACCCTGAAAATAAATAAAAAATTTAATTAGAAAAAAAAGAAAAAAAAAACATCAACCATGACCCAGGCACGATGCACCCTAGCAATATCCAGAGTGGTCGGAAACGACCACTGAAAAAACAAAGACAAACTAAAATGCAAGAATAAAATAAAACAATTGAAAAGAGGAGGAAGGGAAAGATGGCAGAGAATTAGGAGACCCTGTTTCAACCGGTCCCCTAAGGTGAGCTAAGTATCTACCAAAGCACTGTGAGCATCCATGAAATCAGCCTGAGGTGTAGGATTGTATAATTCTGGACATCTATGGGGCAACAGACACCAGTGGAGAAGTAAAGCGCAGTGGGAATGCTCAGACTGATATTGAAGGATAAACAGAAGGGGGAGGGAGTCGCCAGAAGCAATCCCTGTAGTTGGGGACCAGCATTAACGTGGAGTCTGGTTAAAAGCACTCAAAAAGAGCAAAAGATCTTAAGGGACAACTGTAAGAGTCAGGCAGTCATGGGCATGGGCCTAAGCCCATGGACCCAGGATGGCCACTGCTGGTGACCGCCCATGCCAGAGAGAGTGCAACTGAGCCTCCAATTCCTGTCCTTGAGCCCCTGGCTGTGCACTGCTTGCACTACCGCTCAGCTGGCGCACTCCCACTTGTGCATTAGGGAGTCTGGTGTGGGCGCCAGCCTGAACTCTCTAGAATGACACCCTTTTGTGTTCTGCCCACACTGCACAACCGGGGTCTGAGTGTACTCCCTGCCCATGCCTGAGAGAGCTTGGTGTGAGCGTTAGCCAGTGGTCTCTAGGATCAGCCAAGGCTCTGAATTCTCCCAGCCCATGCCTGAAGAAACTCGGAGAGGTCTCTGGTCGGGATCCCTCCATGGCGGCAGCCTTCTGTGACCTGGATGACTGAGTGCTGTGGGCCTGGTTCCTATACAGCAGTCTTGTCAAAGGCAGCAACCGGAAATGGGCTCCCTGGACCATTAGCACTTGCGGGTTTAGTGGCACAGGGGTGCAGAGACAAGTGGGAACTTCAGGTGACCCCTGAGACATTGGCTGGGGCCCCACACTGCCCACACCAAGAATTTGTGCTGTTCAATGGAGTTTTCCAAGGGGGAGTGTGTGTTCTATATCACCCAGAGGGGATCAGACTGAGGCTTCTCTCTGAGGCGGAGGTCTGGGTGCATTTTGCTTTCCACTAAACCTCCAAAAAGCTGGAAAAAACAAAACCTCCAAAATACAAAAACCCGAAGAACCGGTTTCCACAGAGCCCAGCCCCTAGATAGGGGCAGGATGACTCAACCCAAGCAAGACTGACTGAAAAACAGTGCAGCGGGCCCCTCCCCCAGAAGGCAAGCCAAAAGAACTAGAGGACAACCACCACAAAGTCCCCATAAAACTGTAAAAACCCAACATCAGTGGAAAACAATACATTAAGCTTCCAGTATTGCCCTAAAATCTGTATATTTCATCGTTACAACCTTTTTAAAAAAATTCAGTCTCACGATTCTTGTTCTTTTAATTTCTTTAACCTAATTACCATTACAACTAGAGGTTTAATACAGCATGTTCCATAATAACCTTTTTTAAAATTTTTTTTCAGTGTTCCAGCATTCATTGTTTACACACCACAGCCAGTACTCCATGCAATACATGCCCTCCATAGTACCCACCACCAAGCTCACCCAACCTCCCACCCCCCCGCCCCTCCAAAACCCTCAGTTTGTTTCTCAGAGTCCACAGTCTCTCATGGTTCATCTCCCCCTTCAATTCCCCCAACTCCCTTCTCCTCTCCATCTCCCCATGTCCTCTGTGTTATTTGTTATGCTCCACAAATAAGCGAAACCCTATGATAATTGACTCTCTCGGCTTGACTTACTTCACTCAGCATAATCTCTTCCAGTCCTGTCCATGATGCTACAAAAGTTGGGTATTTATCCTTTCTGATGGAGGCATAATACTCCACAGTGTATATGGGCCACATCTTCCTTATCCAAGGGCATCTTGGTTCTTTCCACAGTTTGACGACGGTGGTCATTGCTGCTATGAACATTGGGGTACACATGGCCCTTCTTCTAACTACATCTGTATCTTTGGGGTAAATATCTTTTGGGTTTTCCACATAAAGTATCATGTCATTTGCGAAGAGAGAGAGTTTGAGATACCACCTTACACCAGTTAGAATGGCCAAAATTAGCAAGACAGGAAACAACGTGTGTTGGAGAGGATGTGGAGAAAGGCGAATCCTCTTATACTGTTGGTGGGAATGCAAGTTGGTGCAGCCACTTTGGAGAACAGTGTGGAGATTCCTTAAGAAATTAAAAATAGAGCTTCCCTCAACTCCCTTCTCCTCTCCATCTCCCCATGTCCTCTGAGGGAAATTGGAAGGGGAGATGAACCATGAGAGACTATGGACTATGAAAAACAATCTGAGGGTTTTGAAGGTTTTGAAGGGGTGGGGGGTGGGAGGTCAGGGAAGCCAGGTGGTGGGTATTATGGAGGGCACATATTGCATGGAACACTTGGTGTGGTGCATAAACAATGAACTCTGTTACACTGAAAAGAAATTAAAAAAAAAATAGAGCTTCTCTATGACCCTGCAATTGCACTACTGGGTATTTACCCCAAAGATACAGATGTAGTGAAAAGAAGAGCCATCTGTACCCCAATGTTTATAGCAGCAATGGCCACGGTCACCAAACTGTGGAAAGAAGCAAGATGCCCTTCAACAGACGAATGGATAAGGAAGATGTGGTCCATATACACTATGGAGTATTATGCCTCCATCAGAAAGGACGAATACCCAACTTTTGTATCAACATGGACGGGACTGGAAGAGATTATGCTGAGTGAAGTAAGTCAAGCTGAGAGAGTCAATTATCATATGGTTTCACTTATTTGCAGAGCATAACAAATAACATGAAGGACATAGGGAGATGGAGAGGAGAAGGGAGTTGAGGGAAATTGGAAGGGGAGGTGAACCATGAGAGACTATGGACTCTGAAAAACAATATGAGGGTTTTGAAGGGGTGGGGGGTGGGAGGTTGGGGGAGCCAGGTGGTGGGTTTAGGGAGGGCATGTATTGCATGGAGCACAGGGTGTGGTACATAAACAATGAATTCTGGAACACTGAAAAGAAATAATAAAAAAAAAAAACCCTAAAACTTATCCATGTAGGGGCACGTGGGTGGCTCAGTGGGTTAAGCCTCTGTCTTCGACTAAGATCATGGTCTTGGGGTCCTGGATTGAGCCCTGCATCAGGCTCTCTTCTCAGCATGCAGCCTGCTTCCCCCTCTCTCACTACCTGCCTCTATGCCTACTTGTGATCTCTCTCTCTCTGTCAAAGAAATAAAATGAAATTTTTCAAAAAATAAAACTTATCCATGTAAAGTATATTTATATATTGAAGTCAGTTATGGATAATGCCAAATACTGATATTTGATTCATCATTAATTTTTATTATTTAGGGATTATTTATGGATGTATATTTTAAAAAATCAAAACTATGATGTACTATGGTGGCTATCTGAACATAATAAAAAACTAAATAAATAAAAGTGGCTATCTCAAGATGAAAAAAGAAATCTTTACATGTTCTTTATAGTTTTGTGTTCCTTTACATTTATTTATAATTATATATTAAAATCCAATGACTTTGTAGTTAGATATATTAGTATGTTTTCATAAAATGTGGAAGGATAAATGCAAATCTTTACAAATAATGATTTCCTCAATTACAGATTTTCCATCTTTCATTTTCAGAGAGGTTTTAAAATATATTTCGGTTTAAAAATTTAATTTAATGTTTATAATGTACACTTCTAATGAAATATCATGACCTGTAATAACGCAGATCTACAAAGCCAGCACATAATTTTCTAGCTGACAAGAAATACAATTAATATTCTGAACTGTTTCCTGGACCTTACCTGTTCTTGTGGGTCCTGATTGGTCCTGGTGTCATGAATAAACCCTGGTGTCCTTATCTCCCCCTGGTGTCCTGAGTGCCCCTTAGTGACCTGCGCATCCTCCATCTACTCCCACCCCCCCACCCCCCCCGCATAACCCAGGAGCCCCAGGAACAGCCCCTCTTATGTCCCCGCAGGGATTTGGGTCTGGGCTCACTGTGATATGCCCTCACTATGTCTCTACACAGTAATACGTGGTCAGGACCTTTTTGGCACAAGGCATGTTGGTCTAGGTTAGGAGAGACCTTGCTCTATGAGCTGTGTTGGAAGCACATCAGTAGATGACATTACTTTTCAGAGCATAAGAATAAATGCTGAGCAAATGAATGGATCCCATTTATTTTAATCTATTTTTCAAAAAGATATTTAATGGGATCCACATTCTATGCCTACAGCTTTCCAAATCTAGTCTTAAATACATTCAATATCAACAGTCATCCCAGACATAATAGCTAGAAAAATTATGTATTGATGCCACCTCTGCTGTGAACACAATGATAATTAAAGGGTACTGGTCCCAAGATTACATTTCTTTTAGTTTCTGCACTGAGTTATTTGACTTCACATGAACAACTACTGGCACAGCAGATTCACACCTGGAGACATTTGATCCTGATAGTCTGTGGTGATGGGCTTTGTCTGCCAAGACCTCTGCAAAACTTGAAGGTGGCACCTAGGTCCTCAAGTGCACAGACACCAACACAAGGCACCTACTCTGTGATCTGCAGATACAATTCCTATGCTTGGAGGGACCTTCCTTCTCCTGAGAAATCCACCTCACACAGCAGCCTGTTAACTCTGGGAGGAGGGAACTGCTTTAAAGTAAAGTGCAACACAGAGATGGTCACTAACTCATGCATAGAGTTAATGATTCTCAAATACTACTTTGAAGGAAATGGCATGAATGACCTGGAGATTATTAGGATCTAAACATTACAGGTCTAATAAGAGATTTCAGGGATTATGTTCATATTCCCAAAAGCCTTGTGACAATAAGATAAATACTGAGTTAGATGAATAGACATCAAATAGAGATCAGATGACTAGAGAACGGATAGATGATAGATGGATACTTAGATAAGTTTATATCATTTTAAAAGTCACTAGAGAGGGGCACCTGGGTGGCTCAGTGTGTTGGGCCTCTGCCTTCGGCTCAGGTCATGATCTCGGGGTCCTGGGATTGAGTCCCGCATCAGGCTCTCTACTCAGTGAAGAGCCTGCTTCCTCCTCTCTCTCTGCCTGCCTCTCTGCCTACTTGTGATCTCTCTCTGTCAAATAAATAAAATCTTTAAAAAAAAAGTCACTAGAGAGGAATTGATCATTATGAACACATATGAACATTATGAACACATAGGATGCAAATATCTATAGTTGGCAATATTTTAAACACCATATGTTCCTACTTAAAATATATTTTAATGTACCTATGGCATATTCCAAGTAAGCAATTATATATTCAGTTATTTTCCAAATAAGTAGAGCCTCCCCATAGGTTAGTGATACCTCCTTGTAGATATTGGTTTATTTAATTTTCCTAAGGGTCTGGGGCAGATCTGTCCTTATAACAGCTAATAGATCATGTCTTTCAAACCCAAGTCATTATATAGATAAAATCAACGCACAAAATTCAGTTACTTTCTTATACACTAAGAATGTAATTGTAGAAAGAGAAATTGGAAGTCGATTCCATTTACAATAGCACCAAAAAACATAAGATACCATGAAATAAACCTAACCAAAGAGGTGAATGATCTATACTTTTTTTTTAAAATTTTTTATTTATTTTCAGCGTAACAGTATTCATTGTTTTTTCACCACACCCAGTGCTCCATGCAATCTGTGCCCTCCCTAATACCCACCACCTGGTTCCCCCACCCTCCCACCCCGCCCCTTCAAAACCCTCAGGTTGTTTTTCAGAGTCCATAGTCTCTCATGGTTCACCTCCCCTTCCAATTTCCCTCAACTCCCTTCTCCTCTCCATCTACCCTTGTCCTCTATATTATTTGTTATGCTCCACCAATAAGTGAAACCATATGATACTTGACTTTCTCTGTTTGACTTATTTCACTCAGCATAATCTCTTCCAGTCTTGTCCATGTTGCTACAAAAGTTGGGTATTCGTCCTTTCTGATGGAGGCATAATACTCCATAGTGTATATGGACCACATCTTCCTTATCCATTCATCCGTTGAAGGGCATCTTGGTTCTTTCCACAGTTTGGCGACCGTGGCCATTGCTGCTATAAACATTGGGGTACAGATGGCCCTTCTTTTCACTACATCTGTATCTTTGGGGTAAATACCCAGGAGTGCAATTGCTGGGTCATAGGGAAGATCTATTTTTAATTTCCTGAGGAATCTCCACACTGTTCTCCAAAGTGGCTGCACCAGTTTGCATTCCCACCAACAGTTTAAGAGGGTTCCCCTTTCTCCACATCCTCTCCAACACACGTTGTTTCCTGTCTTGCTAATTTTGGCCTGAATGATCTATACTTGAGGAACTACAGAACACTCATGAAAGAAATTGAAGGCAACACAAAAAGATGGAAAAACATTTCATTCTCATGGATCTGAAGAATAAACATTGTTAAAACATCTCTGCTGCCCACAGGAATCTATACTTTCAATACCATCCCAACCAAAATAAGATCAGCATTTTTCAAAGTGCTGGAACAAAGAATCCTAAAAATGGTATGGAACCAGAAGAGACCCCAAATTGCCAAGGAAATGTTGAAAAAGAAAAACAAAGCTAAGGACATCATGTTGCCTGATTTCAATCTATATTACAAAGGTGTAACCACCAAGACAGCATGGTACTGGCACAAAAACAGACACATAGACCAGTGGAACAGAGTAGAGAGTCCAGATATGGACCCTCAACTCTATGGCTAAATAATATTCTACAAAGCAGCAAAAAATATCCAATGGAAAAAGAAAGCCATGCTGGGGAAATTGAACAGCTAAGTACAGAAGAATGAAACTCGACGACTCTTTTAATCCATACACAAAGATAAACTCGAAATGGATAAAAGACCTCAACGTGAGGCAGGAATCCATCAGAATCCTAGAGGAGAACATAGGCAGTAACCTCTTTGATATCAGCCACAGCAACTTCTTTCCAGATATGTCTTCAAAGGCAAAGGAAACAAAAGCAATAATGAACTTTTGGGACTTCATCAAGATCAAAAGCTTCTGCACAGCAAAGGAAAAATCCATAAAATAAAGAGGCAACCCACAGAATGGGAGAAGATATTTGCAAATGACAGTACAGACAAAAGGCTGATATCCAGGATTTATAAAGAACTCCTCAAACTCAACACACACAAAACAGATAACCACGTCAAAAATGGGTAGAAGATATGAACAAACACTTCTCCAATGAAGACATACAAATGGCTATCAGACACATGAAAAAATGTTCATCATCACTAGACATCAGGGAGATTCAAATCAAAACTGCATTGAGCCCCCAGTCGCCAGACTGTGGAAAGCACCAAGATGCCCTTCAACAAATGAATGGATAAGGAAGATGTGGTCCATATATACTATAGAGTATTATGCCTCCATCAGAAAGGATGAATACCCAACTTTTGCATCAAAATGGACTGTAAGGGATCATGCTGAGTGAAATAAGTCAAGCAGAGAGAGTCAATTATCATATGTTTTTACTTATTTGTGAAGCATAAGTAATATCATGGAGGACATGGGGAGATGGAGAGGAGAAGGGAGTTGAGGGACATTGGAGGGGGAGATGAACCATGAGAGACTGTGGACTCTGGGAAACAAACTGAGGGTTTTGGAGGGGAAGGAGGTGGGATGTTGGGTTATCCTGGTGGTGGGTATTATGGAGGGCACGTATTGCATGAAGCACTGGGTTTGGTGCATAAACAATGAATTATGGAACACTGAAAAGAAATTTAAGAAAAAATCAATGATGTACTATATTTTGCCTAATTGATTTAAAAAATGAATCAGACCCTGGTTTCTTTCACCTCTTCTGTTATTTCCTAGTTTCTACATAATTTCTTTCTGCTCTAATCTTGCTATTTCCTTCCTTCTGCTATATGTAGGTTTTAGTTCTTTTTATAGCACCTTTAGGTGTAATGTTTGTGGTTTGTTTGATATTTTTCTTGCTTCTTGAGGTTTTCCTGTATGCTGTGTATTTCTGTCTAGGACCACCTTTGCTGCAGAGAAATTACATGATGGTGATAGAGGTTTTCTACTCGCGTGTGTGTGTGTGTGTGTGTGTGTGTGTGTGTGATATTCTGGCTCTGCTGGAGGTTCGTGTGATTCACAGTGAGTGCCACTGTGATTCTTTTAAAGGTTTTGTTGACCTACATCAGGATATTTGTAATTTATTGGTATTTAAGGACAAGAGGAAACTAATGTAACTGACTCTGATTTTTTTTTTTTTTGCATGATGGTATATTTTTCTTCCTGTTACAACTAAGTTTCTAAGTCAGAGAGTGGATAGGTAAGCACAGAATAATGTCAAGGAGGCTCCCTTGGGGAAACTGGTCTAAGGAGAGGAAACCCCAGGCCCTGACAGGAAACCTCCCATAGCTTCCATTTGCAGTGACTCCTGGGGCTTAAGGACAGAATTGGTGAGGAGTGTGCATCCTCTGCTGGTCTGATATCATTGTAGTTTGAGGTTTGTGTTGGGGCTCACACTGATGTCCCCTCACTGTGTCTGTTGCACAGTAATACACGGCTGTGTCCTCGGCTCTCAGGCTGTTCATCTGCAGATACAGCGTGTTCTTGCCGTTGTCTCTGGAGATGGTGAATCGGCCCTTCACAGAGTCTGCGTAGCTTGTGCTACTTCCATCATACCAAATACCTGCGACCCACTGCAGCCCCTTCCCCGGAGCCTGGCGGACCCAGCTCATGCCAGTACTACTGAAGGTGAAACCAGAGGCTGCACAGGAGAGTCTCAGGGACCCCCCAGGCTTCACCAGGTCTCCCCCAGACTCCACCAGCTGCACCTCACACTGCACACCTGCAGACACAAGATATCCAAGTAAGGGATCTGTCACACACCCATGGTTTCTCTCACTCATATCCACTCACATCCTCAACGTCTCTTGTTCTCCAGAAATTACCTTTTAAAAGAGCAACAAGGAAAACCCAGCCAAGCACAAACTCCATGGTGAGGTCTCTGTGTTCTGTCCTGCTCTGTGAATGTGGACACTTGGAAATCCCAGGGCTGGGGCTCCTCTCCCAGCTGCATGGTGCGGGCTGGGCTGTTTTATTCAGTGGAGGGAAGACCCTATTTGCATGTCCTCTGAGTATATATTTAGCTCCAGACATAGGTTCAATTCTTTACAAGTTAAAAACAAAGATTCCATTGTTTCTAGATCACTTTGTTTAGATGGCACTGTGTCAGTATGTAGTATTTTAATGTATGAACAGAATTGTCTTTTCTTCTTTTTTCTATTACAGAATTTTAAAAAAATTGTTGTTATGTTACTCACTATGCAGCACATCATTAGTTTTTGATGTAGTGTTCCATGATTCATTGTTTGCGTATAATGCTCTGTGCTCTTTGCAACCTGTGCCTTCCTTAATACCCATCACCAGGATCATCCATCCCCCCCTCCTCCCTTCTAAAACCCTCAGTTTGTTTCCTGGAGTCCATAGTCTCTCATGACTCATATCTCACTTTAATTTCTCTCCTTCACCCCTTCCTTCTGGTAATGTCCTCCACGCTATTCCTTATGTTGCACAAATAAGTGAAGTCGTATGACAAATTGGCTTTCTATGTTTGACTTATTTCCCTCAGCATAATCTCCTCCAGTCCCATTCATGTTGAATCAAAAACTCAGCATTCATCCTTTCTGATGGCTGAGTAATATTCCATTGTATATATGGACCACATCTTCTTTATCCATTCATCCGTTGAAGGGCATCTTGGCTCTTTCCACAGTTTCGTTATTGTTAACAAGTCCTGCTATGAACATTAGAATTCATTAGCCGTTCTATTTCACTACATCTGTATCTTTGGGGTAAATACCCAGTAGTGCAATTGCTGGATCATAGGGTTGCTCTATTTTTTTATATTTATATTTTTATTTATTTCTTTTTAATATTTTTTATTGTGTTATGGTTGGTTTATTTTATTCACCACGGAGGGTAGCTCTATTTTTAATTTTCTGAGGAAACTCCACAATGATTTCCAAACTGGTTTCACCAATGTACATTCCCACCTACAGTGTAAGAGGACTCCCTTTTCTCCATAACTTCTCCAACATTTACTGTTTCTTGCCTTGTCGATTTTTGCCACAGAGTTGTCTTATCATTCCTGTGTGCATTTTTAAAAGTCTTTCATTAATGTAGGTCATTTAAAATATACATTATTTTACCCCTTTGATGAAGTTTATTCCTAATTATTTTATTTATGGTACCAGTGGAAATGAAATTATTTTGTTAATTTCTTTTTTAGATAATTGCTTGTTAGTGTATGGAAGCATTGCTTTATTTTGTATGTTGAATGTTGATTTTATACCCTGAAGCTTCCTTGAAATCGTTAAGAGGTTCTAAGATTTTTTTTTTTTTTATGGAGTTTGTGGGGTTTGACTATGTATAAGACCATGTCATATGGAAACAAATATTTTTTCTTATCTATTGATTTTAATATCTTTTATTTTTTTTATTGCCAATCTCTCTGCGAAGGTTTCCCAGGTGAGGCCCAGAAAGTTTCTCCTTCTTTTCTTCTGGGTTTTTGGCCTAATAACTCAATGGACATAGGCCAGGTCTAAGACGAAAATGAATTTCAGTTTGCATGTGCATGAGCTCCCGAAAATATGCCATCTAGAGAATGACCAAAGTAGGCAGCACTTGTGCCTCTTAGACAGCAAAACATTGGATTTGTGAAGATTTGATGTAAAGATTGGGGTTTTGGTTAGCAAATAACAAGATTTGTTTGCAGAGTGTTCTGGGCCCTATGTTCCCTATTCTGTGGCTGAGGATGGTTCTCCCTTCCTGGTACAGGGAAGCAAACATTCCCATAGGTTTTTTTAATTGATGTTATGGATAAAGGAGGCTCAGTCTGTCTGTCCACTCGCAGGTTCTCAAGTGACTTTCATTCACAATAACCCAGGGACCAGATGACATACTGGGATTGCACATTTTATTCTCCTTCATGATACCATGTTGAATCCTTATGGTAAGAACGAGCATCCTTGTCTGGCTTCTCAGTGACAGGAAAGGCTTCATGTTTTCACTGTTGAATATGGTTTCAGGTGTATCAGGCTTTTCATATATGACCATGATTATGTGGAAGTAATTACCGTCTGTTCTTCAATTGTTGAGATTTATTTTTTATTTTTTTAATTTTTTTAATTTTTTTAAATTAAATTTTTTATTTATTTTCAGCGTAACAGTATTCATTGTTTTTTCACCACACCCAGTGCTCCATGCAATCTGTGCCCTCCCCAATACCCACCACCTGGTTCCCCCACCCTCCCACCCCCTGCCCCTTCAAAGCCCTCAAGTTGTTTTTCAGAGTCCATAGTCTCTCATGGTTCACCTCCCCTTCCAATTTCCCTCAACTCCCTTCTCCTCTCCATCTACCCTTGTCCTCTATATTATTTGTTATGCTCCACCAATAAGTGAAACCATATGATACTTGACTCTCTCTGATTGACTTATTTCACTCAGCATAATCTCTTCCAGTCCTGTCCATGTTGCTACAAAAGTTGGGTATTCGTCCTTTCTGATGGAGGCATCATACTCCATATTGTATATGGACCACATCTTCCTTATCCATTCATCCGCTGAAGGGCATCTTGGTTCTTTCCACAGTTTGGCGACCGTGCCCATTGCTGCTATAAACATTGGGGTACAGATGGCCCTTCTTTTCACTACATCTGTATCTTTGGGGTAAATACCCAGTAGTGCAATTGCAGGGTCATAGGGAAGCTCTATTTTTAATTTCCTGAAGAATCTCCACACTGTTCTCCAAAGTGGCTGCACCAGTTTGCATTCCCACCAACAGTGGAAGAGGGTTCCCCTTTCTCCACATCCTCTCCAACACACGTTGTTTCCTGTCTTGCTAATTTTGGCCATTCTAACTGGTGTAAGGTGGTATCTCAATGTGGTTTTGATTGGAATCTCCCTGATGGCTAGTGATGATGAACATTTTTTCATGTGTCTGGTGGCCATTTGTATGTCTTCATTGGAGAAGTGTCTGTTCATATCTTCCGCCCATTTTTTAATATGATCATCTGTTTTGTGTGTGTTGAGTTTGAGTTCTTTATAGATCCTGGATATCAACCTTTTGTCTGTAATGTCATTTGCAAATATCTTCTCCCATTCCGTGGGTTGCCTTTTTGTTTTGTTGACTGTTTCTTTTGCTGTGCAGAAGCTTTTGATCTTGATGAAGTCCCAAAAGTTCATCTTTGCCTTTGTTTCCTTCGCCTTTGGAGAGATATCTTGAAAGAAGTTGCTCTGGCTGATATCAAAGAGGTTACTGCCTATGTTCTCCTCGAGGATTCTGATGGATTCCTGTCTCACGTTGAGGTCTTTTATCCATTTCGAGTTTATCTTTGTGTACGGTGTAAGAGAATGGTCAAGTTTCATTCTTCTACATATAGCTGTCCAGTTTTCCCAGCACCATTTATTGAAGAGACTGTCTTTTTTCCACTGGATATTTTTTCCTGTTTTGTCGAAGATTATTTGACCATAGAGTTGAGGGTCCATATCTGGGCTCTCTAGTCTGTTCCACTGGTCCATGTGTCTGTTTTTATGCCAGTACCATGCTGTCTTGGTGATCACAGCTTTGTAGTAAAGCTTGAAATCAGGTAACGTGATGCCACCAGTTTTATTTTTGTTTTTCAACATTTCCTTAGGAATTCGGGGTCTCTTCTGATTCCATACAAATTTTAGGATTATTTGCTCCAGCTCTTTGAAAAATACTGGTGGAATTTTGATCGGAATGGCATTAAAAGTATAGATGGCTCTGGGCAGTATAGACATTTTAACGATGTTTTTTCTTCCGATCCAAGAGCATGGAATGGTCTTCCATCTTTTTGTGTCTTCTTCAATTTCTTTTAGGAGTGTTCTGTAGTTCCTCGAGCACAGATCTTTAACCTCTTTGGTTAGGTTTATTCCGAGGTATCTTATGGTTCTTGGTGCTATAGTAAATGGAATCGATTCTCTAATTTGCCTTTCTGTATTTTCATTGTTAGTGTATAAGAAAGCCACTGATTTCTGGACATTGACTTTGTATCCTGCTACATTACTGAATTGCTGTATGAGTTCTAGTAGTTTGGGGGTGGAGTCTTTCGGGTTTTCCATATAAAGAATCATGTCATCTGCGAAGAGAGGGAGTTTGACTTCTTCCTCGCCAATTTGGATACCTTTTATTTCTCTTTGTTGTCTGATTGCTGTTGCTAGGACTTCTTTTTTTTTTTTTTAATTTTTTATTTATTTTCAGCGTAACAGTATTCATTGTTTTTTCACCACACCCAGTGCTCCATGCAATCTGTGCCCTCCCTAATACCCACCACCTGGTTCCCCCACCCTCCCACCCCGCCCCTTCAAAACCCTCAGGTTGTTTTTCAGAGTCCATAGTCTCTCATGGTTCACCTCCCCTTCCAATTTCCCTCAACTCCCTTCTCCTCTCCATCTACCCTTGTCCTCTATATTATTTGTCATGCTCCACCAATAAGTGAAACCATATGATACTTGACTTTCTCTGTTTGACTTATTTCACTCAGCATAATCTCTTCCAGTCCTGTCCATGTTGCTACAAAAGTTGGGTATTCGTCCTTTCTGATGGAGGCATAATACTCCATAGTGTATATGGACCACATCTTCCTTATCCATTCATCCGTTGAAGGGCATCTTGGTTCTTTCCACAGTTTGGCGACCGTGGCCATTGCTGCTATAAACATTGGGGTACAGATGGCCCTTCTTTTCACTACATCTGTATCTTTGGGGTAAATACCCAGGAGTGCAATTGCAGGGTCATAGGGAAGATCTATTTTTAATTTCCTGAGGAATCTCCACACTGTTCTCCAAAGTGGCTGCACCAGTTTGCATTCCCACCAACAGTGGAAGAGGGTTCCCCTTTCTCCACATCCTCTCCAACACACGTTGTTTCCTGTCTTGCTAATTTTGGCCATTCTCACTGGTGGAAGGTGGTATCTCAATGTGGTTTTGATTTGAATCTCCCTGATGGCTAGTGATGATGAACATTTTTTCATGTGTCTGGTAGCCATTTGTATGTCTTCCTTGGAGAAGTGTCTGTTCATATCTTCTGCCCATTTTTTAATATGATTATCTGTTTTGTGTGTGTTGAGTTTGAGGAGTTCTTTATAGATCCTGGATATCAACCTTTTATCTGTACTGTCATTTGCAAATATCTTCTCCCATTCCGTGGGTTGCCTCTTTGTTTTGATGACTGTTTCTTTTGCTGTGCAGAAGCTTTTTATCTTGATGAAGTCCCAGAAGTTCATCTTTGCCTTTGTTTCCTTCGCCTTTGGAGACATATCTTGAAAGAAGTTGCTGTGGCTGATATCAAAGAGGTTACTCCCTATGTTCTCCTCGAGGATTCTGATGGATTCCTGTCTCACGTTGAGGTCTTTTATCCATTTCGAGTTTATCTTTGTGTACGGTGTAAGAGAATGGTCAAGTTTCATTCTTCTACATATAGCTGTCCAGTTTTCCCAGCACCATTTATTGAAGAGACTGTCTTTTTTCCACTGGATATTTTTTCCTGTTTTGTCAAAGATTATTTGACCATAGAGTTGAGGGTCCATATCTGGGCTCTCTACTCTGTTCCACTGGTCCATGTGTCTGTTTTTATGCCAGTACCATGCTGTCTTGGTGATCACAGCTTTGTAGTAAAGCTTGAAATCAGGTAACGTGATGCCACCAGTTTTATTTTTGTTTTTCAACATTTCCTTAGCAATTCGGGGTCTCTTCTGATTCCATACAAATTTTAGGATTATTTGCTCCAGCTCTTTGAAAAATACTGGTGGAATTTTGATCGGAATGGCATTAAAAGTATAGATTGCTCTGGGCAGTATAGACATTTTAACGATGATTATTCTTCCGATCCAAGAACATAGAATGGTCTTCCATCTTTTTGCGTCTTCTTCAATTTCTTTTAGGAGTGTTCTGTAGTTCCTCGAGTACAGATCTTTAACCTCTTTGGTTAGGTTTATTCCGAGGTATCTTATGGTTTTTGGTGCTATAGTAAATGGAATCGATTCTCTAATTTGCCTTTCTGTATTTTCATTGTTAGTGTATAAGAAAGCCACTGATTTCTGGACATTGACTTTGTATCCTGCTACATTACTGAATTGCTGTATGAGTTCTAGTAGTTTGGAGGTGGAGTCTTTCGGGTTTTCCATATAAAGAATCATGTCATCTGCGAAGAGAGAGAGCTTGACTTCTTCCTTGCCAATCTGGATACCTTTTATTTCTCTTTGTTGTCTGATTGCTGTTGCTAGGACTTCTAATACTATGTTGAACAAGAGTGGTGAGAGTGGGCATCCTTGTCGTGTTCCTGATCTCAATGGGAAGGCTGAAAGCTTTTTCCCATTGAGGATGATATTTGCTGTGGGTTTTTCATAGATAGATTTGATGAAGTTCAGGAATGTTCCCTCTATCCCTATACTTTGAAGCGTTTTAATCAGGAACGGATGCTGGATTTTGTCAAATGCTTTTTCTGCATCAATTGAGAGGACCATGTGGCTCTTCTCTCTTCTCTTATTGATTTGTTCTATCACATTGATTGATTTGCGAATGTTGAACCATCCTTGTAACCCAGGGATGAATCCTACCTGGTCATGGTGGATAATCTTTTTAATGTGCTGTTGGATCCTGTTTGCTAGGATCTTGTTGAGAATCTTGGCATCCATATTCATCAGTGATATTGGTCTGAAATTCTCCTTTTTGGTAGGGTCTTTGCCTGGTTTGGGGATCAGGGTGATGCTGGCTTCATAAAAAGAGTCTGGAAGTTTTCCTTCTGCTTCAACTTTTTGAAACAGCTTCAGGAGAATAGGTATTATTTCTTCTTTGAAAGTTTGGTAGAATTTCCCAGGGAATCCATCAGGTCCTGGGCTCTTGTTTTTTGGGAGGTTTTTGATCACTGCTTGAATCTCGTTACTAGATATCGGTCTATTCAGGTTGTCAATTTCTTCCTGGTTCAATTTTGGGAGTTTATAGTTTTCCAGGAATGCATCCATTTCATCTAGGTTGCTTACCTTATTGGCGTATAACTGTTGATAATAACTTCTGATGATTGTTTCTACTTCCTTGGTGTTAGTTGTGATCTCTCCCTTTTCATTCATAATTTTATTAATTGGGCTTTCTCCCTTTTCTTTTGGATTAGTGTGGCCATTGGTTTATCGATCTTATTGATTCTTTCAAAAAACCAGCTTCTAGTTTCATTGATATGTTCTACTGTATCTCTGGTTTCTACCTCATTGATCTCTGCTCTAATCTTGATTATTTCCCTTCTTACGTGTGGAGTTGGTTTGATTTGTTGTTGATTCTCCAGTTCTTTAAGGTGTAGAGAGAGCTGGTGTATTCTGGATTTTTCCATTTTTTTGAGGGAGGCTTGGATGGCTATGAATTTCCTCCTTAGGACAGCCCTTGCTGTATCCCATAGGTTTTGGACCAAAGTGTCTTCATTCTCATTGGTTTCCATAAATTGTTTGAGTTCTTCTTTGATCTCCTGGTTGATCCAAGCATATTAAGCAAGGTGGTCTTTAGCTTCCAGGTGTTTGAGATCCTTCCGAAATTTTCCTTGGGATTGAGCTCCAGTTTCAAAGCATTGTGATCTGAGAATATGCAGGGAATAATCTCAGTCTTTTGGTATCGGTTGAGCCCTGCTTTGTGACCCAGTATGTGGTCTATTCTGGAGAAGGTTCCATGTGCACTTGAGAAGAATGAGTATTCTGTTGTTTTAGGGTGGAATGTTCTGTATATATCGATGAGGTCCATCTGGTCCAATGTGTCATTCAATGCTCTTGTTTCTTTATTGATTTTCTGCTTCGATGATCTGTCTATTTCTGAGAGAGGCGTGTTAAGATCCCCTACTATTAATGTATTCATATCAATATGACTCTTTATCTTGATTAATAGTTTCCTTATGTAATTGGCTGCTCCCATATTGGGGGCATAGATATTTACAATTGTTAGATCATCTTGGTGGATAGTCCCTTTAAGAATGATGTAGTGTCCTTCTGTATCTCTGACTACCGTCTTTAGTTTAAAATCTAATTTATCTGATATGATATGTCAACATTATTGACAGTGAGTGCTTCAATTCTCCCTAAAATTTCCAGCATTTCCCCCTTGAATTCCTTCTTCTCTTTCCCTTGTTTACCCTGTCCCCACATAGCTATTGTTCTTTCTCATGTCCCCTTATACTAGCTTTAATTCTGTAGAATTCATAAATCGGTCATTGTACTCTATGTACTTTCTCTGTGGGGCATCTTTGTCCCAGAATCAGCCCTTGTGGATACAGCCGTGCTGCTGTCTGTATCAGGAGTCACTGGTTTTAATGACGGACAGCTCTGAAGGCAGCAGTTGGAAGCACCAGCTGGAGGAAGATCTGGAAGAGCAGAAAGAAGCCACTTGCTAATGCCTCATCCACACACCCTCTTGACCCTGCAATTGCACTACTGGGTATTTACCCCAAAGATACAGGTGTAGTGAAAAGAAGGGCCATGTGTACCCCAATGTTGATAGCAGCCATGGCCACGGTCACAAAACTGTGGAAAGAGCCAAGATGCCCTTCAGCAGACGAATGGATAAGGAAGATGTGGTCCATATACGCTATGGAGTATTATGCCTCCAAGAGAAAGGATGAACATCCAACTTTTGTATCAACATGGAAGGGAGTGGAAGAGAATATGCTGAGTGAAATAAGTCAAGCAGAGAGAGTTAATTATCATATGGTTTCACTTATTTGTGGAGCATAACAAATAACACGGAGGACATGGGGAGATGGAGAGGAGAAGGAAGTTGAGGGAAATTGGAAGGGGAGATGAACCCTGAGGGATTATGGACTCTGAAAAACATCCTGAGGGTTTTGAAGGGTTGGGGGGTGGGAGGTTGGGGTAGCCAGGTCGTGGGTATTATGGAGGGCACGTATTGCATGGAGCACTGTGTGTGGTGCATAAACAATGAATTCTGTTATGCTGAAAAGAAAAAAAAAATCACACACACACAAAAAGGATTGCATATAAACAACACGATAAAGGATAAACAAGTAATGTAGGTGCCTTGAGGGTTTCCAGTAATGAACATGTCAAGGGGAACCTACTCTCACGATCAGATGGTGAGTCACAGAAGCCCACAACCTGGGTTTCATGTTGGGGACACGAGGTAACAACATTATGTCCAGTGACTGAGCTGCACAGCTCATGGAAATCAGCATAACACCACTCTGTAAAATGATGGTAAGACTCAAATCCCATCAGTTATCACTGCCACAAACTCTGAAAATGCCAGAAAAGATGCTTGGGTTCATGCGTCACTAATGTCTCCATGTGTTCCAGCTGGTGTAACAATGTACACGAACTGGGTGGTTTTAAACATTAGACACACATTTCTCACAGTTCTGGAGCCTGGGAAGTGCCATGTGAAGGTGCAGGCAGATTTGGTGTCTGGAGAGAACCCACGTCCTAGGCGGTCCTTTCCATGGAAACTCACATGGGGCCAAGGGGCAGAAAGCTTTCCCAGTCCTGGTGTCTAAGAGCCCTAATCCCAAAATGAGACTGCACGCCCCTGACCTAAGTGCTTCCCTAAGTCCCCACCCACTCATTCCATTAAATTGGTGTTAGGTTTCAGCATAGTGATGGTAGAATTTATACACATTGAGCTGATATCAGTAACCGAAGGATCAATTAATCTCTGCAGGTGGAAGGCTCCTCCCAACCAGCACTTCAATCTGATCATTCTCATGGATCCTGTTGAAGCTTCTAGTTTCTGTGTGCACACAGGGTTCACAAGACCATCAGAACCTGCTGGTGACCTTGGGGAGTGGACAGCTTTCACCTGAGACACTGGCTATGACCCTTGTCCTCTACTCATAGCTTTCTTATTATTGTCTGCTTATATATTATCATTCATATTTTCGGGGGACTCAGATGGTCTTCTACACCTATTGATCACTTATATTCCTTTTCACTCCTTTTTGTAGTTGTTGCATGGAATTAGTCATGACACTGTATCTTCTGATGATGGTTTACTGGCACCAGAAGTCTCATTCCTCCATCTTCTCATGCTCCATTCATGGGTAATCTTGTAGGAAAGACCAAATTCTGTGACCTTGATGTTCCAGATCCCTACAGAATTTTCCAGCATTGACTCACAATATCACAATAAAAAAAATCCCTGATTTTGTGTCCTTTCTAAGGTTTATTGAAGCATTTCTGACATGCTGGGAGGCATCCCCTGAAATCAACAGACACTTCAGTGATGGAGATGATTAACATTTCATAATCTCTAGTAAGTGTGTATCGTGTCATCCGATTCACCAACTGTACCAAGTGTGTTGGAGGTCCTCTGCCTCTGGATGGTGTCAGCTAAACAGAACCTGTGAGCATGTGGTCCACACAATGACCCCCCACACTGGGGCCATTCTTCTCTGGCTTTGGCTTCATGGTGGCCCTGTACCTGATGTCCAGCATGAACTTGATGATGCTGGCTCACAGCTTGTACACTGGGCTGTGTGATGCTGTGTTGTTGAGTCCAGCTGAAACTTTTACAGACTTAGCAGGCTTACATCAGAATGTCCGTAATTGTCATTGAGGGAAAAGATTCATCAAGTGTAAGTGACTTCCTGCCTTTTGTGCATGTACATATAGTTTTTTTCTATGATAGCCAACGTTTCTATTCACAGATGTAAGAAGTAAGAACAAATCATAATTCTAGAAAGTCTCGTTGGTGAAACTGGCTTATGGAAAGGAAGCCCCAAACTGTGCCAGGAAACACGAAAGTGTATTGGTGGGTCTTGAGAGCCCCATGGTGACCTGAGTACCCCTTGTGTCTTGAGCACCCTGTGGTGACCTGAGTTCAGGAAAGTGACCTGAGTTCCGCTTGGTGGCCTGAGAGCTCTCTGTTGTCCCGAGCACCCCCTGGTGGATTCTGGGGCCACCTGCAGCCCCTCCCCTCCCGTGTCCCTACAGGGAGGTTTGTGTCTGGGCTCACACTGAAGTCTCCACAGTGTGCCTCTAGCACAGTAATACACGGCTGTGTCCTCGGTGGTCACGGAGCTCAGCTGCAGGGAGAACTGGTTCTTGGATGTATCAGCGGTGATGGAGATGCGGCCCTGGAAAGCTGGGTTGTAGCTTGTACTACCTGTCCAGTAGCCCATCCACTCCAGTGCTCTCCCAGGGCGCTGGCGGATCCAGTTCCAATAGTAACTGCTGGTGACGGAGCCCCCGGAGACAACACATGTGAGAGAGAGGGTCTGAGAGGGCTTCACCAGTCCTGGGCCTGACTCCTGAAGTGTGAGTTGAGACAGGACACCTGGGGACAAGGAGAGTCATGGTGAGTGTGTCCCATCCCACAGAAAGGCCACCGTCTATCCCAGAGCCCCCAGATCCTCACCCAGGGGAGCTGCCAGAAGGCAGAGGAGGGACCACAGCAGCTGCATGGTTGCCTGCAGGATGGAGACCCAGCACGCTGACCTCTGCCTGTGATGTCTATTTCTTCTGCGAGCATCCCAGGTGATTTGCATGGGGGGGTCCCCACGGAGGAGGGGAGGCATTAAAAGATCCTGAACCCTGGTGAGAGTCACCAGTTCTTGTCCCCATGATGGGTGGTGTGAGGGCCCACTGAGCCTGGTCCTAGTGATCTAGGCTCCAGTCCTGCCTGGACTGTTCTCTAGCACCAGTTGCTCGAGAGGGTTTGTGCTGGAGCTGACGAACGTTTAGAAACCTTACGAATGTTCTCTTGTATCCCATTGCCAGGCTGTCCAACAGTGGGCTGCAAGTCCAACCTGCAGAATTACCTGTTCACAAACCTGGAAGACAAGGCAATTGTCCAGACGCCAGACCCTGACTGATTGCCCAGTTTGGGTCATTTGCTCCCACAAATCAGATATGGGGTCCCAGATGATGGCAGTGGATGCGATCTCCAGTCTCCATCTACAAAGGGATGTTTGGAACTATACTCCAGCATTTTCATAAGGAAACAAGCTCATCCGTGTGGAGGGCAAGGCAGAGAGATTGGGTGTTATGTGGATATTCTTTCCTTTTTTAAAAATTTTATTTAAGTTCAATTAGCCAAGATAAAGTGCATTATTAGTTTCAGATGTAGTGTTCAGTAATTCATCATTGTGTACAACATCCAGTGCTCATCACATCATGTGACCTCCTCAATGCCCACCACCCAGTTACCCCATTGCCCCCACCCACTTCCCTTCCATAACCCTCAGTTTGTTTCCTATAGTTAAGTGTATCTCATGGTTTGTCTCCCTGTCTCAGGACACCTCATTCAGTTTCCCCTCCCTTCCCTTATGATCCTCTACTTCTTATACTCCACATATGTTTCAAGCATATGATAATTGTCTTTCTTTGACTGACTTATTTCACTCAGCGTAATACCCTCTAGTTGCATCCATGGAACAGAAATCCGTATATACAACTGAGGCATTATTGACCACGACATCTGAGTCTAATGATGTATTATGTGTTGTTAACTGAATTCAAACAAAAAAAACCCCACCTAAAATCCAACCCACATGGTCCTTTCCCCACCCTGAGCACAGATGGTTCTAAGGAGGAACCCATTAACTGAGCTGGGAAGGGAACCTCTGGTGTTCCTTTTCCACACAATCTGAGACATGGAGACCCTAATACACAGGCACCTTCAGGGGTCCTAGCACCAGGGCCCACCAACCACCAGCCAGAGCTCAATTCCTGATGGGAAGGAAGAGGATGATGGGGAAGCTGGACAGGGGCTTAGGGTCAGTGTCTGGAGCATCTTGGTTTTCACCTTGATTTCTACATCACTGTGGACCTTACAGACAGGACCCTCCAGGTGCTCTGAAGACTTTATGAATTATGACTTTATTACAGAAAAGTCATTTTTCTCTGTTGCACATTCCCTCTTTCTGTCCTGCTCCTCTGCTTCCGTCTCTCACATATGAGATGTAAACACTTATATGTCTGTAGAGAACAGATTCTCATGAGGTTATAAATGACCAGGTTCACATTGTCTCCTGATATAATTTACAACTATTTCTTGTTTTCCTTGTATACTTTATCCCTTCCATATTCATCTCAACTTCTCTGGGCATTCGTTCTTTAATATTAGCAAGTACTTTACATAATTAACAATGTCAAGGTCCCCATTTACAGTTTGCCCTGAGGTGATAGGGTGAGCCAAAAGAAGGAGGTCACATTCCTGATTCTCTGAACACCCACAGATTCCAGCAGACACGGCGGATGGGACGTCCTTGTCCCCACAGGTAGACCGCAGCCTCTCAGATGTGACCTAGGACCTCATGTTGCAGTGCATCCAGGGGAAAGGATGCTGCCAATCCTGCACCCCACTCTGCACCTGCAACGGGACACAGTGTTCTCACTGGGCTGTCTTCTGCTTAAGGAATGAGAGGTAACCTCTGGAGCAAACTGTGAAGGTCACATCCACACCCAGTCCTTCTGGCTCACAGGGATTTGCCATTAGAAATTACAATTCCTCTCCCCACACAAGACCAGCACACCAGGTCACCACTGAGGGGCTGCAGGACACGTCTCTGTCTAAGGAGGAGATTGTCGGCATGCTCAGGGACAACAGTGACATCACCTTGAAGACAGGGTCCCTACCGTTTCCTGACCAAGTCTTGGACCCTCCATCCTGGACCACAGATCTGTTCCTTGGTTCCTTGCCATCTTGACCAATACCTGTCCCTACTCTTAGTCCATTCTTTATCCAGGATTATCTATGAAGTCGCTGGCAGAAACACAGATCTAGGTGAAAGTGCTGCCTGAGATCCAAGGGGCCGGTGTCAGAAGTGGAGATGACCAGCAGAATGGAGCCCCCTGAATAGACAGAACCAGAGCAGTCCTAGTGACGAGTGGTGCTATGGAACTGAGGCAGGTCTCAGAGAGAGATGACCCCCTCGCCTGTCCCTCTGCTGCCCCACTTAGCAGGTGACCTGGAACAGTGTCCTCTGAGTCAGCTGACTTGGCAGTGCTCTTCCTCGTCCAATTCTCAGGTCCCCTTCCCCCACAGGTATGGGGTCACCAGGGCTCCCAGCTACAGTCCAATGATGGTCAGGGGATGACTGTTCCAGACTGTCTCAGCCACAGGACCAGGCTCACACCTGCTGATGTCCACACTATGCCAGCAGCAGCAGGCACAGCCCAGAGTCCCTGCACTTTTCAGGCCTCCTCTTGCTGGTCATGAGCCCAGTGCCCAAACTCCCAGGCCTGGGGGACACAGGCCCTGCCTATGCTGGTGTACTTTGTGTGTGGTCCAATTGTCCATGGCCCTGAGTACAGGCTGAAGGATGGCACACTATTGCTGTTACCAGAGTCTTCCCAGGCCCCAGCAGCATTGCTGACCTTGAAGGAGATCCTCGAGGACCCTCTACACACAACATCAAGCTCTTGTGAGGAGATATTTCATCCAAACCAGAAGCAGACTCACCTCCTCTACTCTGGTTTTTCGTGTGTGGCACTTCCGTTCTGGAAACATAAACTAACAAACTCAAGGTAGTGAGGAAGTAAGGTGTATTTGTACAGTCTACTGGGCCTTAAACTACCATTTCTGGTGCTAAGGACGTCTGTCTCATCCTGGTCCAGGGAGGGTGCCTTTCCCATGGGAGACTCATGTCCAGCTTTCAGGGGGACAGAGGAGATCAGGGTATCTCTGCACAGGCCATTTCTTTCTTTTTTAAAATAATTTTTAAAAATTTTTGTATTAACATATAATGAGTTATTAGCCCCAGGAGTACAGGTCTGTGATTCACCAGGTTTACACATTTCACAGCACTCACCATAGCACATACCTTCCCCAATGTCCATAACCCCACCACCCTCTCCCGACCCCCCTCCTCCTGGCAACCCTGTTTCTTTTGTGACATTAACATTCTCTTATGGTTTGTATCCCTCCCGATCCCATCTTGTTTCATTTATTCTTCTCCTAGTCCCCTAACCCCCCATGTTGCATCTCCACTTCCTCATATCAGGGAGATCATAAGATAGTTGTCTTTCTCCGACTGACTTATTTCGCTAAGCATAATACCCTCTAGATCCATCCATGTCGTTGCAAATGGCAAGATTTCATTTCTTTTGATGGCTGCATAGTATTCCATTGTATATATATATACCACATCTTCTGTATCCATTCATCTGTTGATGGGCATCTAGGTTCTTTCCATAGTTTGCTATTGTGGACGTTGCTGCTATAAACATTCAGGTGCACGTGCCCTTTCAGATCACTACGTTTGTATCTTTAGGGTAAATAACCAGTAGTGCGATTGCTGGGTCATATTGTAGCTGTATTTTCAACTTTTTGAGGAAGCTCCAAGCTGTTTTCCAGAGTGGTTGCACCAGCTTGCATTCCCGCCAACAGTGTAGGAGTGTTCCTCTTTCAAGAGACCCATTTTGAACCTAAGGATACACCCAGACTGAAAGTGAAGGGATGGAGAAGCATCTTTCATGCCAATGGGCCTCAAAAGAAGGCCGGGGTAGCGATTCTCATATCAGATAAATTAAATTTTCAACTAAAGACTGTAGTCAGAGATACAGAAGGACACTACATCGTTCTTAAAGGGACTATCCACCAAGATGATCTAACAATTGTAAATATCTATGCCCCCAATATGGGAGCAGCCAATTACATAAAAAAACTATTAATCAAGATAAAGCGTCATAGTGATATGAATACATTAATAGTAGGAGATCTTAACACGCCTCTCTCAGAAATAGACAGATCATCGAAGCAGAAAATCAATAAAGAAACAAAGCATTGAATGACACATTGTACCAGATGGACCTCATCAATATATATGGAACATTCCACCCTAAAACAACAGAATACTCATTCTTCTCAAGTGCACATGGAACCTTCTCCAGAATGGATCACATACTGGGTCAAAAATCAGGGCTCAACTGACACCAAAAGACTGAGATTATTCCCTGCATATTTTCTGACCACAATGCTTTGAAACTGGAGCTCAATCACAAGGAAAAGTTTGGAAGGAACTCAAACACCTGGAAGCTAAAGACCACATTGCTTAAGAATGCTTGCATCAATCAGAAAGTCAAAGAAGAACTCAAACAATTCGTGGAAACCAATGAGAATGAATACACTTCGGTCGAAAACCTACGGGATACAGCAAAGGCGGTCCTAAGTGGGAAATACTTAGCCATCCAAGCCTCCCTCAAAACAGCTGAAAAATCCAGAATACACCAGCTGTCTCTATATCAGGAAGATGACAAGGATGCTCACTCTCGCCACTCTTGTTCAAAATAGTATTAGAAGTCCTAGCAACAGCAATCAGACAACAAAGAGAAATAAAAGATATCCAAATTGGCAAGGAAGAAGTCAAATTCTCTCTCTTCACAAATGACATGATACTTTACATGGAAAACCCAAAAGACTCCACCCCCAAACTACTAGTACTCATACAGCAATTCAGTAATGTGGCAGGATATAAAATCAATGTACAGAAATCAGTTGCTTTCTTATATACTAACAATGAAAATACAGAAAGGGAAATTAGAGAATCAATTTCATTTATTATAGCACCAAGAACCATAAGATACTTGGGAATACACCTAACCAAGAGGTTAAGGATCTGTACTGGAGGAACTACAGAACACTCATGAAAGAAATTGAAGACACAAAAAGATAGAAGACGATTCCATGCTCATGGATCCGAAAAATAAACATTGTTAAAATGTCTATACTGCCTAAAGCAATCTATACTTTCAATGCCATTCCAATCAAAATTCCACCAGTATTTTTCAAAGAGCTGGAGCAAACAATCCTAAAATTTGTATGGAATCAGAAGAGACCCCAAACTGCTAAGGAAATATTGAAAAAGAAAAACAAAACTGGTGACATCACGTTGCCTGATGTCAAGCTTTACTACAAAGCTGTGATCACCAAGACAGCAAGGTACTGTAACAAACACAGACACACAGACCAGTGGAACAGAGTAGAGAGTCCAGATATGGACCCTTAAGTCTATGGTCAAATAATCTTTGACAAAGCAGGAAAAAATATCCAGTGGAAAAAAGACAGTCTCTTCAATAAATGGTGCTGGGAAAACTGGACAGCTATATGTAGAAGAATGAAACTCGACCATTCTCTTACACCGTACACAAAGATAAACTCGAAATGGATAAAAGACCTCAACGTGAGACAGGAATCCATCAGAACATAGAGGAGAACATAGGCAGTAACCTCTTCGATATCACCCACAGCAACTTCTTTCAAGATATGTCTCCAAAGGCAAAGGAAACAAAAGCCAAAATGAACTTTTGGGACTTCATCAAGATCAAAAGCTTCTGCACAGCAAAGGAAACAGTCAACAAAACAAAGAGGCAACCCACGGAATGGGAGAAGATATTAGCAAATGGCAATACAGACAAAAGGCTGATATCCAGGATCTATAAAGAACTTCTCAAACTCAACACACACAAAAAAGGTAATCATGTCAAAAAATGGGCATAAGAGGCTTCTCCAGTGAAGCCATACAAATGGCTAACAGACACATTAAAAATATTCATCATCACTAGCCATCAGGGAGATTAAAATCAAAACCCACAGTGAGATACCGCCTTCCACCAGTTACAATGGTCAAAATTAACAAACAGTAAACAACGTTGGAGGGGATGTGGAGAAAGGGGAACCCTCTTACACTGTTGGTGGGGATGCAAGTTGGTGCAGCCACTTTGGAGAACAGTGTGGAGATTCCTCAAGAAATTAAAAATAGAGCTTCCCTATGACCCTGCAATTGCACTACTGGGTATTTACCCCAAAGATACAGATTTAGTGAAAAGAATGGCCATCTGTACCCCAATGTTTATAGCAGCAATGGGCACGGTTGCCAAACTGTGGAAAGAACCAAGATGCCCTTCAAAGGATGAATGGATAAGGAAGATGTGGTCCATATACATTATGGAGTATGATGCCTCCATCAGAAAGGACGAATACCCAACATTTGTAGCAACATGGACGGGACTGGAAGAGATTATGCTGAGTGAAATAAGTCAAGCAGAGAGAGTCAAGTATTATATAGTTTCGCTTACTTGTGGAGCATAAGGAATAACACGGAGGACATGGGGAGCTGGAGAGAAGGAAGTTGGGGGAATTTGGAGGGGGAGAGGAACCATGAGGGACTGTGGACTCAGAAAAACAAACTGAGTATTTTGGCAGGGTAGGGGGTGGTAAGTTGAGTGAGCCTGGTGGTGGGTATTGTGGAGGGCATGTATTGCATGGAGCACTGGGTGTGGTGCATAAACAATGAATTCTGTTTCACTGAAAAGAAATTTAAAAAATAAAGAAAAATAAAAAATTTGGGTTCATAGGACCACTGGATCAGAGGAGGAAGGGAAATAAGGTTAAGATATTCTGAAATAAAAAAGCAAAGTGCAGCTTTGACCCTCAATATATGAAGCACTGGGTAATTAGCACACCATCTCTGAAGCAAGAAAATATCGAAGATATTGAAAAAGGAAGACACATTTCTTGGTTCCCTTAGAAAGTTTAGGTCACAGAGGAGCCCATCCTCCCACACTACAGCCATGGCCGAGGCACAGCCATGGCCGAGTCTACAAACCTTGCACAGAAACCTTGGATTTCCATAGGAGTCAGTGTGCTTCTAGGTGAGATTAACATTGGATCCCTGCCGTGTAATGGGTTTCCTTTCTGAGTTGAGGTGAGTATCCTCCAACCCGCTGAGAACCTGAAGAGAACACGGGCATAAGAAAGAGGAAGTCACCCTTTTACTTCAATCTCATTGCCTGAACTGCTCATCTCTTCTTTTCCTTTCCTACTCTTGGACTGAGCAACACACCATTGTCCCCTGGTTCTCCATCCAACAGACTGAGAATGATTGACTCCACCATCCCCACCAGCTTGTAGAGGACGGAGCCTGGGTCTTCTCAGGTACTCTTACCATGGGATCTAATTACATATGTTCTTTTTGCAGGCGAAATTTCAGCTGGAAATAAATAATAGTTCTACATTCTGCACATGCTTGTTGGCATGTGGTATTGTCAGCCTTTTTTTATCGTAGCCATTCTCAGTGCAGGTGTAGTGGTATCTTGTGAGGATGAACATACTGACGTATACAATTACCTCTTTCTAGAAGAATAGGACATTATGCTGATACATGCTCCTTGAGGAACTGCCAAGTTTAGTGCTATCATCATGGATATAGAGCAAGTAGGGGTGGAGATGGTCATCCCATGCCCATTCCCATGTCCATTTGTGCCGCACAAGTTGTTAAGTGCTGTGGCAGATGCCTATAGGTAAATCACAGTCTTGGACTTTTAAATTTTGGGGTAAAGCCCCGATCTCCTTGCAGATCATGATTCTTCTTTTGAGAAATAGCTGGAAGCCTGTTCCTGGATCTTAGGAACTAGAGGTTCAGGACTGAGTCACTAGGTTGCCATGGAAATTGAGCTGTCCATCTTGGAGTGGGTGTTATTTGAATGTCCGAGCCATAAAGTGGAGCATGTACAGTGATACTCCTCCAGCCGATGGAAGAAATGATGGTGTCTGAAGAGATCCTGAAGACACAAGCAAGTCACATGAAGTATTTTCCACATGCCCATGATCCCCAGACCTGCTATGCTGCTTTCTCTCTCCCAACCTGCACATTTGGCCTCACAGGGAGAGTCCTACAATTACCCCAGAGGGGAAGAAAAAGTTGAACCTGGTTCACATTTGTTTCTGCATGATATTCAGACACCAGTTAAAGGTGGAACTCACTAGTCTTATCATATTCTCTACCTCCCTGGAGCACCTGTTTTATATGAGAGAAATTCCCTCATGAAGACAGGATTACAGCATTAATTCAGTGGCAACATCTTGCAAATTTGAGGTAAAGTTGACATCCTTTTGGAATAAAGATATTGGTCATCCTGCCAGGACAACCTGAAGATGTGGCTGACAACACAGAGAATACATCATCGGTGTAGTATGAAAGCAGCTCTATATCCCAATTTTCAGTCTTTCCCAGTTACAGAAATGAGGACCTTAGCTATTATGTATATGTTCTCCTTATTTTTTAAATAAATATGTGTATATCTTTGTTTTGTTCACTGTCTTTTCTTTGCCATGTATCATAAGATTATTGACTATATCATTGCATTTAAAAATTCTCAATTATGCATCAATATTTCAGTTGAAGGATTTCAATCAGAAGAGAAAACACCACTGAAGGGCTTCACCTCCTCTTCTGGGGAAGGGTTTAGATGGATTTGGTTGTATGCGGGATACTTGTATCATATATACTGAAACTGTGACTGTGTTATTTTCTTTGTTTGCAGAATGAGTGTGATTCAGGCAATGAATATGGATGCCCAGTTTACAGGAGGTGGATGATTGATGGTTAAGTCAATGTGTCAAAGTGACAGGGACATGGGTGCCCAGATTAAACATTTTTTTTTCTGGGGCTTTGTGAGGCTGTTTCTAGGAGAGATTGATGATTCTATCCATGGTCTCTGTGTATGTGGGCACCATCCAATCCATTAAGGTTCTGAGTAGAATAAAAGGCTGAGGGAGAAGGAATTCCATGTTTACTTCCTGTGTGCATGCTTGAGCAGGGACACTGGTCACCTCCTGCCCTTGGATGCACTTACAGCTTCAGGTCCCCAGGATCTCCGAATAGACCCCACTGAGAATCTGATGAGAATTACATCATTGGCCCTCCTGGATCTTCACCTTGTGATAGTAGATCATGGGACTTCTCAGACTCTGCAGTGATGTATGCCAATGATCTATGGGTTCTGTTCCTCAGGAGAACGATGACTAATACATGGAGATTCTAGAATATTCTTGTGCTTTGCTGTAACTGACAAACCGTGTCAGACATATGAAGGGCTAACAATCAAAGTTCTATGAATGAAGTGTCATGTTTTGTGTTTGGGAAAAGAGCTGGGTGAGGATAATGAGGATTGAAGAGATGATGAAAAGATCATGAGATCTAAGAAGGGAGAAACCCCTGGTCCTTGGACATCGATGGGGGAAGACAGGTTCTGCTCATCCTGGGGGCGATTCTTAGAGCCTTGCAGAAGCAAGAGTGCAGATTAGAGTCTCAAGACAACGTCATCTTTCCAAAACACAGAGCAATACTGATTTTGTCAGAGAATAGTCTAATGAATGAGTACATTTGAAGTGAAAAATTAAAAATTAATTCATGCATAGTATATGGATATATTGAAGTCAGTTATGGATAATCCCAAATACTGACACTTTGTCCATCATTCAATCTTATTACTTAGGAACTATTTATAGAATTATTTTATTGAAATATTTAATGAGTGTTTAATAGTATTAAATAGTATTAAAATACTTAATAATAAAAATTAAAATATTTAATAAATAGGTTACCTTAGAGATTTTTAAACTATGCATTTATTTACAATTATATATTAACATCCAATTGCTTTGTAGTTAGAAATATCAATAAATATTCGTAAAATCTGGAAGGATAAGAGGAGATAGTTGCACATTATCATTTCTTTAGAATATGTATTTTTCATCTTTTATTTCCAGAGAACATGTAAAATATATTTTAGTGTAAAAATTATTTCACCTTGAAACTCAATGATTATAACACACAATACTAATAAAATATCAGAACCTGTACAAATCCACACCCCCGAGCCCAGTACATACTTTTCTAGCTGAGAAGGAAAACAACACCTTCTTCATCTGCAGCTAGACCTACCCTGTATTGGGCGGGCCTGAGCGCCCCCTGGTGTCCTGACTGTTCCCGCAGCCCAGCCTCTCCTGTGTCCCTGCAGGGAGGTTTGGGTCTGGGCTCACTGACATGCCCTCACTATGTCTCTACACAGTACTACAGGGCCAGGACCTTGGTGGCACTGAGATCAGTCGCTGCAAGAACTCGTTCTTGGATGTGACTCTGGAGATGGACACGTGGCTCTTGTTGGATGGGCTGTCGTGTGTGCTTTATCTATGATTTCTAAACCAATTCACTGCCCCCAGTCACTTGGGGTTGGTGGATTCAGTTCCACCAGAAATTACTGCATGACACGGAGAATCCAGAGACAACATTGGTGACGTGCAGGGTCAGTGAGCCCCTCACCAGTCATGAGCCTGACTCCTGAAGCAGCACCTGGTACAGGACACCTGGGCACAAGGCCGAGTCACTCACGACACTCACAACCATCCCAATGGTGCCATGTCTGACATCTGGACCATCTCCTTGAGGAGCTGTTACCAGACACAGAGAAGGGCCTAGAACTCATTTTCCTCCAGACCACAGCTCTGCCTTCCCCAGAGACCTCACCCTGTCTGAAGAGAGAGCTGTGAGCTCCTACTGCCTGAGAGTGAATTCTACCCTAGAGGTTGAGGAGAAGTTTGCATGTGTGGGAGGGAGCCTGTCCTTTAAGTCAACAGGGACAGGGTCAGGCTCCTCTGGACCTTCCAGGACCACCTGTGGGTATCTCCTTGTTGAACTCACAAGGTATGTTGTTCTGGGATGGGTGAGCCCTTGGTCTATGAGCTGTGTTGGAAGCAGGTCAATAGATGGCCTCACTTTCTGAGCAAAGAATAAATGTTGAATACATGAGTGATTCAAAATTCATTTTAATCTAAACTATTTTTCAAGAAGATATTTAATGGGATCCACACTTTGTAGCTACAGCTTTCCAAATGAACAACTACCTGCACAGCCTGGGTGCATCTGGAGACCTTTGATCCTAATGGTCTCTGCTGATGGGCTTTGTCTGCCAAGACGTCTGCAAAACATGTAAGTGATATCTTTGTCCTCAGGTGCATGGACACCAACACAAGGCACCTACTCTGTGATCTGCAGATACAGTTCCTGTGCTTGGAGGGTGCCTCCCTTGTCCTGAGAAATCCACCTCACAGGGGCTTGTTATCTCTGGGAGGAGGATCTTGCTTTAAAGAAAAGTGGGTAACTTTTCTCTTAAGCAGCACAGAGATGATCATTCATTCAGGCATGGAGTTAATGACACTCAAATACTACCCTGAAGGACATGGTGTTAATGACCCAGAGATTATTAGCATGTAAACATTAGAGGTCTAACAAGAGATTGTGGGGCTTATGTTCATATTCCTGAAGGACTTGCAGCAAGAGGATAAATGCTGAGAGAGATGAATAGACTCCAAATAAGAGATCAGATGACTATAGAACAGATAGATGACAGATGGACACTTAGATAAGTTTATGTTATTTTAAAATACACTAGGGAGGAATGGTATCATTATGGACACATCAAATGGAATGTCCATAATTTTCAATGTTTTTAAAACCATATTTTCATGGTGAAAGAATATTTTGGTGTCAACTTTGGGTTGACACCCAAGTAAGGGTATGTGTTAATTTTTTTAATGAATAAGCACAGTTTCCACTTAGGGTGGTGATGCCCCTTTGTAGATATTGGTTGTTGTGTAATGTTGTCTAAGGTCTGGAGCACATCTTCCCCTATAACAGCCCATGCAATATGCCTTTGAAACCCAAATCATTGCATAAGCAGGATCACATCTTTAAATGGAGAGGACGTAAATAAGGTCATTTGTGTTATTTAGCATCTTGCAATGACTGAATCGACGAAGACCAGGGGTACCTGAACCATTTCCCCAGAGTGTGAGGTTATAAGGGAAATTGACTCAGAGGCAGGAAAACAGAGGAGCCCTAAGCATGGATTTGTTCGCAGCAACAGACACTGCAGAGCCCTACAGGAACCTGTCACTTCCCAGGCTCTCTCTGCACCTGCATCTGGGGCTGGGACTCGTGGTCAGAGAGCACTTAGGGCCCCAAGTAACCAGATTCCTCCTCTCCTCCAGAGACACTACCTGTCATCCCATGGTCTTACTTCCCAGGGTGTCCTGAGCTCTGGGATGTGCACCGACATGTTGTTTCCAGAGTGGCTGCACCAGGTCGAATTCCTACCAACAATGCACGAGGGTTCCCCTTTTGCCGCATCCTTGCCAACATTTGTTGTTTCCTGTCTTGTCATTGTAGCCATTCTCACCTGTGTTGTATCATATTGTGGTTTTGATTTGTATTTCCCTGATGCTGAATGATGTGGAGTATTTCTTCATGTGTCTCTTGGCCATTTGTATGTCTTCTTTGGAGAAATGTTTGTTCTTGTGTTCTCCCCATTTCTTGACTGGATTAGTTGATTTTTCGGTGTTGAGTTTGGTAAGTTCTTTGTAGATTTTAGGTATTAATCCTTTTTTTATTACGTTCAATTATCTAACATATAGTACATCATTAGATTTTTTTTTTTTTACATCGTTGGTTTTTGATGTAGTGTTCAATGATTAACTAGTTGCATTAACCCCCAGTGCCCATTAGGTCATGTGCCCTCCTTAATATCCATCACCCTGTTACCCCATCTCCCCATCTCCCTCCCTTCTGAACCCTCAACATGTTACTCCGTGTCCAGAATCTCTCATGGATTGTCTCTCTCTCTGATTTCTTCCCATTCAGTTTTCCCTCCTTTCCCCTATGGTCCTTTGCATTATTCCTTATATTCCACATATGAGGGAAACCATGTGATAATTATGTTTCTCTGCCTGACTCATTTCACTTAGAGTAATACCCTCCAATTCCATCCATGTTGATGCCAATGTTAGGTATTCGTCCTTTCTGGAGGCTGAGCAATATTCCGTTGTATATATGAACCACACCTTCTTTATCCATTCCTCTGTTGAAGGACATCTGAGCTCCTGACACAGTTTGGCTATTGTAGACATTGTTTCTGTGAACATTGGGGTGCATGTGTCCCTTCTTTTCACTACACCTGTACTATGGGGTAAGTGCCTAGTAGTGGAATTGCTGCGTTGTAGGGTAGGTCTATTTTTAATGTCTTGAGGAAACTCCATACTGTTTTCCAGAGTAGCTGTACCAGTTCGCATTCCCAGCAACAGTGTGAGAGGTTTGCCCTTTCTTTGCATCCCTGCCAACCAATGTTTCCTGACTCAATAATTTTAGCCCTTCTGACTAGTGTGAGTGGTATCTCATTGTTGTTTTGATTTCTTTTTTCCTGATGTCAAGTGATATTGAACAGTTTTTCTTGCGTCTGTTAGCCATATGTCTGTCTTCTACGGAGAAATATCTATTTGTGTATTCTACCAATTCCCTGTCTGGATTATTTGGGTGTTTTAAGGTGTTGAGTTTGTTAAGTTCTTTATAGATCTTGGATACTAACCCTTTATCTATAAGGCATTTACAAATATCTTCTCTCCCTCTGAGGTTGCCTTTTAGCTTTGTAAACTGTTTCTGTTGCTGGGCAGCTCTTTATCCTGATGAAGTCCCAATCGTTCATTGTTCCTTTGTTTGTCTTGCCTTTGGAAATGTGACTGTCAAGAAGTCCCTGTGGCTGAGATCAAAGTGGTTGCTGTGTGCATTCGTCTCTAAGACTTTGACGAATTCTTGACTCAAATTTTGGTTTTTCATCCATTTTGAGTTCACCTCTGTGTGTGGTGTAAGAGAATGGTCCAGTTTCATTCTTCTGCATGTTGCTGTCAAACTTTCTCAAACCATCTACTGAAGGGACTTTTTTCCGTTGGATATTTTTTCCTGCTTTATTGAGAATGGAAAAACATGGAATGTTTTTTTCCATTTCTTTATGTCTTTCTCAAATTGTTTCATAGATATTCTGTAGTTTATAGAGTACAGATCTTTTACCCCTTTGTTTAGGTTTATTCCTAGTTTTTTTTTTTTTTTTTTTGGTACAAATGTCAAGGGGATCAATTGCTTGATTTCCCTTCTTCTGCCTCATTGTTAGTGTATAGAAATGCAGTTGACTTCTGTTTATTGATCGTATATCCTGTCACTTTGCTGAATTGCTGATCAGTTCTAGTAATTTTTTGGCCAGAAGTTTTTGGGATTTCTATATTGAGTTTCATGTCTTCTGTGAAGCATGAGAGTTTGACTTCTTCTTTCCCATTTTGGATGCCTTTTATTTCTTTTTGTTTTCTGATTGCTGAGGCTAGTCTTCCAGTACTGCCTTGAAGAATAGTGGTGAGAGTGGACATCCTTGTCGTGTTCCAGATCTCAGTGGACAGTCCCCATCATTTACTTCTTAGAAGAGAATAATTTTAGAACCAAGGACACCTTCAGTTTGAAAGTGAGGGAATGGAGAACTATGGATCATGCCAGTGGACGTGAAAAGAAAGCTGGGGTAACCTTCCTTATATCAGAAAAATAGTGTTTAATCCAATGATAGTAATAAGAGATGAAGAAGGGCGCTATATCATAATAAAAGTGTTTAGCCAACAAGAAGTTCTATAAATTTTAGATATTTATGCCCCTAACTTGGGAGCAGTCAAGCATATAAGCTCATTAATATCAAAATGCAGAAACACATTGGTAATAGTACAATCATAGTAGGGATATTTAACACCCTACTCACAGCAATGAACAGATCATCTAAACAAAGATCAATAAGGAAACAAGGACTTTTCTATAATTATGTTCAATTATTCAACTTATGGTATATCATTAGTTCTTTTTTTATACTTAAAAAAATTTTTTTAAAATTTATTTTCAGCGTAAGAGTATTCATTGTTTTTCACCACACCCAGTGCTCCATGCAATACACGCCCTCCCTAATACCCACCACCTGGTTCCCCCAACCTCCCACCCCCTGCCCCTTCAAAACCCTCAGGTTGTTTTTCAGAGTCCATAGTCTCTCATGGTTCACCTCCCCTTCCAATTTCCCTCAACTCCCTTCTCCTCTCCATCTCCCCATGTCCTCCATGTTATTTGTTATGCTCCACAAATAAGTGAAACCAATGATACTTGACTCTCTCTGCTTGACTTATTTCACTCAGCATAATCTCTTCCAGTCCCGTCCATGTTGCTACAAAAGTTGGGTATTCGTCCTTTCTGATGGAGACATCATACTCCGTAGTGTATATGGACCACATCTTCCTTATCCATTCATCCGTTGAAGGGCATCTTGGTTCTTTCCACAGTTTGGAGACCGTGGCCATTGCTGCTGTGAACATTGGGGTACAGATAGGCATTTTTTTCAGTACATCTGTATCTTTGGGGTAAATACCCAGTCGTGCAATTGCAGGGTCACAGGGAAGCTCTATTTTTACTTTCCTGATGAATCTCCACACTGCTCTCCAAAGTGACTGCACCAGTTTGCATTCCCACCAACAGTGTAAGAGGGTTCCCCTTTCTCCACATCCTCTCCAACACACGTTGTTTACTTTCTCATTAATTTTGGCCATTCTAACTGGTGACGGTTGTTATCTCCATGTTGTTTTGATTTTAATCTCCCTGATGGCTTGTGATGATGAACATTTTTTCATGTGTCTGATATCCATTTGTATGACTTCATTGGAGACGTGTCTGTTCATGTCTTCTGTCCATTTTTTGACATGATTATCTGTTTTGTGTGTGTTGAGTTTGAGGTCTTCTTCATGGACCTTGGATATCAGCCCTTTGTAATGTCATTTGCGAATATCTTCTCCCATTCCGTGGGTTGCCTCTTTGTTTTGTTGACTGTTTCCTTTGCTATGCAGAAGGCTTTGATCCTGATGAAGTCCCAAATGTTCATTTTGGCTTTTGTTTCCTTTGTCTTTGGAGACATATCTTTTTAGTTGTTGTTGTTTGTTTGTTTGTTTTGTTTTACTTTTTTAAAATTTCTTTTCAGCGTAACAGTATTCATTGTTAGGCATCACATCCAGTGCTCCATGCAATACGTACCCTCCTTAATTCCCTCCCCCTGGCTCACCCACCTCCCACCCCTTCAAAACCCTCAGGTTGTTTCTCAGAGTCCATAATCTCTCACGGTTCACCTCCCCTTCTAGTTTCCCTCAACTCCCTTCTCCTCTCCATCTCCCCTTGTCCTCCATGTTATTTGTTATGCTCCACAAATAAGTGAAACCATATGATACTTGACTCTCTCTGCTTGACTTATTTCACTCAGCATAATCTCTTCCAGTCCCGTCCATGGTGATACAAAAGTTGGGTGTTCATCCTTTCTGATGGGGGCATAATATTCCATAGTGTAAATGGACCACATCTTCCTTATTCGTCCATTGGAGGGCATCTTGGTTCTTTCCACAGTTTGGCGACCATGGCCATTGCTGCTATAAACATTGGGGTACAGATGACCCTTCTTTTCACTCCATCTGTATCTTTGGGGTAAATATCCAGTAGTGCAATGGCAGTGTCATACGGAAGCTCTATTTTTAATTTCTTAAGGGATCTCCACACTGTTTGGAGACATATCTTGAAAGCAGTTGCTGTGGCCGATATCAAAGAGCTTACTGCTTATGTTCTCCTCTATGTTCTGATGGATTTCTGCCTTTCGTTGAGGTCTTTCATCCATTTCAAGTTTATCTTTGTGTACGGTGTAAGAGAATGGTCGAGTTTCATTTCTTCATATAGCTGTCCAATTTTCCCAGCAACATTTATTGAAGAGACTTTTTTCCTGTTTTGTCGATGATTAGTTGACCACAAAGTTGAGGGTCCATATCTGGGCTCTCTACTCTCTTCCACTGGTCTATGTGTCTGTTTTTGTGCCGGTACCATGCTGTCTTGGTGATCACAGCTTTGTAGTAAAGTTTGAAATCAGGAAACATGATGCCCTCAGTTTTGTTTTTATTTTTCAACATTTCCTTTACAATTTAGCGTCCCTTCTGTTTTCAAAGTTTAGGATTGTTTGCTCCACCCCTTTGAAAAATGCCGGTGGAATTTTGATCAGAATGGCATTGAAAGTATAGATTGCTCTAGTCAATCTATGCCCTAAAATGTCAAAATTTTGACATTTTCACAATGTTTATTCTTCTGATCCATGAGCATGGAATCGTCTTCCATCTTTTTGTGTCTTACAGAATCCCCTTTAATATTTCTTGCAGGTCTGTCCTGGTGGTCACATAATCTTTCCGTTTCTGCCTGCCCTGAATGGTCTTTATCTCTCCATCCATTCTGAATGACAGTCCGGCTGAATAAAGTGTTCTTGGCTGCACGGTCTTTCCATTTATACCCTGTATCTATCCTACCATCCCTTTTGGCTTCTCTGGTTTCTGTGGGCAGTTCTGATGTTATTCTGATCTTCCTCCCTCTGTATGTGAGAAAACTCTTCCCCCTTTCTGCTCTAAGGATTTCTTCCCTGGCTCTATGATTTACATGCTTCACTATTTCGTGTCAGGGTGTTGATCTATTTTTATTGATTTTTGGAGGGGACCTCTCTGTCTCTTGGTCTCAAATGCTTGTTTCTTTCTCCAGAATAGGGAGGTTCTCAGCAAGGACTTAGTCAAATATATCTTAGAGTCTTCTCTGTCTCTGCATCCCCTTGGGGATCCCAGGAATTCTGACTTTGAGCCTTTCATGGCATTGTTCTCCCTAAGTCTAATTTCATGCGCCACTAGCTGCCTACCCTTGTCTTGTTCAGTTTCCTTCTTTTGTCTCAGCTTCTGTTGTAGGTCACTAATTGCTCTTCTGCTTCATTTACCCTGGCTGTTAGAGAATCCAGTTTAGGCTGTATTTCATTCATAACACTTTTTAACTCAGCCTGATTAGATCTCATTTCTGTCCTTGGAGATTCTATATTGTCATTAATGCTTTTTTTTCGATCCTAGCTATTGACGTCACGATTGCTATCCTGAACTCTGTGTCTGACATCTTGGTTATATCCGAATCTATTAGTTCTGTGGCAGAGGATGTTGCCTGTTGTTCTTTTTTTTTGTTGGGATTTCCTCCTCCTAGTCATCTTGTCCGTGGATGGTGGAGTGAATGGATCAAGTCAAAAATATCAGCCATGACCCAAGCAGGATGCACCCTAACAATATCCACAGTGGTCGGAAGCCACCATTGAAAAAACGAAGGCAAACAAAAAACAAGAATAAAATAAAAAAATTGAAAAGAGGAGGAAGGGCAAGATGACAGAGAAGTAGGAGACCCTGTTTCAACTGGTCCCCTAAAGTGAGCTAAGTATCTACCAAAGCACCGTGAGCATCCATGAAATCAGCCTGAGGAGTAGGATTGTATACTTCTGGACGTCTATGGGGTAGAAGACACCAGTGGAGAAGTAAAGCGCAGTGGGAATGCTCAGACTGATACTGGAGGATAAACAGAAGGGGGAGGGAGGCACCAGAAGCAATCCCTGTAATTGGAGACCAGCATTAACTTGGAGTCTGGTTAAAAGCACTCAAAAAGAGCAAAAGATCTTAAGGGACAACTTGGATTCAGGCAGTCATGGGCATGGGCCTAAGCCCACGGACCAGGACGGCCACTGTTGGTGACCACCCATGCCAGAGAGAGTGTAACTGAGCCTCCAGTTCCTGGTCCCTGAGCCCCTGGCTGTGCACTGCTTGCAGTACCGCTCAGCTGGCGCACTCCCACTTGTGCATTAGGGAGTCTGGTGTGGGCGCCACCCCGAACTCTCTAGAACTACACCCTTTTGTGCTCTGCCCACACTGCATGACCGGGGTCTTACTGCACTCCCTGCCCATGCTTGAGAGAGCTTGGTGTGAGCATTAGCCAGTGGTCTCTAGGATCAGCCAAGGCTCTGAATTCTCCCAGCCCATGCCTGAAGAAACTCGGTGAGGTCTCTGGTCGGGATCTCTCCATGGCGGCAGCCTTCTGGGACCTGGATGACTGAGTGGTGTGGGCAGTCTTGGCAAAGGCAGCGACCAAAAATGGGCTCCCCGGACCAATATCACTCACAGTTTTAGTGGCATGAGGATGCAGAGACAAGCGGGCACTTTGGGCGACCCCTGAGACAGTGGCTGGGGGCCCACACTGCCCACACCATGAATTTATTCTGTTCAGTGGAGTTTGCCAAGGGGGGAGTGTGTGTTCTGAATCACTCAGAGGGGAACAGACTGAGGTCTCTCTATGAGGTGGAGGTCTGGGTGCATTTTGCTTTCCACTAAACTTCCAAAAAGCTGCAAAGCAAAACCTCCAAAATACAAAAGCCTGAAGAACCGGTTTCCACAGAGCCCAGCCCCTAGATAGGGGCAGGACGACTCAACCCAAGCAAGACTGACTGAAATACAGTGCAGCGGGCCCCTCCCCCAGAAGGCAAGCCAAAAGAACTAGAGGACAACCACCACAAGGTCCCCATATTACTGTAATACCCCAACATCAGGGGAAAACAATATATTAAGCTTCCACTATGGCCCTAAAATCTATTTCATAGATACAACTCTAAAAAAAAATTCATTCTCGCTATTCTTGTTCTTTTAATTTCTTTAACCTACTTACCATTACAACTAGAGGTTTAATACAACATATTCCATAATAACCTTTCACTTGAACTTTTTTCATACATATACCTGTGTTTTTCTTTTTCTTTAATTTTTTAAATTCATATAGATATAAGCTTCAAGGTAATCCTTTTTCATTTTTCAATACTATCCTTATGTCTAAACCAGTTTCAATCCCCCTTTATCTCAGGAAAGTTAAATCCTTTAACAATGATATCAAGATACACCCAGCAAGAATCAAAATACCCATCGTCATCCACATAGAGGACTTACAACTACCTTCCCATCTTTTTCTTCTATCAGTGTTTCTGTATTTGTTTTTGTTCTGGTATTATATAAACCTTATTCTTGGGGTTCATTTTGGCTGGGTTCTTTTTTTTTTACTTGTCGTTTACTTTTGTCAGTCTTTTTGTTTGTCTGTTTTTGTTTACATACCTTATAAATCTTACTTTTGGGGCTCATTCTGGCTGGATTTATCTTTTTTTCTCTCTATCTCTTTTTTTTCTTCCTTTTTGGTGGTGACTTCTGATTGCTCTGAAGCATTCCAGGATGTACCTTGGCTGGATCATGTTTGATACATTCAACTCTACATCCCCTCAAAAACCTCTCACCAAAATGACTAGGAGGAGGAACACCCAACAGAGCAAAAATTCAGAGACTGTGCCCTCTCCATCAGAACTATTGGATATGGACATGAACAGTATGTCAGAAAGGGAATTCAGGGGGCGCCTGGGTGGCTCAGTGGGTTAATCCTCTGCCTTTGGCTCAGGTCATGACTGGGATCAAGCCCTGCATTGGGCTCTCTGCTCGGTGGTGAGCCTGCCTCTCCCCTCTCTCTGCCTGCCTTTCTGCCTACTTGTAATTTCTCTCTCTGTCAAATAAATAAAATCTTTAAAAAATAAAGAAAGGGAATTTAGCATAACAATTATCCAGGCAATGGCTAGGTTGGAGAAAACCATTAGTGACAACATAGAATCTCTAAGGGCAGAAGTGAGAGCCACCAGGGCAGAAGTTAAAAATGTAATCAATGAGATCCAGTCTAATCTAAATACTCTAACAGCTAGGGTAACTGAGGCAGAAGGTAGAATTAGTGATCTAGAGGACAAACTGATAGAGAAAAGGGATCAGGAGGAGGGCTGGGACAAACAGCTTAGAAGCCTTGAAAACAGAATCAGGAAATAAATGATGCCATGAATTGTTCCAATGTCAGAATTATTGGGATCCCTGAGTGGGTGGAGAAAGAGATAAGACTAGAAGATATAGTTGAACAAATTCTGGATGACAACTTTCCCAGTATGGGGAAGGGAACAAGAGTTCATGTCTCAAGGCAGAACAAACAACCCCGCACGCCCCCCACCCCCCATGATCAACTAATATAGAAAGACCTCAATGCACTTTATTGTGCAACTGAAGAATCATAATTTTAGATAAGAGCTTCTGAGGGCATCTAAGGGGAAAAGATTTCTCAGGCACCGAGGAAGGTCCATCAGAATAATATGAAACCTGTCCACAGAAACCTGGCAAGCCAGAAAGGGCTGGCAAGACGTATTCAGTGCCCTAAATGAACATAGCATGCAGCCAAGAATACTTTATCCAGCAAGACTGACATTCAAAATGGATGGAGAGATAAAGAGCTTCCAAGACCGGCAAGGTTTAAAAGAGTATGTGATCACCAAGCCAGCACTACAAGAAATATTAAGGGGTGTTTTATAAAAGAAGAAAGAACCCAAGAGTGCCATAGAATATAAATTTAGGGAGAGAACCTATAAAAACAAAAACTTCACAGGTAACACGATGTCAATAACGTATCTCTCAGTAAACACTCTCAATGTGAATGGTCTGAATGTTCCAATAAAATGGCACCGGGTTGCAGATTGGATAAAATGACAGGACCCATCCATATGTTGTCTACAAGAGACCCATTTCGAACCTAAAGATACACCCAGACTGAAAGTGAAAGGATGGAGAAGCATGTTTCAAGCCAATAGGCCTCAAAAGAAAGCTGGGGTAGCTATTCTCATATCAGATAAATTAGATTTTAAACTAAAGATGGTAGTCAGAGATACAGAAGGACACTACCTCATTCTTAAAGGGTCTATCCACCAAGAATATCAAACAATTGTAAATATTTATGCCATCAATATGGGAGCATCCAACTACATAAGACAACTGTTAATCAAGATAAAGAGTCATATTGATATGAATACATTAATAGGGGATCTTAACATGCCTCTCTCAGTAATAGACAGATCATCCAAGCAGAAAATCAATAAAGAAACAAGAGCATTGGTGACACATTGGACCAGATGGACCTCATCGATATATACAGAACATTCCATTTTCAAACAACAGAATACTCATTCTTCTCGAGTGCACATAGAACTTTCTCCAGAATAGACCACATACTGGGTCACAAATCATGGCTCAACTAATACCAAACGTTTGAGACTATTCCCTGTATATTCTCAGACCACAATGCTTTGAAACTGGAGCTCAATCACAAGGAAAAGTTCAGAAGGAACTCAAACACCTGGAAAGACCACCTTGCTTAAGAATGCTTGGACCAACCAGGAGATCAAAGTAGAACTTAAACAATTCAAGGAAACCAATGTGAATAAAGACACTTTGGTCCAAAACCTATGGGATACAGCAGAGGCGGTCCTAAGGGGAAATACATTGTTATCCAAGCCTCCCTCAAAAAATTTGAAAAATCCACAATACACCAGCTGTCTTTACGCCTCAAGAAATTGGAGAATCAACAGCAAATTAAACCAAGTCCACACGTAAGAAGGGAAATAATCAAGATTAGAGCAGAGATCAATGAGATAGAACCAAGAGATGAGTAGAATGCATCAATGGAACTAGAAGCTGGTTTCTCAAAGAATCAATAAGATTGATAAATCATTGGCCAAACTAATCCAAAAGAAAAGAGAGAAGACCCAAATTAATAAAATTATGAATGAAATAGAAATAGAAACTACCTTCAAAGAAATAGAAACAATCATCAGAAATTATAATCAACAGTTGTATGTCAATAAGTTAAGCAAAGTTGAAATGGATACATTCCTGAAAAACTATAAACTTTCAAAACTGAATCAGGAAGAAATGGACAACTTTAATAGACCAATATCTTGTCATGAGAATGAAGCAGTGATCAAAAATCTCTCAAAAACAAGAGGCCAGGACCTGACAGATTCCCTGGAGAATTCTACCAAACTTTCAAAGAAATAATACTTATTCTCCTGAAGCAGATTCAAAAAATTAAAGCAGAAAGAAAACTGCCAGACTCTTTTTGTGAATCCAGCATTACCCTAATCCCCAAACCAGGCAACGACCCCACCAAAATGGAGAATTTCAGACCAATATCCCTGATGAATTTGGATGCCAAGATTCTCAATAAGATCTTAGCTAATTGGATCTAACAGTACATTAAAAGGATTATACACCATGACAAGGTATGATTTATCCATGGGATACAGGGGTGGTTCAACACCCACAAATCAATCAAAGTGATAGAACAAATCAATAAGAGAAGAAAGAAAAACCTCATGGCCCTCTCAATTGATGGAGAAAAAGCATTTGACAAAATCCAGCATCTATTCCTGATTAAAACGCTTCAAAGTATAGGGATAGAGGGAACATTCCTGAACTTCATCAAAGCTATCTATGAAAGACCCACAGCAAATATCATCCTCAATGGGAAAAAGCTTGCAGCCTTCCCGTTGAGATCAGGAACACGACAAGGATGGCCACTCTCACCACTCTTGTTCAACATAGAAGTCCTAGCAACAGCAGACAACAAAGAGAAATAAAAGGTATCCAAATTGGCAATGAAGAAGTCAAACTCTCTCTCTTCGCAGATGACATGATTCTTTATATGGAAAACCCAAAGGACTCCACCCCCAAACTACTAGAACTCATACAGCAATTCAGTAACGTGGCAGGATACAAAGTCAATGTACAGAAATCAGTTGCTTTCTTATACACTAACAATAAAAACACAGAAAGGGAAATTAGAGAATGGATTCCATTTACTATAGCACCAAGAACCATAAGATACCTCGGAATAAACCTAACCAAAGAGGTAAAGGACCTATACTCGAGGAACTACAGAACACTCATGAAAGAAATTGAAGAAGACACAAAAAGATGAAAGACAATTCCATCCTCGTGGATCAGAAAAATAAACATTGTTAAAATGTCTATACTGCCTAGAGCAATCTGTACTTTCAATGCCATTCCGATCAAAATTCCACTGGCATTTTTCAAAGAACTGGAGCAAACAATCCTCAAATTTATATGGAATCAGAAGAGACCCTGAATTGCTAAGGAAATATTGAAAAAGAAAAACAGAACTGGGAGCATCGCCTTGCCTGATTTCAAGCTTTACTACAGAGCTGTGATCAACTAGACAGCATGGTACTGGCATAAAAACAGACGCATAGACCAGTGGAACAGGGTAGAGAGCCCTGGTATGGGCCCTCAACTCTATGGTCCAATAATCTTCGACAAAGCAAAAAGAAAAAAATACGCGGGGGGAAAACGTCTCTTCAATAAATGGTGCTGGGAAAACTGGACAGCTATATGTAGAAGAATGAAACTCGACCATTCTCTTACACCACACACAGAGATAAACTCTAAATGGATAAAAGACCGCAACATAAGGCAGAATCCTAGAGGAGAACATAGGCAGTAACCTCTTCAACATCAGCCACAGCAACTTCTTCAAGATATGGCTGCAAAGGCAAAGGAAACAAAAGCATAAATGAACCTTTGGGACTTTATCAAGATCAAAATCTTCTGCACAGCAAAGGAAACAGTGAACAAAACAAAGAGGCAACCCGCCGAATGGGAGAAGATATTTGCAAATGGCGGTACAGACAAAGGGCTGATATGCAGGATCTATAATGCACTCCTCAAACTCAACACACACAAAACATAATCACATTGAAAAATGAGCAGAAGACATGAACAGACACTTCTCCAATGAAGACATACAAATGGCCAACAGACACATGAAAAAATACTCATCATCACTAGCCATCAGGGAGATTCAAATAAAAAACACAGCGAGATACCACCTTACACCAGTTAGAATGGCCAAAATTAACAAGACAGTAAACAACGTCTGTTGGAGAGGATGTGGAGGAAGGGGAACCTTCTTACACTATTGGTACGAATTCAAGTTGAAAATAGATCTACCCTATTACCCTGAAATTGCACTACTGGGTATTTAACTCAAAAATACAGATGTAGTGAAAAGAAGGGCCATTTGTACCCATATGTTCATAGTAGCAATGTCCACGGTCATCAAACTGTGGAAAGAACCAAAATGCCCTTAGCGGATGAATGGATAAGGAAGATGTGGTCCATATACACTATGGAGTATTATGCCTCCATCAGAAAGGACGAATACCCAACTTTTGTATCAACATGGACGAGCCTGGAAGAGATTATGCTGAGTGAAATAAGTCAAGCAGAGAGAGTGAATTATATGGTTTCGTTTATTTGTGTAGCATAAGGAATAACATGGAGGACACGGGGAGATGGAGGGGAGAAGTGAGTTGGGGGATATTTTAAGGGGAGAGGAACCATGAGAGACTGTGGGCTCTGATAAACAATCTGAGAGTTTTGGAGGGGCGGGGGAGGGAGGTTGTTTGAGCGGGGTGGTGGGTATTATGGAGGGCACGGATTGTATGGAGCACTAGGTGTGGTGCATAAACAATGAATTCTTTAACACTGAAAAGAAATTAACAAAAAAAAGTCAATGATGTACTATACTTTGGCTAATTGATTTAAAAAATGAATCAGACCCTGGTTTCTTTCATGTCTTCTGTTGTTTCCTGTTTCTACGTAATTTCTTTCTGCTCTAATCTTGCTATCTCCTTCCTTCTGCTATATTTAGGTTTTAGGTGTTCTTTTTCTAGCACCTTTAGGTGTAATGTTAGGTGGTTTCTTTGTGATTTTTCTTGCTTCCTGAGGTCTTCCTCTATAGTGTGTTTTTCTGTCTAGGAACACCGTTGTTGCAGAGAAATTACGTGATGGTGATAGAGGTTTTATACTCGTGTGTGTGTGTGTGTGTGTGTGTGTGTGTGTGTGTGTCTGATCTTCTGGCTCCACTGCATGTTCTTGTGATCCACAGTGAGTGCCACTGAGATTCTTTTAAATATTTTGTTGACTTGCATGAGGATATTTGTAATTTACTGGTATTTAAGGACAAGAGGAAACTAATGTAAGTGACTCTGTGTTTTGTGCATGTTAGCATATTTGTCTTCCTGTTACAATTAAGTTTCTAAGTCGGAGAGTGAATAGGTAAGCACAGAATAATGGCAACGAGTCTCGCTTACAGAAACTGCACTACGGAGAGGAAACCCCAGACCCTGACAGGAAATATGCCATAGACTCCATCTGCACCTGCTTCTGGGATTAAAGACAGAATTGGTGAGTAGTGTGCACCCTCTGCTGGTCTGATATTCTTGTAGTTTGAGGTTTGTGTCTGGGCTCACACTGCAGTCCCCTCACTGTGTCTGTTGCACAGTAATACACGGCCGTGTCCTCGGCTCTCAGGCTGTTCATCTGCAGATACAGCGTGTTCTTGCCGCTGTCTCTGGAGATGGTGAATCGGCCCTTCACAGAGTCTGCGTAGTATGTGCTTCCACTACTGCTAATAGTTGCGACCCACTGCAGCCCCTTCCCTGGAGCCTGGCGGACCCAGTACATGTAGTAGCTACTGAAGGTGAATCCAGAGGCTGCACAGGAGAGTCTCAGGGATCCCCCAGGCTTCACCAGGTCTCCCCCAGACTCCACCAGCTGCACCTCACACTGGACACCTGTAGACACAAGACATCCTGGTTAGGAAACTGTCACACATCCATGGTTTCTTTCACTCATATCCACTCACATCCTCAACATCACTTGTTCACCATGAATTACCTTTTAAAAGAGCAACAAGGAAAACCCAGCCAAGCACAAACTCCATTGTGAGTTGTCTGTGTCCTGTCCTGAGTACTGATTGGAACACCTGGGAATCCTGGTGCTGGGGCTCCTCTCCCAGCTGCAGAGTCAGGTTTGGGCTCTTTTTAACCAGTAGTTGGAGGTCCCTATTTGCATGTTCTCTGACTATATATTCAGCTTGGGATCTACGTGACCATAGAGGGCCATGACCAGAAGAGATGTGACTGCCTTTGTTTTAGGGGTATTGAACACTTTTGAATAGAATATGATTTTTATTATATAACTTTCCAGATTATATACTTGGACATGTGCTACTTTCTTTTTACATATTCACACAAATGTTGTGGGATTGATGCCGTGTTATGCCATAATGAAAGGTAAACCTACACCCAGAATTTTAGAGGGTTTCGTGAGTTGTCCAAGAGCACACACAGGGTGAGAGGGAGCCCCAGTATGTGGCCCTGTGCTCATCCCCACAGGACACACTGTCCCCTGAACAACCTGGAGGACAGAGTTGGCAGCCTAGTGAGGAATGTGGAACCCCTCCTGTAATGGGGACAGGATGATTTTACTTCCTCTCTATGTTGCCCTGAAATATAGAGCATCAGGGTTCATGAAAGTGTATTTTCTAACATTTCAACGTCTTTGTGTTCCTCCTAAGTCATCTCTGGGATTATTTGTAAGAATTTTGGTGAGTGTGATTGACACGGAATGAACGGCATATAGGCAGAGTGAGTGATAGGATAAACATGGGTGTCAGAATGAACATTATCCAGCGTGAACAAATCTATTCTCCATAAAACTTCCTGTATTTTCTCTGGAATTCCTCCTTCCACTTCCCTTCACTATGTACCCACACAACTATAGGCTTTTCTCATGTTACTTAGACTAGTTTTAGATCTTAAGAATTTATATTGTATGTAATTTTATTTGTAGGATTTTTTTTTTCTCTACACAAATCCTTGAAAATTCAAGAACGTTGCTGTCTGTAGCAAGAATCATTAATTTTAATGTTTGGCAGTTACCGAAGGAGTGAACATAGTGTAATTTTATTGGAATTTTTTATTTTTTAAATTATTTTTTATTAACATTTATTATTTGTCCCAGGGGTACAGGTCTGTGAATCATCAGGCTTACACATTTCACAGCTCTCACCATAGCACATACCCTCTCTAATGTCCATAACCTAACCACCCTATTCCTACTGCCCCACCCCCCAGCAACCCTCAGTTTGTTTTGTGTAAGTAAGAGTCTCTTATTGTTTGTCTTCCTCCCAATATAACTTTGTTTCATTTTTTTCCCTCCCTACCCCCAACGACCCTTGTCCTGCCTTTCAAATTCCTCATATTGGGGAGATCATATTTTAATTGTCTTTTTCTGACTGACTGATTTCACTCAGCATAATACCCTCGAGTTCCATCCACATCATCGCAAATGGCAAGATTTTATTTCTTTTGATGGCTGCATAGTATTCCGTTGTATATATATAGCACATCTTCTTTGTCCATTCATCTGTTGATGGGCATCTAGGTTCTTCCCATAGTTTGGCTATTTCTTCCCATAGTTTGGCTATTGAGGACATTGCTGCTATAAACATTTGGGTGCACATGCCCCTTCAGATCACTGTATTTGTATCTTTAGGGTAAATACCCAGTAGTGTGATAGGTGGGTCATAGGGTAGTAGTGTGATTGCTGGGTTGTAGGGTAGCTCTATTTTCAACTCTTTAAGGAACCTCCATGCTGGTTTTTTTTTTTTTTTAAAGATTTTATTTATTTATTTGACAGACAGAGATCACAAGTAGACAGAGAGAGAGAGAGGAAGGAAAGCAGGCTGCCTGCTGAGCAGAGAGCCTGATGTGGGGCTCGGTCCCAGGACCCTGGAATCATGACCTGAGCTGGAGGCAGAGGCTTTAACCCACTGAGCCACTCAGGCGCCCCACTCCATGCTGTTTTCCAGAGTGGCTGTACCAGCTTGCATTCCCACCAACAGTGTAGGAGGGTTCCCCTTTCTCCACATCCTCTCCAGCACCTGCCATTTCCTGACTTGCTAATTTTAGCCATTCTGACTAATGTGCAGTGATATCTCCTTGTGGTTTTGATCTGTATTTCCCTGATGCAGAGTGATGTGGATCACTTTTTCATGTGACTGTTGGCCATCTGGATGTCTTCTTTGCAGAAATGTCTGTTCATGTCTTCTGCCTAATTCTTGATAGGATTATTTGTTCTTTAGGTGATGAGTTTGATAACTTCTTTATAGATTTTGAATACCAGCTCTTTATCTGATAAGTTATTTGTGAATATCTTCTCCCATTCTGTCAGTTGTCTCTTGGTTTAATGGACTTCTTCCTTTGCTGTGCAAAAGCTTTTGATCTTCATGAAGTCCCAATAGCTCATTTTTGCCCTTGCTTCCCTCACCTTTGTGGATGTTTCTAGGATGAATTTGCTGTGGCTGAGGTTAAAGAGGTTGCTGCCTGTGTTCTCTTCAAGGGATTATTTTTTATTTTTTAATTTATTTTTTAATTGTTATAAACATATAATGTATTTTTATCCCCAGGGGTACAGGTCTGTGAATGGCCAGGTTTACACACTTCACAGCACTCACCATAGCACATACCCTCCCTAATGTCCATAACCCCACCCCCATCTCCCTCCCCCCTCCCCCCAGCAACCCTCAGTTTGTTTTGTGAGATTAAGAGTATCTTATGGTTTGTCTCCCTCCCAACCCCATCTTGTTTCATTTATTCTTTTCCTCCCCCCAAACCCCCCACGTTGCATTTCCAATTTCTCATATCAGGGAGATCATATGATAGTTGTCTTTCTCCGACTGACTTATTTCACTAAGCATAATACCCTCTAGTTCCATCCACGTCATTGCAAATGGCAAGATTTCATTTCTTTTGATGGCCTCATAGTATCCCATTGTGTATATATACCACATCTTCTTCATCCATTCATTTGTTGATGGACATCTAAGTTCTTTCCATAGTTTGGCTATTGTGGATGTTGTTGCTATAAACATTTGGGTACACGTGCCCCTTCGGATCACTACGTTTGTATCTTTAGGGTAAATACCCAGTAGTGCAATTGCTGGGTCATAGGGTAGCTTTATTTTTAATTTTTTCAGGAACCTCCATGCTGTCTTCTGGAGTGGCTGCACCATCTTACATTCCCACCAACAGTGCAAGAGGGCTCCCCTTTCTCTGCATCCTCACCAGCATCTGTCATTTCCTGACTTGTTAATTTTAGCCATTCTGACTCGTGTGAGGTATCTCATTGTGGTTTTGATCTGTATTTCCCGGATGCTGAGGGATGTGGAGCACTTTTTCATGTGTCTGTTGGCCATCTGGATGTCTTCTTTGCAGAAATGTCTGTTCATGTCCTCTGCCCATTTCTTGATTGGATTATTTGTTCTTTGGGTGTTGAGTTTGCTAAGTTCTTTATAGATTTTGGATACTAGCCTTTGATCTGATATGTCGTTTGCAAATATCTTCTCCCATTCTGTCAGTTGTCTTTTGGTTTTGTTAACTGTTTCCTTTGTTGTGCAAAAGCTTTTGATCTTGATGTAGTCCCAATAGTTCATTTTTGCCCTTGTTTCCCTTGCTTTTGGCGATGTTCCTAGGAAGACGTTGCTGTGGTTGAGGTCAAAGAGGTTGCTGCCTGTGTTCTCCTCAAGGATTTTGAAGGATTCCTTTCTCACATTGAGGTCCTTCATCCATTTTGAGTCTGTTTTTGTGTGTGGTGTGAGAAAATGGTCAGTTTCATTTTTCTGCATGTGGCTGTCCCATTTTCCCAACACCATTTGTTGAAGAGACTGTCTTTTTTCCATTGGACATTCTTTTCTTCTTTGTCGAAGATTAGTTGACCATAGAGTTGAGGGTCTATTTCTGGGCTTTCTGTTCTGTTCCATTGATGTATGTGTCTATTTTTGTGCCAGTACCATACTGTTTTGATGATGACAGCTTTGTAATAGAGCTTGAAGTCCAGAATTGTGATGCCACAACTTTGGCTTTCTTTTTCAATATTTCTTTGGCTATTTGAGGTCTTTTCTGGTTCCATATAAATGTTAGGATTATTTGTTCCATTTCTTGGAAAAAAATGGATGGGGTTTTGTTAGGGATCGCATTAAATGTGTAGATTGTTTTAGGTAACATAGACGTTTTTACAATATTTGTTCTTCTAATCCAGGAGCATGGAACATTTTTCCATTTCTTTGCGCCTTCCTCAGTTTCTTTCATGAGTACTTTATAGTTTTCTGAGTACAGATTCTTTGTCTTTTTGGTTAGGTTTATTCCTAGGTATCTTATGATTTTGGGTGGAACTGTAAATGGGATTGACTCCTTAATTTCTCTTTCTTCTGTCTTGGTATAAAGAAATGCAACTGGATTGAGATAAGATGGCGGGGAAGTAGGAGGAGGTGCTGTTTCAACCTGTACCCTAAAGTGAGCTGATTACCTACTAAAGAACTCCGATCACCCATGAAATCAGCATGAGATCAGAATTATACATGTCTGGATCTCTACAGGGGGCAGAAGACACCAGGGGGCAGGTAGAGCAGAGTGGGAACATTGGACTGATATCGGAAGATAAACAAAAGGGGGAGGGAGCCCACAGAGATGACCGATTGGAAAGGAATACCCCAATACTAGAGTGCCCTGCGTCTGGGGACCGGCATTAACTTGGAGTCTGGTTGAAAGCACTCAAAAAGAGCAAAGGATCGCGGGGGGAAATTGTGGGAATCAGGATGGTCCCCAGACCCAGGACAGCCTCCCCTGGCACTGAGCCAGAGAGAGTGGGGCGGAGAAACCTGGTCTTGGTCCCTGAGCCACCAGCGTGCCCAAGAACGGCTGGAGTCCGGCTCCTGCGAGGGGCTGGGAGCCACGCCAGATAGCAGAACGCTCACTACCAGCCTGAGATGCGTGCGCCCCACACCCTCCCCTGAGAGAGGTGTACGAAGGCCCAGCCTGGTGCTCTGGGACCCGTGCTGCGCTAGAGCCGGAGACGCCCATGCCCCATACCCTCCCCTGGGAGAGGTGCGTGCAAGTCCTGCGCTCTTGGACCCGGAAAGACCAGGGACTCCCAGCCCAGTCCAGCGGGAAAATCTCAGTGTGTGATCACTGTTTGGAACCTCTCTGGTGATCTGGAGCTTCTCAGACAGCCGCTGCTGCCATGGTTTTGTGTACAAGCAGGAGATCCTGCATCCCCAGGGACCGCAACTAGGAACCTGCTCTGCCAGCAGCCAAGGGGGAATTTATATGGGCTCTGCAGCACCCACAGGGGAGCAGACTGAGGCTTCTCTCTGAGAGGGAGGTCAGGGAGCAGTCTGCTTTCCTCTAAACCTCCAAAAACCATCAAAAGCTGTCAAGGCGAGAGAAAAGAAGTGAACAAACATAAAAACCTCCAGAGAACAAAAGCCTGAAAAACCTGTTTCCTCAGAACCCACCCCCTTGAGGGGGGCGGGAGGACTTAATTCAGGGAAAATCATTGACTGAAAACCCATGTGGCAGCCCCCTCCCCCAGAAAACAAGTCAGGAAAGAAAAAAAAAAAAAGACTACAGGAGAACAACCACCAGTAATTCATAGATACAACTTTTATTTTTAACTCATTCCCACTATTCTGGTTCATTTCTTCTTCTTTTTTTATATAGATAATTTTTTTAACCTATTTACCATCACAGTGAGATGTCCAGTACATCAAATTCCATAATAAACTTCTAACCTGAACTTTTTGATACATATACCGGTGTTTTTCTTTTGCTTTTCGATTTTTTTAAAGTTTCCTTTTGAATTTTATTTTAGTTTAGTCCAGTTTATTCCATTTTTAATTTTTATTTTCTAATATTCGTATAGAGTTAAACTTCAAGGTAACCGCCGTTCTCCAATCAATGTTACCCCTACAGGTAAACTAATTTTTAATCCCCCTTTATCTTAGGAAAGTTGAGTCCTTTAACAAACATATCAAGATACATCCAGGAAGAATCAAAATAAAATTCCTCACCCACACTGAGAATCTCTAACCACCCTCCCATCTTTTTCTTCTGTCAGTGTTTCTGTGTATTTGTGTTTGTCCTGATAGTATATAAATCTTATACTTGGGGTTCTTTTTGACGAGGTTCTTTCATTTTTTGCTTATATATATTTTTTTTTTTCTCTTGTCATATACTTTTTTAACCCTAACCCTAACCTCATAGATATATACAGAACATTCCACCCTCAAACAACAGAATACTCATTCTTCTCAAGTGCACATGGAACCTTCTCCAGAATAGACCACATACTGGGTCACAAATCAGGGCTCAACTGATACCAAAAGACTGAGATTATTCCCTGCATATTCTCAGATCACAATGCTTTGAAACTGGAGCTCAATCACAAGGAAAAGTTCAGAAGGAACTCAAACACCTGGAAGCTAAAGACCACCTTGCTTAAGAATGCTTGGATCCACCAGGAGATCAAAGAAGAACTTCAACAATTCATGGAAACCAATGAGAATGAAGACACTTCACTCCAAAACCTATGGGATACAGCAAAGGCAGTCCTAAGGGGGAAATACATAGCCATCCAAGCCTCCCTCAAAAAAATTGAAAAATCCAGAATACACCAGCTGTCTCTACACCTTAAAGAACTGGAGAATCAACAACAAATCAAACCAACTCCACAGGTAAGAAGGGAAATAACCAAGATTAGAGCAGAGATCAATGAGGTAGAAACCAAAGATACAGTAGAACGTATCCATGAAACTAGAAGCTGGTTTTTTGAAAGAATCAATAAGATCGATAATCCATTGGCAACACGAATCCAAAAGAAAAGAGAGAAAGCCCAAATTAATAAAATTATGAATGAAAAGGGAGAGATCACAACTAACACCAAGGAAGTAGAAACAATCATCAGAAGTTATTATCAACAGTTATATGCCAATAAGCTAAGCAACCTAGATGAAATGGATGCATTTCTGGAAAACTGTAAACTCCCAAAATTGAACCAGGAAGAAATTGACAACCTGAATAGACTGATATCTGTAACGAGATTGAAGCATTGATCAAAAGCCTTCCAAAAAATAGGAGCCTGGGACCTGATGGATTCCAGGGAATTCTACCAAACTTTCAAAGAAGAAATAACACCTATTCTCCTGAAGCTGTTTCAAAAAATTGAAGCAGAAGGAAAACTTCCAGACTCTTTTTATGAAGCCAGCATTACCCTGATCCCCAAACCAGGCAAAGACCACACCAAAAAGGAGAATTTCGGACCAATATCCCCGATGAATATGGATGCCAAGATTCTCAACAAGATCCTAGCAAACAGGATCCAACAGCACATTAAAAAGATTATCCACCATGACCAGGTGGGATTCATCCCTGGGTTAATTGTTTTATTTTAGAAAAAAATCACACTGCATAATATGTAGCATCTTATATTTTTGAAATGTAAAATGCAATTGTGACAAGCATATACACCACATGATTTCACATCGAAGCATCTCTAACAGAGTCTCTTTTCTTCCACACCTGACATGAGGACCAGCCCTGCCATGATCAGGGCCTCAGGACTGGACTTAGTCTTGCCCCTCAAAGGATGTCATCCGCACCATTGCAAGAGCTTCCTGGTGTTACTGGTTTAATTGAGTAGAGTTGAGATACACAGAGTATGTTAATATTTACCAGTTGTGTTGTCTTTTCTTCTGTCACATACAAAGGACAGAAACAGAAGGCCAATTATGCATAAGTTAAAATAAAGCAAATGAATAGTCAAGAAGCTAAATTTAAAAATAGACAAGCGACTCCCTAACCCTACAAGCTATAAAACCTTAAAAATCTAAGGATTATTTATGTTTCCCAGGAGGAGTCACTTTATAGTAACAGGAGTACAGGAATTTGGATCTTGGTAGCTTGTTAACCATTCAGTTTCACAGAAGTGGTAATTAGTAAATCCCTGAATAATATCAGCTTTGTTTAATGGAAAAATCCTTCTGTGGTATGTTGTGAAGTTCAGGGGAATGAACACAATCCCTGTTTGCAGTTATTTTTTAAGTTTTTCTTTTTAAAATTACAGTTATTTAACATAGGGAATATTTAACAAGACCCAAACCCACGTAACCCATCTCCACCTGCCACCCCTCTGGTAACCATCAGTCTGTTATTTGTAGTTAAGAGTGTGTTTCTTGTTTTGTCTCCTTTTTCCCCCCCTTTCCTCCTTTATTTTGTTTCTTAAATTCAACATATGAGTGAAATTATATGGCATTTGTCTTTCACTGACTTATACACTTACCATAAACGTTTCCAGCTCCATCCAAGTCATTGGAAACGTCAAGATTTCATTCTTTTTTATGAGCGAGTAACGTTCCACTCTCTCTGCATATACCACCTCTTTATCATTCATCAATGAGTGGACACGTGGGCTGTTTCCCAAGTTTGGCTATTGTAAATAATGCTGCTGTTAATACAGGGTGTGAGGTTCTCTGTGAACTAGTCTTTTTGTGCTCTTTGTGTAAATAGCGAGTCGTGTGATTGTTGGATCATAGTGTAGTTCTACTTTTAAGTATTTGGGGAATCTACACCCTGTTTTGCAGAGTGGCTGCACCCTACACACAAGAGCTCCTGACCGGGGAATTCTGCAGGGCCTCAGTTCTAAGGAAGTGGTATCAGGTCTCCTTTAACAAGTCCAGCAGAGCACACCTACTTAAAACTCCCACATTCTGGGTAACGACCAAACACTGCCCACTGCAGCCAACGAGCAGCTCTTTAGACAACTGGCCTGAAGGCAAGTTCTGCTAAAACAGAACAGCAGAGAAGGAACAGTACACCGTACACACCAGTACACACCAGTACATACCAGTACACACCAGAGATCTCTCTGAAGCAACAAGCCCTCAACATAACTTGCTTTTGGTGATCACAGCTTTGTAGTAAAGCTTGAAATCAGGTAACGTGATGCCGCCAGTTTTATTTTTGTTTTTCGACATTTCCTTAGCAATTCGGGGTCTCTTCTGATTCCATACAAATTTTAGGATTATTTCCTCGAGCTCTTTGTAAAATACCGGTGGAATTTTGATCGGAATGGAATTAAAAGTATTTATAGCTCTAGGCAGTATAGACATTTTAACAATGTTTATTCTTCCAATCCAAGAGCATGGAATGGTCTTCCATCTTTTTGTGTCTTCTTCAATTTCCTTTATGAGTGTTCTGTAGTTCCTCGAGTACAGATCCTTTACCTATTTTGTTAGGTATATTCCCAGGTATCTTATGGTTCTTGGTGCTCTAGTAAATGGAATCAATTCTCTAATTTCCCTTTCTGTATTTTCATTGTTAATGTCTAAGAAAACCACTGCTTTCTGTACATTGACTTTGTATCCTGCCACGTTACTGAATTGCTGTATGAGTTCTAGAAGTTTGGGGGCAGAGTCCTTTGGGTTTTCCATATAAAGAATCATGTCATCTGCGAAGAGAGAGAGTTTGACTTCTTCCTTGCCAATTTGGATACCTTTTATTTCTCTTTGTTTTCTGATTGCTGTTGCTAGGACTTCTAATACTATGTTGAACAAGAGTGGTGAGAGTGGGCATCCTTGTCATGTTCCTGACCTCAGCGGGAAGGTTGCAAACTTTTTCCCATTGAGGATGATATTTGCTGTGGGTCTTTCATAAACAGATTTGATGAAGTTCAGGAATGTTCCCTCTATTCCTATACTTTGAAGCGTTTTAATCAGGAACGGATGCTGGATTTTGTCAAGTGCTTTTTCCTGCATCAATTGAGAGGACCATGTGGTTCTTCTCTCTTCTCTTATTGATTTGTTCTATCACATTGATATCGAAAGGAAAAGGAAACAAAAGTGAAAATGAACTTTTGGGACTTCATCAAGAACAAAAGCTTCTGCACAGCAAAGGAAACAGTCAACAAAACAAAGAGGCAACCCACAGAATGGGAGAAGATATTTGCAAATGACAGTACAGACAATAGGTTGATATCCAGGAACTATAAAGAACTCCTCAAACTCAACACACACAAAACAGATAATCATATCTAAAAATGGGCAGAAGATATGAACAGACACTTCTCCAATGAAGGCATACAAATGGCTACCAGACACATGAAAAAATGTTCTTCATCACTAGCCATCAGGGAGATTCAAATTGAAACCACACTGTGATACCACATTTCACCAGTTAGAATGGCCAAAATTAGCAAGACAGGAAACAACGTGTGTTGGAGAGGATGTGGAGAAAGGGGAACCCTCTTACACTGTTGGTGGGAATGCAAATTGGTGCAGCCACTTTGGAGAACAGTGTGGAGATTCCTCAAGAAATTACAAATAGAGCTTCCCTATGACCCTGCAATTGCACTGCTGGGTATTTACCCCAAAGATACAGATGTATTGAAAAGAAGGGCCATCTCTACCCCAGTGTTTATAGCAGCAATGGCCACAGTCGCCAAACTGTGGAAAGAACCAAGATGCCCTTCAATGGTCGAATGGAATAGGAAGATGTGGCCCATATACACTATTGAGGATTTTGTGCCTCCATCAGAAAGAATGAAAACCCAACTTTTGTATCAACATGGACGGGACTGGAAGAGATTACGTTAAGTGAAATAAGTCAAGGAGAGAGAGTCAATTATCATATGGTTTCACTTATTTGTGGAGCATAACAAATAACGTGGAGGACATGGGGAGATGTAGAGGAGAAGGGAGTTGAGGGATATTGGAAGGGGAGGTGAACCATGAGAGACTATGGACTCTTAGAAACAACCTGAGTGTTTTGAAGGGGCCGGGGGTGGGAGGTTGGGGGAGCCAGCTGGTAGGTATTAAGGAGGGCACATATTGCATGGAGTACTGGGTGTGGTGCAAAACAATGAATACTGTTACACTGAAAAGAAATTAAAAAAAATATATTTTTAAAATTTATTTTTTAAAAAAATTATTTATTTTTTAAATTTCTTTTCAGTGTTACAGAATTCATTGTTTATGCACCACACCCAGTGTTCCATGCAATACGTTCCCTCCTCAATATCTACCACCAGGCTCAACCAACCTCTTACCCCAGTCCCCTCCAAAACCTTCAGTTAGTTCCTCAGAGGGAACTGACTTGTCTTATCATGTTCTCCACCTCCCTAGAGCACCTGTTTTATACGACAGAATTTCCCCAGTGAAGACAGGATTACAGCATTATTTCAGTGGCAACATCTTGCAAATTTGAGGCAAAGTCTAGATCCTTCTGGAATGAGGATGTTGGTCATTCTGTCAGGTAATGGCCTGGCACGGCTTGAAGATTTGGCTGACAACAGGGTGAATACATCATTGGTAGAGTACAAATGCAGCTCTACATCCCAATTTTCAGTCTTTTCCAGTTACAGAAATGAGAACCTTAGTTATCACGCTTATGACCCCCTTATTTTTTAAAAATATGGGTATGTCTTCATTTTGTTTTATGTCTTTTTCTTTGCCATGTAACATAAGATGTATTGATTTTCTATCATTGCATTTAAGAATTCTTAATTATAGAAGGGAGTTGAGGGAAATTGGAAGGGGAGGTGAACCATGAGAGACTACAGACTCTGAAAAACAACCTGAGGGTTTTGAAGGGGCGGGGGGTGGGAGGTTGGGGGAACCAGGTGGTGGGTATTAGGGAGGGCACGGATTGCATGGAGCACTGAGTGTGGTGAAAAAAACAATGAATACTGTTATGCTGAAAAGAAATAAAAAATTAAAAAAAAGAATTCTTAATTATGCATCATACTATTTCAGTTGAATGATATCAATGAGAAGAGAAAACACCATTGAAGGGCTTCACCTCCTCTTCTGGGGGAAGGTTTTAGATGGTTTTCGTTGTATGCAGGATACTTGTATCATATATGGTAAATTTGTGACTGTGTTATTTTCTTTGTTTGCAGAATGAGTGTGATTAAGGCAATGACTATGGATTCCCAGTTTATGGGCCGTTGATGGTTGATCGTTAATTCACTGTGTCAGTGTGACAGGGACATGGTTAAACGGATTGAACATTGTTTCTCTGGGTGTCTGTGATGTTGTTTCTGGAATGGATTGGCATTTGCATCCATGGTCTCTGTGTACATGGGCATAATCCAGTCCATTAAGGTTCTGAGTAGAATAAAAGGCTGAGGGAGGAGGAATTCCCTCATGTTTACTTCCTGTGTGCATGCTTGAGCAGGTACACTGGTTACCTCCTGCCCTTGGATGCAGTTACACCTTCAGGTCCCCAGGATCTCTGACTAGACCCTACTGAGAATCTGATGAGACTTACATCACTAGCCATCCTGGGTCTCCACCTTGTGATAGTAGATCATGGGACTTCTCAGACTCTTTAGTGATATATGGCAGTGGGCTATGTGTTCCTTTCCTCAGGAGAAGTATGACTAATACATGGAGCTTCTAGTATGTTCCTGTGGCTTATAAGTGCCGAAATGTGTCAGACATATGAAGGCCTAACAATCAAAGTTCTATGAATGAAGTGTCATGCTGTGTGTTTGGGACAAGAGCTGGGTGAAGATAATGAGGATTGAAGAGATGATGAAAAGATCATGAGATCTAAGAAGGGAGAGAACCCTGGTCCTTGGACACCGATGGGGAAAGATAGGTTCTGCTCATCCTGGGGTGATTCTTAAAGCCTTGAAGAAGCAAGAGTGTATATTAGAGTTTCAAGACGATGTCATCTTTCCAAAACACAGAGCAATACTGATTTTGTCAAGAACAGTCTAATGAATGAGTACATTTGAAGTGAAAAATTAAAAATTAATTCATGCATAGTATAAGGATATATTGAAGCCAGTTATGGATAATCCCAGATACTGATACTTTGTCCATCATTCAATTTTATTATTTAGGAACTATTTATAGAAGTATTTTATTGAAATATTTAATAAGAGTGTTTAATAGTATTAAATGGTATTAGAATATTTAATAATAATATTCATTAAAATATTTAATAAATAGATTACCTTAGAGATTTTTTAAACTATGCATTTATTTATAGTTATATATTAAAATCCAATTGTTTTGTAATTAGAAATATCAATAAATATTCGTAAAATCTGGAAGGATAAGAGGAGATAGTTGCACATTATTATTTCTTCAGAATATGTATTTTTCATCTTTTATTTCCAGAGAACATGTAAAATATATTTTAGTGTAAAAATTATTTCAACATGAAACGTAATGATTATAAAATACAATACTAATAAAATATCAGAACCTGTAAAAATCCAGACCCCCCCAAGCCCAGTACATACTTTTCTTGCTGAGAAGGAAAACAATTCACCTTCTTCACCTGTAGCTAGACCTACCCTGTATTGGGTGGGCCTGAGCGCCCCCTGGTGTCCTGACTGTTCCTGCAGCCCAGCCTCTCCTGTGTCCCTGCAGGGAGGTTTGGGTCTGGGCTCACCCTGACATGCCCTCACTATGTCTCTACACAGTACTACAGGGCCAGGACCTTGGTGGCACTGAGATCAGTCGCTGCAAGAACTCGTTCTTGGATGTGACTCTGGAGATGGACACGTGGCTCTTGTTGGATGGGCTGTCGTGTGTGCTTTACCTGTGATTTATAAACCAGTTCACTGCACCCAGTCACTTGGGGTTGGTGGATTCAGTTCCACCAGAAATTACTGCATGACACGGAGAATACGGAGACAACATTGGTGACGTGCAGGGTCAGTGAGCCCCTCACCAGTCATGAGCCTGACTCCTGAAGCAGCACCTTGTACAGGACACCTGGGCACAAGGCCGAGTCACTCACGACACTCACAACCATCCCAATGGTGCCATGTCTGACATCTGGACCATCTCCTTGAGGAGCTGTTACCAGACACAGAGAAGGGCCTAGAACTCATTTTCCTCCAGACCACAGCTCTGCCTTCCCCAGAGACCTCACCCTGTCTGAAGAGAGAGCTGTGAGCTCCTACTGCCTGAGAGTGAATTCTACCCTAGAGGTTGAGGAGAAGTTTGCATGTGTGGCAGGGAGCCTGTCCTTTTAAGTCAACAGGGACAGGGTCAGGCTCCTCTGGACCTTCCAGGACCACCTGTGGGTATCTCCTTGTTGAACTCACAAGGTATGTTGTTCTGGGATGGGTGAGCCCTTGGTCTATGAGCTGTGTTGGAAGCAGGTCAATAGATGGCCTCACTTTCTGATCATAAGAATAAATGTTGAATAAACGAGTGATTCAAAATTCATTTTAATCTAAACTATTTTTCAAAAGATATTTAATGGGATCTGCACTTTGTAGCTACAGCTTTCCAAATGAACAACTACCTGCACAGCATGGGTGCATCTAGAGACCTTTGATCCTAATGGTTTCTATTGATGGGCTTTGACTGCCAAGATGTCTGCAAAACATGTAAGTGATATCTTTTTCCTCAAGTGTATGTACACCAACACAAGGCACCTACTCTGTTCTTATGTTTGGAGGGTGCCTCCCTTGTCCTGACCTCACACAGGCGGCCTGTTATCTCTGGGAAGAGGATCTTGTTTTTAAGAAAAGTGGGTAACTTTTCTCTTATGCAGCACAGAGATGATCATTAATTCAGGCATGGAGTTAATGACACTCAAATACTACTCTGAAGGAAATGGTGTTAATGACCCGGAAATTATTAGAATCTCAACATTAGAGGTCTAATAAGAGATTGTGGGGCTTATGTTCATATTCCTGAAAGACTTGCAGCCAGAAGATAAATGCTGAGATAGATGAATAGACTCCAAATAAGAGATCAGATGACTATAGAACAGATTGATGACAGATGGATACTTAGATAAGTTTATGTTATTTTAAAAGACAATAGAGAGGAATCATATCATTATGGACACATCAAATGGAATGTCCATAATTGTCATTGTTTCTAAAACCATATTTTCATGATGAAAGAATATTTTGGTGTCAACGTTCGGTTGACACCCAAGTAAGGGTATGTGTTAGTTTTTTTAATGAATAAGCACAGTTTCCACTTAGGGTGGTGATGCCTCCTTGTAGATATTGGTTGTTGTGTAATGTTGTCTAAGCTCTGGAGCAGATCTTCCCCTATAACAGCCCATGCAATATGCCTTTGAAACCTAAATCATTACATAAGCAGGATCACATCTTTAAATGGAGAGGATGTAAATAAGGTCATTTGTGTTATTTGGCATCTTGCAATGACTGAATCGATGATGGCTCAGGGGTACTTGAACCATTTCCCCAGAGTGTGAGGTTATAAGGGAAATTGAGACTCAGAGGCAGGAAAACAGAGGAGCCCTAAGCATGGATTTGTTCACAGCAACAGACATTGCAGAGCCCTACAGGAACCTGTCACTTCCCGGGCTCTCTCTGCACCTGCATCTGGGGCTGGGACTCATGGTCAGAGGGTCCTGAGGGACACAAGTTACCAGATTCCTCCTCCCCTCCCGAGCTTGCTGCTTCCACTACCTGCCATCCCATGGTCTTACTTCCCAGGGTGTCCTGAGCTCTGGGATGTGCACCGACATATTGTTTCCAGAGTGGCTGCACCAGGTCGAATTCCCACCAACAATGCAAGTGGGTTCCCCTTTCACCGCATCCTTGCCAACATTTGTTGTTTCCTGTCTTGTCATTGTAGCCATTCTCACCTGTGTTATGTCATATCACATTGTGGTTTTGATTTGTATTTCCCTGATGCTGAATGATGTGGAGTATTTCTTCATGTGTCTGTTGGCCATTTGTACGTCGTCCTTGGAGAAATGTTTGTTCTTGTGTTCTTGTGTTCTCCCCATTTCTTGACTGAATTAATTGGTTTTTGGATGTTGAGTTTGGTACGTTCTTTGTAGATTTTAGGTATTAATCCTTCTTTTAAGTTCAAATATCTAATGTATAGTACATCATTATTTTTTTTTACATCATTGGTTTTTGATGTAGTGGTCAATGATTAACTAGTTGCATTAACCCCCAGTGCCCATTATATCATGTGCCCTCCTTAATATGTATCACCCTCTTACCCCATCTCCCCATCTCCCTCCCTTCTGAACCTTCAACATGTCACCTGGTGTCCAGAGTCTCTCATGGATTGTCTCTCTCTCTGATTTCTTCCCATTCGGTTTTCCCTCCTATCCTTTATGATCCCCTGCCCTGTCTCTTCTATTCAACATATTACTGAAACCATGTGATGATTGTCTTTCTCTGACTGCCTTATTTCACTTTGCACGATAACATCCAGTTCTATCCACATCGATGTAATTGGTAAGTATTCATCCTTTCCGTTGGCTGAATAATATTCCATTGTGTCTTTGGACCACATCTTCTTTATCCATTCATCTGTGGAAGGGTATCTCAGCTCCTTCCACAGTTGGCTATTGTGGATGTTGCTGCTATGAACATTGGAGTGCAGGTGCCCCTTGTTTTCCCTACAGATGTATCTTAGGGATAAATACCCAGTAGTGCAGTTGGGTCAAAAGGTAGCTCTATTTTTAACTACTTGAGGAAACTCCATACCGTATTCCAGAGTGGCAATACCAGCTTGCATTCCTACCAACAGTGTGAGAGGGTTCCCCTTCCTCCACATGCTTTCCAACATTTGTTATTTCCTGTCTTGTTGATGTTGGCCATTCTAACGGGTATAACGTGATACCTCATTATGGTGTTGTCTTCTATTTCCCTGATGGCTAGTGTTGTTGGACATTTTCTCTTGTGTCTGTCAGCCATTTCTAACTCTTTTTTGGAGAAGTGTCTGTTCTTGTCTTCTGCCCATTTCTTGACTGGATTAATTGTTTTTGGGTGTTGAGTTTGGTAAGTTCTTTATAGGTCTTGGATACGAGCCCGTTTTCTATAATTTCAACTGCAAATATCTTCTCACATTCAATGGACTTTGTCTTAGTATTTTTGACTGTTTACTTTGTTGTACAAAAGCTTTTTATCTTGATGATGTCCGAAAAGTTAACTTTTGCTTTTGTTTCCCTTGCCTTAGAGAGGTGTCTTGAAAGATATTGCTGTGGCCAGTGTCGAAGAGGTTACTACCTGTGTTCTCTAGCATTTTGATGGAGTTCTGTCTGACATTGCTGTCCTTCATGCACTTGGAGTTTATGTTTGTGTGTAGTGTAATAGAATGGTCCAGTTTCTTTCTTCTGCATGTGGTTGTCCCGTTTTCTGAGAACAATTTATGGAAAAGACTGTCTTTTTTCCATTGGATGTTCTTTTGTGATTTGTCAAAGAGTAGTTGACCATAGAATTGAGGGTCCATTTCTGGGGTCTCCAGTCTGTTCCATTGATCTATGTGTTTGTTTTTGTGCCAGCACCATACTCTCTTAATGACTATGGCTTGGTAATATAGCTTGAAATGAGGTACTGTGATGGCCCCTGCTTTAGTTTTCTTTTTCAACATTTCCCTGGTGATTTGGTGTCTTTTTGGGCTCCAACACATTGTAGGATTGTTTGTTCCAGTGCTGTGAAAACTGTCGATGGTATTTTGATACAGATATTATTGAAAGTGTAAGTTGGAGGAGGGGGGTAAGATGGCAGAGAAGTAGGAGATGCTGTTTCAACCGGTCCCTTAATGTGAGCTTATTATCTATCAGACCACTCTGAACACGCATGAAATCAGCCTGAGATGCAGGCTTATACACTTCTGGATCTCTATGGGGGCAGAAGACACCAGTGATGAATTAAAGCAGTGGAGTTGGAATGATGGGACTGATTTCGGAGGATAAACAGATGGGGGAGAGAGCCTCCCGAAGTGACCCATTGGAAAGTAATACCCCAAGACGAGAGTGTCCTGTGATTGGGGACCAGCATTAACTTGGAGTCTGGTTGAAAGCACTCGAAAAGAGCAAAAGATCTTAAGGAGCAACTGGTGGAATGGGACGGTTATGGGAATGGGCTTAAGCTCACCGACCCAGGATGACTACCACCAATGCCACGCCAGAGAGAGTGTGGTGAAGCATTCAGGCCATGGTCCCTGAGCCACTGGCCCACGTGAGAGAGTCCAGGTGCTCAGCAGACAGTGCTCTCCAGAACCACAGCCTGTTGCACTCTGTACCCATGCTGCACATAGGGGCTTGAGCCATGCTCCATACCCTCCTCTAAGAGAGGTCCATGCAGTCTCTAGCTGGTGGTCTCTATGACCAACCAAGAGTCTGAACACTCCCAGCATGGCCGACATGAAAATCTCAGCGTGCTGTCTCTGCTTGGGATCTCTCCGACTGTCTGGACTTGCCCAGACAGCAGCCCGGCAAAGGCAGCCACTGGAAATGGGCTACCTGGACCGATATCACTCACGGCTTTAGTAGCACCAGGGTGCAGAGACAAGTGGGAGCTCCTGCGACACCTGAGATGGTGGCTGGGGACGTGCTTGGCTGGTGCGAGGAGGCAGAGGGGGAGTTTATGTGTTCTGGACCACCCAGAGGAGAACAGACTGAGGCTTCTCTCTGAGACAGAGGTCTGGGTACAGTTTGCTTTCCTCGAAATCTCCAAAGAACCACCCAAAGCTGCCACGGCAGAAAAAACAAAACAAAACAAGACAAAACAAAACCTCCTGAGAACAAAAGCCTGAAAAAACTGGCTTCCTCAGAGCCCAGCCCCTTGATACAGGGCAGGAGGAGTCAACCCAAGCAGGACTACCTGAAAAACAACCTAGCAGACCCCTCCCCCAGAAAGCCAGCCAAAAAATGAGACGACAACCAACAGGGTGTCCTCATAAAACTTTAAAACTCCAATATGTGGGAAAAGAAGATATTAAACTCTCAGTATTGCCCCCAAACTTGTATACTTCATAGATACAGTTTTTATTTTTAATTAATTCCCACTATTTTCATTCCTCTTTTTAAAAATAATTTTTAACTTATTTACCATCACAATGAGATGTTCAGTACAAAAAATTCCATACTAACCTTTTTACTTGAATTTTTTTGGATACATGTACTTGTGTTTTCTTTTCCTTTTCTATTTTTTAAATATTCATGTAGAGATAGCCTTCAAGGTAATCTTCTTTACCCAATCAATACTAACCCTATATATAAATCAGTTTTAATCCCCCTTCATCTTGGGAAAGTTGAGTCCTTTAACAAAGATATCAAGATACACCCAGGAAGTATCAAAATAATCTTCCTCGCCTACACTGAGAATTTATAACCACCCTCCCATCTTTTTCTTCCACCAGTGTTTCTGTGTATTTGCTTTTGTTCTGGTTGTGTATGTTAGGGTCCATTATCAAAGGAACGAGACTGAGACAAAGTGAAAGTTATACAAAGCCTTATTCTATGCCAAGCATTAGAAGTCAGACTGACTGGCCAGGGCCGCCTCCAAAGAGAGTGACCCCCTCCCGATCTCACAGGCTAGTTTTATAGGGCAAAACCGCAGACCCAAGGTATGTGGATTCTATTGTTAAGGTGTTTACTCCCTGAATTGATATCCGGAACCATACCTGAAACTACGGGGGCATTTATTCCAGGAATGAAGTCTGTGGATGTAAACAACAATATGGCTACCTAGGCAATATGGAGTTGCTCTGGCTAAGCAGGCCCTAATAGTTAAACAGGTTTTAACATTAAATTGGCCCAAACATTCCCCCCTTTTCTTTGGAGATTCGTCAATTGTTTGACTTTTTAGCCAGTTTTATGTTTTCCTGTTGTAAGGTGTTATATTGAGTTTGTAGGACTAACCTTTTTATCACCCCAATTTCTTTTTTTGTACAAATGATATTAGGGTGTTAATACCCAGAAGCACTATTTCTTTCCCAGAGCTACGCAGAGTCCCTCCTTTTTTTTTTTTTTAAGGAATTGTACGTTAAGTCCTCCTTTATTAAAGCTGCGGTTTCTATTGTTGTGGACCCTGTTATCCCTCCCACAACTAGTGCTGGAATTAGGATGGGAACCGCACACTTTGTCCGTTTTATTCCTGCAGTAAGATGTTGGAATCCCTCGGGCCCTCCATAGGATGACAGTAAACAGTTCCTTCTAACGAGGCTCCAAGTTTTCCACTTGGTGGTGGTGTATCCAAACCAAGTCTCTGGGTTGGTATGGATGTGGTTCCATTTCCATCTCAGTCTCAGTGTAGGCAGCTCGGATCCCTGCGTGGGCTCTTTTTAAGACAGACTGTAGTGCCTGCAGTGACTGGAGTACAGACTGATCCGTCATTTCTGTCTGGGCAACCTCTTGTAGCCGTGGGCAGAGTGGAGGGGGGGTCTCCTGAACATTACTTTAAAAGGGGTAACCTTGTTTAAGTAGGATGTACATCGCACCCTAAGGAGGGCAAAGGGAAGAAGATCCACCCATCCACCGCCAGTCTCCAGAATTAACTTTGTTAGGGTCTCTTTAACGGTCCAGTTCATTCTCTCTACTTGTCAGGAGCTCTGGGACTGGTAGGCACAGTGTAGTTTCCAGTTAATGCCCATGGCCTTGGCCAATGCCTGTGAGACTGAATTCACAAATTCAGGGCCGTTGTCTGACCCAATCGCGAGAGGCAACCCAAACCTAGGAATTATTTCCTCTAGTAGCTTTTTTTTTTTCCTTTTCTTTTTTATTTTTTTAATTAAATTTTTTATTTATTTTCAGCATAACAGTATTCATTGTTTTTTCACCACACCCAGTGCTCCATGCAATCTGTGCCCTCCCCAATACCCACCACCTGGTTCCCCCAACCTCCCACCCCCCGCCCCTTCAAAGCCCTCAGGTTGTTTTTCAGAGTCCATAGTCTCTCATGGTTCACTTCCCCTTCCAATTTCCCTCAACTCCCTTCTCCTCTCCATCTATCCTTGTCCTCTATATTATTTGTTATGCTCCACAAATAAGTGAAACCATATGATACTTGACTCTCTCTGCTTGACTTATTTCATGCAGCATAATCTCTCCCAGTCCTGTCCATGTTGCTACAAAAGTTGGGTATTCGTCCTTTCTGATGGAGGCATTCTAGTAGCTTTTTGTCTACCATTCCTGCCGTTTCATGTTTGACAGAAAAAGCCTCTACCCAGCCTGAAAAGGTATCCACAAAAACTAACATATACTGGTGTCCATACTTTTCCCGTTTCATCTCTGTAAAATCTACTTCCCAATAAATTCCTGGTTCCCTTCCTCTTTCTCTTTTTCCTCTTCCCATCCTAGTTCCTCCCGCATTTACCGTCTGACATTGAGCACATCTATCAACCACATCCTGAGCCATACGCCCTAATTTAGAAACCTGGAACTGTTTACCCATGAGCTCCTTAAGCTTGCGTGTCCCTAAATGAGTGCCCTGATGTATTTGGCTTACTAATTTTTTTTCCCTAGTCTTCAAGGAAGAATTAACTCTCCTGTTCTAGTCTTAGCCCTATCCCCTTCATAGTCTAATTTAGTCCACTTTTGTAAATGTTTTAAACCTTCCTCTGAATAATCTGGTTTTTCTGGTAGGGCTGGAGCCGGGAGTGTAACCAGTTCTTGAGCTGTTTCCCTAGGTACTTGCTTTGCTGTTCGATCTGCTAATTGGTTCCCTTTTTTTTTTTTAAATTAAATTTTTTATTTATTTTCGGCGTAATAGTATTCATTGTTTTTTCACCACACCCAGTGCTCCATGCAATCTGTGCCCTCCCCAATACCCACCACCTGGTTCCCCCACCCTCCCACTACCCCCCCAGCCCCTTCAAAACCCTCATGTTGTTGGTTTCCTTTTGAAACCAGATTAGTCCCCTTTTGGTGCCCAGGGCAATGCATAACAGCCACCTCTTTCAGGTCCCAAATAGACTGGAGGAGAGCCAATATTTCTCTTCTGTTTTTAATTATTTTCCCTTCTGCTGTTAATAGGCCCCCCTTTTTTTTAATAAACAGCCCCATGTATATGGAGGGTAGCAAGGGCATACCTGCTGTACCTGCTGTCCGTATAGATGTTGGCTGTCTTACCCTTGGCCATCTGCGGCGCCTTAGTGAGTGCAATCAGCTCCGCTTTTTGCGCTGAGGTTCCGTGTGGCAGGGCCGCCTTCCAGAGCTCCTGTCCAGGAGAAACCACTGCAGTCCCCGCATACCTCTTTCCATCGGCCATGTAGTTACTCCCATCTGTGAACAGAGTCATCTCCACATCCAGGAGGGGAGTGTCTCTGAGGTCAGGCCTTATTCCTGTGATCTGGGTTAGGACCTCCCCTCAGTCGTGTGGGTGGTCAGCTAGCTTTTCTGGCAACAACGTCGCTGGATTTAGCACTGCCGGCGGCCTGAAAATCACTTTCAGTTCATTGAGGAGGAGGGCTTGATACCCTGTCACTTGGGCATTTGTCATCCACCGGTCTGGTGGGGTCCAGAGGAGGGCTTCCATAGCATGAGTAGTGGTCAAGATGAGATTTTGACCCAAAGTTAATTTACTTGCATTCTTCACCAGGAGGGCCGTGGCAGCAATTATGTGGAGGCAAGGCGGGGAACCCAGCTGCTACTGGATCTAGTATTTTTGCTAAGACAGGCTACTGGCCTTTGCCAAGGCCCCAGAGTCTGAGTCAAAACCCCTTTGCCCACCCCTGCCTTTTCATCTACATACAAGCTTGGTAACATCTGGGATGGCCAGTGCTGGGGCACTCAGTAAGGCTGTTTGTAATTTTTGAAATACTCCTTCTGCCTCAGCTGTCCACTCTACGATAGTGAGTCCTCCCTTAATCAGTTCATAGAGGCATCAGGCAATCTCCATGAACGGCGGTATCCACAGCCTACAGTAGCCCACTGTCCCAAGAAACTCCCTCATTTGTTGGCGCATGGTAGGGCAGGGGTATCGGGTGATCACCTGTTTCCTGGACTCAGACAGTGAATGCACTCCCTCATGGAGATCAAAGCCTAGATAAGTGGCATGGCTCTGACAGAGCTGTGCTTTCCTTGCTGACACCCAATACCCTTTTTTCTGCAGAGTCTGTAAGAGAGTTTTTGTCCCCCTGCAAGCATGACTCATAGTCCTCAGTGGCTCTTAGCAAGTCATCAACATACTGTAACAGAGTGACTCCCAGGTTGGTGATCCTGTACTCACGCAAATCCTCGTGTAGGGTCTTGTCGAAGATGGTGGGTGAATTTTTGAATCCTTGGGGAAGTCTTGTTCAGGTGAACTGGCCCTGGAACCTTCCTGTGGGTCAGACCACTCAAAAGCAAAGAGGGGTTGAGACTCCCTTGCCAAAGATATGCAGAAAAATGCGTCATTGAGATCTAAGACGGTATACACAGTTCTTTTGGGGCCTAGGAGGGAGAGTAGGGTATAGGGATTGGGCACCGTTGGGTGGATATCTTCAACCCATTTGTTAACTTCCCGCAAGTCCTGAATGGGTCGGTACTCCCCAGTTTCAGACTTTTTGATGGGCAGTAAAGGTGTGCTCCATGGAGACTTGCAGGAAACTAGGATCCCGTCTCCTCGGAGGCGGTTAATGTGTTTTCTGATCCTTTCCTTTGCTTCCCAGGGGAGGGAGTACTGCTGGACTCGAATGGCTGTAGCTGTTGCTTTTAACTGTACCACTACTGGAGGCCATCCCTTGGCCAGGCCAGGGGGCCTCCCTTCTGCCCAGACTTTGGGAAATTTAACATGTAGGGTTTGGAGAAGGCTTCCCTCCCCTATCTCCTCTGGTTTTGAGACTGGCTTGTAAAGGAGATGTTCATCTACTGCTGCCACAAGCATCTGCACAGTGGGTTGTCCCAAAGTCACAGTCATGTCTCCTTCCAAGAACTGAATGCCAGCCCATAGTTTGTGGAGGAGATCTCTTCCCATCAGGCTATAAAGGGCATTAGAGAGGACCAAGAATTGATGTTTGACTACTCCCGAGGCCAAACTTAAAGTCCTTTCTGTTGTCCATTTCTGTCTTTCTGTGCCATTTGCCCCTTGTACTCAGACTTCCTCTCCAGATAGTTTTCCCATAGGCTTTAGTAATGATGAAAATTGGGCTCCCGTGTCCACCAAAAAATAAATTGATTTCCCCTCCACCTCAATTTTAACCCGAGGTTCGGGGAGGGGCTCTGAACCATGGCCCCTTCAGTCTTTGGTGGCCAGCATTGCCGTTTTCTTCTTAGGGCACTCTCTGGCCCAGTGTCCTTTTTCCTTGCAGTAAGCGCACTGATCTGAATCTAAGCCTTCCCACCTGCCTTCTCTGTGTTTATGCTTTTCTTTCCATTGACCATCTCCTACCTGTCTTTTTCTTTTTCACTGACCTTTTTTTTTTTTTCCTATCTCCTTCCAGCCTCATGTAATGCCAAAACTTTAACTATTTTTTTAGTCTGTTTTTCATCCCTTAAGATAAAACTATTTATTCTCTTAGGCCCTCTTTTTTTGTGCATACAGTTTTTTTTTATAATTTTTTATTTCTTTTCAGCGTAACAGTATTCGTTGTTTTTTCACCACACCCAGTGCTCCTTGCAAACTGTGCCCTCCCTAATACCCACCACCTCGTTCCCCCAACCTCCCACCCCCCGCCCCTTCAAAACCCTCAGGTTGTTTTTCAGAGTCTGTAGTCTCTCATGGCTCACCTCCCCTTCCAATTTCCCTCAACTCCCTTCTCCTCTCCATCTACCCTTGTCCTCTATATTATTTGTTATGCTCCACAAATGAGTGAAACCATATGATACTTGACTCTCTCGGCTTGACTTATTTCACTCAGTATCATCTCTTCCAGTCCCGCCCATGTTGCTACAAAAGTTGGGTATTCGTCCTTTCTGATGAAGGCATCATACTCCATAGTGTATATGGACCACATCTTCCTTATTCATTCATCCGTTGAAGGGCATCTTGGTTCTTTCCACAGTTTGGCGACCATGACCATTGCTGCTATAAACATTGGGGTACAGATGGCCCTTCTTTTCACGCCATCTGTATCTTTGGGGTAAATACCCAGTAGTGCAATTACAGGGTCATAGGGAAGCTCTATTTGTAATTTCTTGAGGAATCTCCACACTGTTCTCCAAAGTGGCTGCACCAGTTTGCATTCCCACCAACAGTGTAAGAGGGTTCCCCTTTCTCCACATCCTCTCCAACACATGTTGTTCCCTGTCTTGCTAATTTTGGCCATTCTAACTGGTGTAAGGTGGTATCTCAATGTGGTTTTGATTTAAATCTCCTTGACGGCTAGTGATGATGAACACTTTTTCATGTGTCTGATAGCCATTTGTATGTCTTCATTGGAGAAGGGTCTGTTCATGTCTTCTGCCCATTTTTAATATGATTGTCTGTTTTGTGTGTGTTGAGTTTGAGGAGTTCTTTATAGATCCTGGATATCAACCTTTTGTCTGGACTGTCATTTGCAAATATCTTCTCCCATTCCGTGGGTTGCCTCTTTGTTTTGTTGACTGTTTTTTTTTGCTGTGCAGAGCTTTTGATCTTGATGAAGTCCCAAAAGTTCATTTTCGCTTTTGTTTCCTTCACCTTTGGAGACATATCTTGAAAGACGTTGCTGTGGCTGATATCAAAGAGGTTACTCCCTATGTTCTCCTCGAGGATTCTGATGGATTCCTGTCTCACGTTGAGGCCTTTTATCCATTTTGAGTTTATCTTTGTGTACGGTGTAAGAGAATGGTCGAGTTTCATTCTTCTACATATAGCTGTCCAGTTTTCCCAGCACCATTTATTGAAGAGGCTGACTTTTTTTCACTGGATATTTTTTATGCCTCTATTATGTTTTAAATTTTATACTAAATAACTGTACAAATAATAAAAATGGGAAGTCGGTTTTATAAAATCTTGAATGAAAATCCCAAGCAGATTGTGACTTTTGGTTGTTTTTTTATAAGTTATATAGCACAGTAAATTCATCGGATAAATATAATTATGTGAATTATTTTTGGTTGTAAAATATATTACCAGTTATGCAAGTAATTCCATTAAGACTCCTAGAATCTAAAAATATATGGATTTATATGTGTAATAATTTATCAGAAATTATCAGTAAATGAGTCACACCAGGGATATTACAGGAAGATGGATATTACAATTAGACCATGCATGCAGCACATTTTCTGCCAATACTTGTATATTAGAACAGAAAGAAAGGTATATATACCTTATAAGAAACACAGTGGAGGACAGCCTGCTGATTATGCACAGAACAAACTGAGAGATGAGATTTGGGGAACAACGGAGAATACTGAAGGTCCACAGTTGTTCAAGAGAACTCGGTGGTGACACAGGTAAGTGAGAGTCTGTGAGGTTCTGCACACTTGGGACTCCTTGTCCAGGTTCATCTGGACCAGTGCACGCAACACAAGGAGACTCACAGGGGGCAGGTACATTAGATTAGTAACTGTTCTTAGACATTCCTGAAATGTCTGAGATCCACACACAGGGTAGCTGCCAACAGACAGAAGACCCCCTAATGAGTTTCCCTCTTCTTGGGACTGACCATCCCAAGGAGCTTCATGCTGAGGTGAGGAGTGGGCATGACCCTGATCCAGCTACAAGGGCACAGATTCACCTCAGACACAGAAGATGGATTCCATGCAGACCGCCCTCGGATGTTACAAGAATGAAGGACCCTGAGTGGAGGGGCCATTCCTGTGACTCCTCTCATGTGTGGAGTTCAGTGCTGGTTTCATGGGAAATCAAGAGAGCAAACCGCCCAGAAGTTATTTATGAATTCTCTAGGGGAAATCCTGGCCAGTGGATGGGACAAAAGCAGGGACATGAGAGGAACGACAGTATTGTCTCATATAGTTCCTGATATATTATTTTACTTCTGGATCATGGTTTGAGCCGTAGGTCCCAATTGCAGCCCCACTTTAGGGCTCCGCCATCATGGTAGACATTCATTATTGAGCCTCTCTCCATCTGGCACTTGGTGAAAATCTGGGAAGAGTTACAGGGCTCCAGCTCCATGGGGCTCAGGGTCCAGGACAGGGTGAGGGAGAAGTCAGAAGAAGGAGAGAGAGAGGTTGGGGGTTGGTTTCTGATGGATATTCAAGGGACAGCACAGGGTGGGCAGGGATCTGGGACCTGCCAGCTGGATCTCAGGATTCACATGGATTCCCTGTGTGGAAGCCAGGAAACACGACTCAAACACAGTCACCAAGGATGCTTTCATGGACTCTCCCCACCAGAACACGACCCAGCAGGACAGGGATGGGTTTCTCTCTCTGGATTGTCATCCCACCACTTTCTTGGGGAAATCTGAGAGCCCCTCATAGCAGGTGTGTTGCTTTTCCATCCAGGAAATGGAGCGGTGCCTACAGACGGGCAGTTCCTGATCACCTGTGTCCGTCCACATGTATAATGAGCCAGAGGATACACTGGAGCCAGGAGGACAAGGACAGAGCTGGCCAGTCATCCTGGGGGAAACTCATAAGCATGGGGGACAGTGTGTGTCCCCTGAGGGCAGAGAACAGGCATGCAGCATGCAGAGAGCCTGGGCTGTGCAGGTGCTTCTCAAGGATGATGGGAATTTGCAGCATGTGCTTCTGTGGAGAACGAAAATGGGACATAGAAGAGGTTGATGAAGGGAAATTCCCCAGAGACTGATGAGATCTCAGCTGTGTGGAGGCAAAGTTGTATTGTTGTGGTTGGCTGCACGGAGAACACGAGGTATTAGAGATGGAAGAAAATTAAATTAAATATCCCTGTGGACAGCTGAGAGTCTAGAGAGGAAATCCCTGATCTCAAAAGGAAGCCCCACCCCACTGCACCAGCTTCTGGGTCTGATCTCTGCCCTGTGGATCCTGATCACTCTCTGGTGCCCTGAGTGCCCCTGCAGCTCAGCACATACCGTGTCAACAGGGAGGTTTCTGTCCTGGCTCACACTGAGGGTCCCTCACTGTGTCCTTCACGCAGTAATACACGGCTGTGTCCTCGGCTCTCAGGCTGTTCATCTGCAGATACAGCGTGTTCTTGCTGTTGTCTCTGGAGATGGTGAATTGGCCTTTCACAGAGTCTGCATAGCTTGTGCTACTTCCATCATATCTAATCCATGCGACCCACTGCAGCCCCTTCCCTGGAGCCTGGCGGACCCAGTGCATGTAGTAGTTACTGAAGGTGAATCCAGAGGCTGCACAGGAGAGTCTCAGGGACCTCCCAGGCTTCACCAGGTCTCCCCCAGACTCCACCAGCTGCATCACACTGGACACCTGCAGACGGAAGACACCTTGGTCAGGAAACTATCACATATCAAGTGTTTCTCTCACTCATATCCACTCATACACTCGATTTCTTTTTTTTTTCTCCATAAATTACCTTTTAAAAGAGCAAAAAGGAAAACCCAGCCCAGCACAAATTCCATAGTGAGCTCTTTGTATTCTGTCCTGATCACTGAATGAACACCTGGGTATCCCGGACCTGGGGCTCCTCTCCCAGCTGCAGGGGCTTGGCTGTGCTGGTTAATTCAGCAGAGGGTAGGCCCTATTTGCATGTCCTCTGGCTATATATTCAGCTTGGGGATCTTTTCTGACAGAGAGGCAGTGACCCAAGCAGTTGTGAATGCCTTATTTTAGTGCTAATGACCAATTTTGAAAAAAAAAAAAGTTTTTTATTATATAACTTTCCAGTGTGTATACTTGGTTTGTAAGGTGTCCATGAACATATATGGGGTGAGATTGACCCCAGGATCTAGGTCAGTGCTCCCCCAACAGGAATTGCTGTCTCCCACCCCAAATCATCTGCAGGACAGAATGTCAGGCTATGAGGAATGTGGAACCCCCCTGTAATGGGGATGGATTGATTTTGCTTATATTATATTTTACCGTAAATGCAGAGAAAATCAGCATCGTGTAGGTGTATTTTCATGTCTTTAACATTTCACTTTCTCTGCATCCCTCCAGATTCATCTTTGTTATTACCTATAATAAGTTCGATATGTATATTCGACACAAGATGAACGGCCCACATACAGAGTGTGTGATATGATAAACACAGGTGTCACAATCAACATTATTGACAGTGAGTGCTTCAATTCTCCCTAAAATTTCCAGCATTTCCCCCTGGAATTCCTTCTTCTCTTTCCCTTGTTTATCCTGTCCCCACATAGCTATTGTTCTTTCTGATGTCCCCTTATACTAGCTTTAATTCTGTAGATTTCATAAATGGGTCATTGTACTCTATGTACTTTCTTTATAGGGCTTCTGTGCCTCAGGATCAATCCCTGTGGATACAGCCATGTTGCTGTCTGTATCAGGAGTCACTGGTTTTAATGACGGACAGCTCTGAAGGCAGCAGTTAGAAGCAGCAGCTGGAGGAAGATCTGGAAGAGCAGAAAGAAGCCACTTGCTGCAAGCCTCATCCACACACCCTCTTGTGCCAGGAGTTCTTCGTTCCAAAAAAGAGAAGAACTGCTTTGTTGTTCAGGAACCGATTCTGCTGGCTGTGGAGAAGAGAACCAAAGGCAGCAAGAGGTGGACCAGAGAACGTTGAGTTAGAAGCTCAGAAAGACCTGCCAGTGGAAGACACGAGGCACCAGGAGGAAGCACAGCATGGGGGGAGCTGTCCTGCTGCAGAAGAAACCTGTGCACAAACAAATCCGACACTCAGGCACCAGCCTGTGGATGTCATGTCAAGAGGCCAGTCTCTGACTATGCCCATAACTCCCACATTCTCCACTCAGTTCCACGGCTAACCTCAGCTCTGAGCTGCAGGCACCACCTGGGAACAGCAGCTGCTTTTTGCCTCAAACCAGGAGCCTCTTTCCTTGTCACCAGTGCATGGAGTGGACCCATTTCTGCAGCCACACCTGCCCACACCCCCACAGAGTGTACCTGACATGCGTGGAATCTCCTTTTGTTGAGAATAGTTTCCCTGCATTACTGAGGCTCATTAGGAGGCTCAACTCATGTGTGTCTCCTATTGACTCCAAGAACTTACTTACTTTGAGCCATTGTGGACCCTGACTGTGGGTATTGACTGTGACTAGAATGTCGTCTCTGTCAACACAGTGCAAATTTATTGCTACTCTGCCCCCCTCCTGGTTTTCTATTTTAATCGGAAAATAAGAGCCATTATGCTTTCCTGAAAACATGATCCTTGTTTCAGAGTCTGTCCATTTCTTTGTACAAAGTGTATTTAGAACAAAGGAGTGGAACTCCAATGGGAATGCATCAGAAGTACACAAGCAGGAAGAAGACTGTGTTGCCCCACGTGGAGCCTCCCGGCAGCCATGTCATGCTTTGGGACAGAGCTGGTGTGAAGCCACATTCTTCCTTGTAAGTGGTGACAATCACAGGGAACACCGTGCTCTACGCACATGCATCTGTCCTCCCATAAACTGGAGTGGAAGCCAGATAGCTGATTCCCTTCTCTGATTTTGTCTCCCAATATTTTCAACTCTGTTAAGCCCCTTTATTGGTCACCTTTCTAGGGGAAAATGGGTAGTTTGAGAGGAGGACTGTCCATGAGTGTTGGAAAGCACAGGTTCTGTTCTTCGAGGATCGTGTGCTATATGGGTTTCCTATCCTTCCCCATTTTGTTAACTTCCTCCCAGAATCCACTTGGGAAGGCAACCATGTGTGCTGGGCCTTCATACAGCCTGTGCCTTCTTCCCTCAATGTGCTTTTTCTCATCCGCTAGACATCGTCCTAAGCCTTGGTTCCGCTCAGGTAAAATCTTTCTCATAGCTCCTTCCTTGACCACGTGGCCCCCTTAGGTAAGACGATCACTTACTTCTTCGTGGCTCCCAATATTCCCTGTGTGCATCTCCCTCAGAACACGTACACCACCGTGGTACTTGTTCACAAGCAGGTAGAAGCAGAGATGCTACAACTTTCTTAGTCCTCGAAGACAACAGTTATCTTCATCACCTCTGCGCTGTGTGTCACTGGTACAGAATTCATTCAGCCCATGTTGAATAGTGGTTTTCCTGCAGACTGGCCATTACTTAAGAATTCTACTCTTTACATGTACCTGCTCTTGTGCATGGGGACAGAACAGCATCCATATTCTTCCCGGGCCAGTTCTAGGCATCAAGTAAGGTAGTCAACCTATCGGACATTCTTTCCACTAGTTCATGCAGTGAACGTTATGAAGAGGCCATTGTAGTCTCAGTGATGATAACAACAACAACAACAACAAAAAGGCACGATTTCCAGACCCCGACCATTCTGAAGACCCACAAATGAATACAAAATGCAGATCCTTTATTCTTTACTCAGAAGCCTAGTGTACAGTTCCATACCTGTTTTTGTAATTCACTAACTAATATTTATTTGGTTCTAACTGCACAAACTGTAGCCCTGCCTGGTCTCCGTGATTACAGCAATGTACAAAAATAGAAGAACTTGACTTCATGGGGCTTACCTTTGAGGGGAAGACAGACCATAATCCAGTAACAATCCTGTCTTTCTCCACATGGTAAAGGATTCTCTGACTGACTCTGGTGTGGAGAGTAGTTAGGAGTGAGACATGGACATGGGAGCTTGGAATCTGGAAGGTGAGGAGATTCTTGCTGGTGTCCAAGTGAAAACTGATAGGAGCTCAGTCCAGGGTGGCAGCAGTGAAGGGGTGAGTAATGGTTGGATTCTGAGTGTGTCTTGAACTTGTCACCGGCAAGACTTGCTGACTAATTGGCCATAGAGGGAGAGAAAGAGGCGGTTAAAGAGGGGACCCAGCTATCAGCCCCGGAGTTCAAGGTCTCCGTCCTTCATCCTGTGAGAAGGGCAGTTCCACCCCAGTCCTCTTATCTCTTGTGCATTCCTGGAGGGTTTGTTCACTGTGTCTCATTATCTCTGGCTTTGCTGTTTCTCCTTCTGTCCATATTTTGGTCCTTTCTGTCTATCCTTTCTAGCATTCTCATCCCCACCCTGCACCTTGTATTAACAGTTCTCTGATGCGTCACTATCATTCATGTATTTCCATCTGGCTTAATTTTTGCAATATAATTTGCCCACTTTTTATTTTGCTTCATTCAGGTAGGAGAATAAGTGCAGCCCTTATGTTGAGGGTTCTGGAAATAGTGTCCTTGAGAAGTATGGATGGGGAGGATATTTCTACCCCATTCTCTCCATTCCAAACTACCCCTTCCAGACACAACCATGATGAGGTGGTCATGTGTGACAGTGCAGAGGGTTTACATTACTTCAGTGCAAATAGCTTAGAATTGAGACACGGGTTTCCACTGCCTCCTGCTTCCCAGAGACCCTCTGCTTCTGAGTGACCACCTATGTCTCCTCATCATGGTCTGCGTAGAATTGGGTTCTCTCTCTCAGGACCACATCGATTACCTTCATTTATGGTGCAGCCTCCCCTTCATTCTGAAGCTCAAAATCTGCACTTTCATCTACCAGAGAATGTCAGAGTCTTCTCCTTTTAGGCCGCTTCCTAGAGGGAGCTTGTCCTGGCACACTCAGAGGTCATTCTGAAATTTTCCGGAGCAATGAACACATCCTCTGATAGGAATTTACTGACTTTTCCTGAGAAATACGTCTGTCACTCTAGGTTATCCAATTTGCAAAGCTCCTAGCTCATGCACATATGTAGATTGTTAGAATTCCCACAATTTCTGGGAAGGACCCTCTGTTGTTGCAAACTTGACTGCTGTTTTGTTCTATCCAGAGGTTCTCCACAGTGTGTCCCTGCAAAGTGGAGTTTTGCTTGATAAACAGGTCTCCACTGGAGCTGATCCAGTGTTTAATGGAGAGGAGACCTGGACACCTCATTGGAACACAAGATAAAATGTGACTGATTAGCATGAGACAGGAAAAGTACTGGGGGAGTGCAGAGATTCCTGTTGGAGGGGAGATTTCAGTTATTAAAGATGTTTCTTTCCTTTTTAAGTAAAAACTACCAAGATACAATGTGTTTGAAACAATTAATATAATATAAACCTTAAAAAAGAATCACTGGTTTTAATGATTAGCACCTGTCCAAAGAATGGACATAGCAGGATTTAGTTTTTCTAAGAAGTTGTTATGCCTCCATCAGAAAGGACGAATACCCAACTTTTGTACCAACATGGACAGGACTGGAAGAGATTATGCTGAGTGAAATAAGTCAAACAGAGAGAGTCAAGTATCATATGGTTTCACTTATTTGTGGAGCATAACAAATAATATAGAGGACAAGGGTAGATGGAGAGGAGAAGGGAGTTGAGGGAAATTGGAAGGGGAGGTGAACCCTGAGAGACTACAGACTCTGAAAAACAACCTCAGGGTTTTGAAGGGGTGGGGGGTGGGAGATTGGGGCAACAAGGTGGTGGGTATTAGGGAGGGCACGGATTGCATGGAGCACTGGGTGTGGTGAAAAAACAATGAATACTGTTATGCTGAAAATAAATTAAAAAAAAAGTTGTTTGGGAGTCGAATTGTTTCCAGTGTCTGATATTACAATAAAGTTGCTTCTCCCCCTAGATATGTAGCTGCGGAGCTCAGAAAATGTATTATTTATATGCTTTCCACAACAACCATGAACATGAAGAAGATGCAGAGGAATAATTTTGCATCATATGCGAGTTTCTCTGTCCTGTTCAGTTTCTACTTTACATAGGTGTTTTTGAAAGCTCATTGTCAATCATGGGAATATAAACAAAACATAATTAAAATTAGGAAGTTTCTGTGAAGATGCTATAAGAACATGTGTAATATGTTTATGTCGTAAGTTTAAGGCATTTTTGGAAAAGCTTGATGCCCATAACTATACCAGGGGCTAACCATGGAGCAGAAATCCAGGGTATCATTTATAGCAATGGGTTAAAGAATCAGCATATAATTCAAATCCCTGTCCATTAAGGGAGTTGGTGAGTCTAGTTTTATGTGGCAATGATATCAGCCTTGTAGACACAATCTTATTTCTGATCTGGGATCTGTGTCTCTGATGAGACGATTCTGGTCAGGGAGACAGGAGAAAGTCCTTTGGGACATACCTTCTTCTCCCAAAGTTACCTTCAGAAGAATCTCTCCCTTCTCCCAGTCCCTGTTTGGGTCTGCCTGTCACCTTTAGGAATGCTGCCACTATGTCCACCCATGATGGGGGTTACCTGGCATTTGGAAGTGCCATAAAATTGATTTTACATCAAGGTACTGGAGGCAGTCTGGCTGTCACTTCCCTCAGATCATCTGCAGTCTCTCACCTCTTTGGTGTCACCAGGTGATATCAAAGCCTGTTAGTTAAATGTTCTGTTGTAGCAAGGTGCAATGTAGAGACAAATTAGTTACAACCTTGATTCAGTACTTGGAAGGAAACTCAGAAAGAGAGTCAGAATATTTCCTTCCCATGTATCATCATCAGCAACAAAGTCCTGGGGAACCTGGGAGGTGGCACATTGTGAGAAATCAGTCTTCAGGGGCCCAGAGAACACAGGTAGGTGGACTTAATCCCATGTCCCCCCTCCATGGCATGTGCATATGTTTTATTTCTTGTATGTGCACTTTCCCACGTTGTGAAGTCATTCCTGAAGCAAAGCCTCCATCCCTTCCTGCAGATGAAAGTCTTCTTGATTTGTCTTTCTATCCTGGGTGATATCAGCTTTATATCCAATGGCTGAGGTTCACACCTGTCAGCTGTCGTGATGGGATAATGGTGCACGGTGTGGTTCAGAGTCAGATACCACATGATCATCATATCCACAGTCTTCTGGAAAGCTTGAGAAAAAAGCATCTTTTTTTTTTGTATTTTATATTTATTTATTTATTAATTTTTAATTTTTTATTTCTTTTCAGCGTAACAGTATTCATTATTTTTTCACCACACCCAGTGCTGCATGCAATCCGTGCCCTCCCTAATACCCACCACCTGGTTCCTCCGACCTCCCACCCCCCGCCCCTTCAAAACCCTCAGGTTGTTTTTCAGAGTCCATAGTCTCTCATGGTTCACCTCCCCTTCTAATTTCCCTCAACTCCCTTCTCCTCTCCATCTCCCCTTGTCCACCATGTTATTTGTTATGCTCCACAAATAAGTGAAACCATATGATAATTGAATCTCTCTGCTTGACTTATTTCACTCAGCATAATCTCTTCCAGTCCCATCCAGGGTGATACAAAAGTTGGGTATTCATCCTTTCTGATGGAGGCATCATACTCCATAGTGTATATGGACCACATCTTCCTTATCCATTCGTCCGTTGAAGGGCATCTTGGTTCTTCCCACAGTTTGGCGACCGTGGCCATTGCTGCTATAAACATTGGGGTACAGATGGCCCTTCTTTTCACTCCATCTGTATCTTTGGAGTAAATACCCAGTAGTGCAATTGAAGGGTCACAGGGAAGCTCTACTTTTAATTTCTTGAGGAATCTCCACATCTTTAAAGTAAATTTGCACAATCTCTCAGAGATGCGTGGACTCTGTTGTCCAAAGATACTCCCACTGGCAGTGATGGTTAGTGGTCAATGGACTCAAGAGCATATGCCTGGTCTCCCTGTGACATGGGTCCTTGTGAGGCCACGCATTTAGGAATATTTACTCCAATTCTAGTGTCTGCCCTGTTGCATTCTGCTGTGGGGACATTTAAAAAAGTATTCATGCATCATATCCTACTAAACTAACAAAATCAGTCTGCCTGTTTTTGATGGATTCTTTGACATTCCTTTTTAAAATGTTTTATTTTTTTCAGTCTTCCAAGTCCTTTGACTTTCAATTAGTAAATTCAACCAAGTTGGAAAGCAGTAAATAAATAAATAATAAGTAAATAAGTAAATAAATAAATGCTACCCTTCAACCTCTTTGAAGGATTTACAGGGACTTTTAACAACAAACGCAGCAGGGAAGTTCAATTCCAGTTCAATTTCAGGTTGCAGCTCTGATCTACCTCTGTTTTTGTTTTCTCAGCTCAGACCCTTTGAACTTGCTGGATGAGTACAGAACTTCTGCCCTGTCTCCACATCAACCAGTTTCCATCCCTGAATGGATCTCGTGCATCAGGAAGACTGCAAACTGGCCATGCCATCCAAAATGCACCTGTGTTCACTGCACGGAGACATGGAGTGGTGCTAGCAATGTTCCTGCAATTCTTGTCCTTGGGGAGCACCCCTCACAACTTGCTCATAGCCCCGGGCTCACTGCCAGGAGGTGCATCCTCTCTGAATCTCCTCGTGAGTGAGGTTATGTATGTGGATGACATATGTCAACCATTATTGCAAAATATTATAATAATTGCATAATATTTAATCAAATTGCTCATTCAACGAGCAAGTGAACCATAAGACAATGGGATCAGAGCAGAGAGAGAAATAAATTAGGATATTCTGAAATAAAACACTGGATTTCAAGTTTGAGCTTTAGCATATACAGAAGAAGGAATTTATCACACCCTCATTGCTACAAGAAAATGTGGGGTGGGGTAGTTAGGATGGCAGAGGAGATACGGTCCCCAGGCTTGGATTCCTGGAACACAGCTAGGTAGTCATCAAGTCCTTCTGAGGAGCCAAGAAGTCAATCAGAGTTCTGAGAGAACAAAACCTACAAGTCTTCAAATAGAAAGTCGATCTCCTTTTGGAATGTAGGAGGTGCAGAGAGTTGTCTTGTGACATATATAGGTGTGGGGGTGACATCAGGGATGGAGCCTGCTTCTGGATGCTACCACAATGTATTGTAGCAGCAGAGCACAAAATCTGAACTTTTAGAAGTGTGCTACTGTGGGGATGTGGCTGGCATAAAGGTGCTGAAATGTCAAAGTGGGGCAGAATTCCAGGGTCTGAGGTCTGCTGGGTCACAAGAAGGATGTGTGGCACCATTGTGATGCAGAGATGCTAGGCAAAGAGCCTGGAACGCGGTTGAACAGTGAGTCTAAGTGCAGGCTTTCTGTTCTGATTTGCCATAAACAGTGAACCACAATCTGGCCATGTGACCGCTTTCCTGAGACCTGTGGGCAAATGGAAAAAGGTATGAGACTCTCCCCTGGAGAAATAACATGGGTCCACACCATAGGAGTCCCTAATTTTGAAGTTTAGAAACTCAATCATGTGCTTGAGATACAGCAGCTCCGACACAGGTAGGGTGGACATGGGTTTCAGTTGGAAACATTGGAGAGAAAGGGGTTGATTGCCCTTCTGTGAGGGCTCACTGAAAAGTGGGGTGTATGTGAAATTTCAGCCTCTGCCTAGAGAGCAGATGCCATATTCAACCTACCCATCAGTGCCATCAGGAAGGAAAACAGTGGCACCTAGTGGAGGGCACAACTCCTTACACCAAGCCCTTTCCCCCGCTTCCAAGATGTCCCTTTCCATGAGGGCAAAACCCCTGAGAATAATCATAGCAGGCACCTCCCCCAGAAGATCCACAGAACAATTCCATCTCACCAAGTGTAATGATCATAGAGTGTGGTACACTTTCAGTTCCTGGGGAAGTGGGCTTAACTTTCTTTCTTTTTATTCCCAAGTTTTTTACTTTTATTTTTTATTTATTTTCTGATTCATCTGTCTTTATTATTTTTTTAAATATTTTATTTATTTGACAGACAGAGATCACAAGTAGGCAGAGACAGTGGAGCAGGCTCCCTGCTGAGCAGAGAGCCCGATGTGGGGCTCGATCCCAGGACCCTGAGATCATGACCTGAGTCGAAGGCAGAGGCTTTAACCCACTGAGCCACCCAGGCGCCCCTGTCTTTATTTTTATATACTTGCTCCATACATTTTTAGGCTTAATTTTTATAAATACACATACTTATTTTTTCTATTTTTACTTTTTTCATTTATATATATTTTATTTATTTGTGACCTATATTCTATTTAAGAAGCATTCATTATGACAAATCTTCAATTTATATGTCCTAATTTTTCCCCTCTTCTTATTTTATTTTTCAAAAATAAAAAAGAAAGGATGAACAGACACTTCTCCAATTAAGACATACAAATGGCTATCAGACACATCAAAAAATGTTCATAACAAATAATATGGAGGACAAGGGTAGATGGAGAGGAGAAGGGACTTGAGGGAAATTGGAAGGAGAGGTGAACCATGAGAGACTATGGACTCTGAAAAACAACCTGAGGGTTTTGAAGGGGCGGGGGGTGGGAGGTTGGGGGAACCAGGTGGTGGGTATTGGGGAGGGCACGGATTGCATGGAGCACTGGGTGTGGTGAAAAAACAATGAATACTGTTACGCTGAAAATAAATAAAAAATTAAAAAAAATGTTCATCATCACTAGCCATCAAAGAGATTCAAATTAAAACCACATTGAGATACCACCTTTCAGCAGTTAGAATGGCCAAAATTAACAAGACAGGAAACAACGTGTGTTGGAGAGGAGGTGGAGAAAGAGGAGCCCTTTTACACTGTTGGTGGGAATGCAAGTTGGTGCAGCCACTTTGGAAAACAGTGTGGAGATTCCTTAAGAAATTGAAAATGGAGCTTCCCTATCATCCTGCAATTGCACTATTGGGTATTTACCATAAAGATACAGATGTAGTGAAAAGAAGGGCCATCTGTACCACAGTGTTCATAGCAACAATGGCCACAGTCACCAAACTGTGGAAAGAACCAAGATGTCTTTCAACAGATGAATAGATAAAGAAGATATAGTCCATATATACAATGGAGTATTATGTCTTCATCATAAAGGATAAATATCCAACTTATGCATCAACGTGGACGGGATGGGAGGAGAGTATTCTGAGTGAAATAAGTCAAGCAGAGAGAGTCAATTATCATATAGTTTCACTTACTTGTGGAGTATAAGGAATAACACGGTCGATTTTGTGAGAAGGAGGAGAGAATTGGGGAAAATCTGAGGGGGAGATGAATCCTGAGAAACTGTGGACTCTGAGAAACAAACTGAGGGTTTTGGAGTGGGTAGGGAATGGGGGGTTAGGTGAGCCTGGTGGTGGGTATTCTGGAGGGCACGTATTTCATGGAGCACTGGGTGTGGTGCATAAACGATAGTTGAAACACTGAAAAAATAAAATAAAATTTGAAAAAAGAAGATATTGAAAAGAAATGAAAGGATGGAAAAATTCACCCTAGAAGAATGAATAAGATGTAGATCTCATTCCTAGGTTTTTAATCAATACAAATATAAATATGATGTCTGCACTAGAACTTAAAGTGATGATTTTAAATATACTAGCTGGACTTGAAAAAGACAGAAGACACTAAGAATTCCTTACTGCAGTCATATATGAACTAAAATTGAATCAGGCCCAAATTAAAAGCAAACAAACAAGCTCTAAAACCAAGACACAATCCCAAGTGGAGGCCATAAAAAATAAGAATGGATGGAGAGGAGCAAATTGGTGGTATACAAGATAAAATTATAGAAAATAATGACTGAGAAGATGTTGGAAACCAAGATAATGGCCTGCAAAGGTAGACTTAGGGAACTCGGGGTCTTATTAAAACATAATAATATTTGTATCATAAGAGTCTCTTCTGATAATGAACAGACAAAAAGAGGGGGATTAGGTTTGTTCCATAAGATGCAGAAGGACACAGACATCAAAATCCAGGAAGTACAGGGAACTCTTGTTAAATTCAACAAAAGCTGATGATCTCTAAAGCATATCATAGTCAAACTCATAAAATACAACACAGAGAAGGAAAGAATCCTGAAAGGAACTAGGAAACAAAAGAGCTTAACCTTTAGGTTAATTATAACACAACTCTGTAATGTGATGATCAGAATCAAATCCCACAGAGTCATCACATCCACATCTTCTGGAAAGTTTGAAAAATCATCGCCATTAAATTAAGGTTCCAGAAATTCTAGGAAACCCTGACTCCCTTGTACCAAGGTTCTCCTTGTGTGTGTCCACTGCATCATTTCACAGAACTCTGGGATAGTCAACTGGTTAGTCCTGTCTGTGGTAGGGAACATGTGACAAACCCACTCTGAACCTTATTGAAGGAACTTATCAGGTACTTTTTACAGCAAAAGGAGCCGAGAAACTCCAGAGGATCAGTGCTTGGGTTCATATGTCACTAATGTCTTCATCTGTTCCAGCTGCTGTAACAAGGTACACAGACTGAGTGACTTTCAACAACACACACTAATTTCTCATGGTTCTGTAGTCTCAGAAGTCCCAGGTCAAGGTGTAGACAGATTTGGTGTCTGGAGAGCAGAACATCTTACAGTGTCCTTTCCCTGTCACCTCACGTGGGGCCAGGAAGCAAGGATCTTTCCCAGTCCTGGTGTGTAAAGGCACTAATACCACCGTGAGATTGCCCTCTCCTGACATAAGTGCTTTCCTAAGACCCCTCCTCCTCTCCCATCACATTGTCATTAGGATTCCCCTGTGATGGTAGAGTTCACACACACCGAGCTGACAGCAACAACTAAAGGATCAATTAGTTATTCCCTGCAGGTGGAAGGCCCCTCCAATCCAGCATCTCAACCTGAGGATTCTCATGGATACAGTAGAGGCTTCTGGTCTCTGTGTGCACATAGGGGACCCAAGACCTTCAGAACCAGCTGGTGACCTTGGGGAGTGTACAGCCTCCACCCCAGATACTGGGTAGGACTCGGTCTATTTTATCATGATTCTATTACTTGTGCTTTTCCATGGATCATTCTTCCCATTTTCCAAGGATTCATTTTCTATTTAGAATGACCATTTCTCTTTTTGTTCTCACAGTTTTGAAACTTGTTTAGTGGATTTAGTCATCATGACATATGCGTTGATTATTGTCTGCTTGTTCCTTGAGCTTTGTTCATCGCTCTTCTCCTCTCATCCCACACATGGGATCTCTAACAAGAATGCAAACCTTTTGATGCAGGTAGGAGACTGACTCCCCAGAAGCCCCTCCCATAAGCAGTAGCCTGTCAAGACCACAGACACACAACAGACACCCTGAGCCAGTGTCCTTCCCTGGCTCTATTCAATCACTTATGACTTTCTGAGAGGCCTGCCCTCCACTCAACAGACTTGATGGTTAAGGTGATAACAGTTTTATATTCACATGTGTGTGTGATGTTCAGACTCTGTATCCACACAACACCCTGGTGCAGGTTTCCTCTTCTTTCTCACATTGTCATTAACATTGATACTGTGAGCATGGTTCGAGATAGAGACTCTACCAGGGCTGTTAGTTCTCTTGCTTTGGATTGCTGATTCTCATGGGTCCAGTAGAAGCTTCTGATCTCCGTGTGCACACAGGGGACACAAGACCTTCAGGACCAGCAGGTGACCTTGGGGAGTGGACAGCTTCCCTTGCAGACACTGGGTAGAACACAGTCCACTTCTATCATTGTATTTTTACTGTGGTGCTTCTATGGATTATTCCAATTTTCCAAGGATTCATACCACTTTCTACTTAGAATGGCCAGTTTCCTCTTTGGTTCTTTCAGTTTCACACATGTTTAGTGGAATTAGTCATGACATTATTGCCTGCTAGGTCCTTGACCTTCATTCCTGTCTCTTTTCTTGCCCCTCATAGGATGTCATCTGCACCTTTCCAAGAGCTTCCTGGTGTTACTGGTTTAACCGAGTAAAGTTGAGATACGTAGAGTATGTTAATGTTTGCCAGTTGTGTTGTCTTTTCTTCTGTCACATACAAAGGACAGAAACAGAAGCCAATTATATGAAAGTTAAATTAAAGCAAATGAATAGTCGAGAAGCAAAATTTAAAAATAAGGAATCGACTCCCTAACCCTATAAGCTATAAAACCTTAAAAATCTAAGGATTAGTTATGTTTCCCAGAATGAGTCACTTTATAGTAATAGGAGTTCAGGAATTTGGATTTGGTAGCTTGTTAACCATTCAGTTTCACAGAAGTGGTAATTAGTAAATCCCTGAATAATATCAGCTTTGTTTAATAGAAAAATCCTTCTGCGGTATGTTGTGAAGTTCAGGACAATGAACACAACCCCTGTTTGCAGTTATTTTTTAAGTTTTTATTTAAATTACAGTTATTTAACATAGGGCATATTTAGCAAGACCCAAACCTATGGAACCCACCTCCACCCGCCACCCCTCTGATAACTGTCAGTCTGTTATCTGTAGTGAAGAGTGCGTTTCTTGTTTTCTCTCTTTCTTCCCCCCCTTTCCTCATTTATTTTGTTTCTTAAATTCAACATATGAGTGAAATTATATTGTATTTGTCTTTCACTGACTAATACACTTAACATAAAATTCTCCAGCTCCTTCCAAATCATTGGAAACGTCAAGATTTCATTCTTTTGTATGAGTGAGTAACGCTTCACTCTCTCTGCATATACCACCTCTTCTGTATCATTCATCAGTGAGTGGACACGTGGGCTGTTTCCATAGTTTGGCTATTGTAAATAACGCTGCTGTTAATATAGGGGTGTGAGGTTCTCTGTGAACTAGTCTTTTTCTGCTCTTTGGGTAAATATCCAGTCATGTGATTGCTGGATCATAGTGCATTTCTACTTTTAAGTATTTGGGGAATTTACACCCTGTTTTCCAGAGTGGCTGCACACTGTACACTCCACATCCGATCAGGGAATTCTGCAGGGCCTCAGTTCTGAGGAAGTGGTATCAGGTCTCATTTAACAAGCCCAGCAGAGCAGACCTATTTAAAACTCCCACATTCTGGCTAAGGACCAAACACTGACCACTGCAGGCAAGGAGGGGCTCTGTAGACAACTGGCCTGGAGGTAATTTCTGCTAAAACAGAACAGCAGAGAACAAACAGTACACAGTACACACCAGTACACACCAGAGACCTCTCTGAGTCACCAAACCCTCAAAATAACTGCCCTTTGTAATACACAGAAGAAGGTAGAATCTTCGAGAAAATGACAAGATGGAGGAATTCAGTTTCAGGTGCAGTTCTGATCAACCTCAATTTAGGTTTTCTTAGATCAGTCCCTTTGACCCCACAGGGTGAGCAGAGGACTTGTGTTCTGTCTCCAGATCTAGTAGTTTCCATTCCTGAAAGGATCCTGTGCATCAAGAACACTGGCATCCAGCCAAACCATTCACAATGCAGCAGTATCCGTGCACTGGGATGCTGAGTGCTGCTGACAATATCCCTGCATTCTCATACTTATGGAGAACCTCTGACTTCCTGCTCGAAGTGCCTGTCTCATTGCTGACAAATGCTTTCTTCTTCTTGTGACTTGTTTTGTGAAATTATGTGCTTTGACCTCAGGTGACAACAGTCACTTACTGGAAAATGATATACTAATTGAACAACATTCAATGGGCTTTCTACATTAAAACAGTAGTTGTGTTCATAGGACCACTGGATCAGAGGAGGAAGGGAAATAAAGGTAAGATATTCTGAAATAAAACAGCAGAGTGCCTTTTGAGCCTCAATATATAAAGCACTGGCTTCTTATCACACGACCTTTGAAGCAAGAAAATATCAAAGATATTGAAAAAGGAAGACACATTTCTTGGTCCCCTTAGACAGTTGCGGTCACAGATGTTTCCATCCCCACACTACAGAGAGGCACAGACCTGCCTGATTCTACAAGTCTTGCACAGAAACCTTGAATTTCCATAGGAGTCAGTGTGCTTCTAGGTGAGATTAGCATTGGATCCCTGCTGTGTAACAGATTTTCTTTCTGAGTGGAGGCGAATATCCTCCAACCTGCTGAGAACCTGAAGAGAACAAAGGTGTAAAAATTAGGAAGTCACCCTTTTATTTCAATCTCATTGCCTGAACTACTCATCTCCTCTTGTTCTTTCCTACTCTTGGACTGAGCAATACACCAGGGAATCCCCTGGTTCTCCGGCCAACAGACTGAGAATGATTTACTCCACCATCCCCCACCAGCTTGTAGAGGACGGAGCCTGGGACTTCTCAGGCTCTCTTACCATGGGATCTAATTACATATGTTCTTTTTGCAGGCGAAATTTCAGCTGAAAATAAATAATAGTTCTACATTCTGCACATGCTTGTTGGCATGTGGTATTGTCAGCCTTTTTTTATTGTAGCCATTCTCAGTGCAGGTGTAGTGGTATCTTGTGAGGATGAACACACTGACATATGTAATTACCTCTTTCTAGAAGAATAGGACATTATGCTGATACATGTTCCTTGAAGAACTGCTAAGTTTAGTGCTATCATCATGGATATAGAGCAAGTAGGGGTGGAGATGGTCACCCCATGTCCCTTCCCATGTCCAGTTTGTGCCGCACAAGTTGTTAACAGCTGTGGCAAATGCCTATAGGCAAATCATAGTCTTGGACTTTAAAATTTTGGGGTAAAGCCCCACCATTATCTGCAGATCATGATTCTTCTTTTGAGAAATAGCTGGAATCCTCTTCCTGGATCTTAGGAACTAGAGGTTCAGGACTGAGTCACTAGGTTGCCATGGAAATTGAGCTGTCCATCTTGGAGTGGGTGTTATTTGAATGTCTGAGCCATAAAGTGGAGCATGTACAGTGATACTCCTCCAGCCGATGGAAGAAATGATGGTGTCTGAAGAGATCCTGAAGACACAAGCAAGTCACATGAAGTATTTTCCACATGCCCATGATCCCCAGACCTGCTATGCTGCTTTCTCTCTCCCAACCTGCACATTTGGCCTCACGGGGAGAGTCCTACAATTACCCCAGAGGGGAAGAAAAAGTTGAACCTGGTTCACATTTTTTTCTGTATGGTATTCAGACACCAGTTAAAGGTGGACCTCACTAGTCTTATCATATTCTCTACCTCCCTGGAGCACCTGTTTTATATGAGAGAAATTCCCTCATGAAGACAGGATTACAGCATTAATTCAGAGGCAACATCTTGCAAATTTGAGGTAGAGTTGAGATCCTTCTGGAATAAACATATTGGTCACCCTGCCAGACAATGGCCCAAGACAGCCTGAAGATTTGGCTGACAACACAGAGAATACATCATCGGTGTAGTATGAAAGCAGCTCTATATCCCAATTTTCAGGCTTTCCCAGTTATAGAAATGAGGACCTTGGCTATCATGCATACATCCTCCTTATTTTTCAAAAATATGGGCATGTCTTTGTTTTGTTCTCTCTCCGTTTTCTTTGCCATGTAAATTAAGATGTATTGACTTTCTAACATTGCACTTAAGAATTCTTAATTTTCCATCATAATATTTCAATTGAGGGGTATTAATGAGAAGAGAAAACACCACTGAAGATCTTCACCTCTTCTTCTGGGGAAGGGTTTACAGGGTTCTTGGTTGTATGCAGGATACTTGTATCATATATGGTGAAATTGTGACTGTGTTATTTTCTTTGTTTGCAGAATGATTGTGATTAAGGCAATGACTATGGAGGCCCAGTTTACAGGAAGTGGATGACTGATGGTTAAGTCAATGTGTCAAAGTGACAGGGACATGGGTGCCCAGATTAAACATTGTTTCTCTGGGGCTGTGTGAGGCTGTTTCTAGGAGACAGTGTTGATTTTATCCATGGTCTCTGTGTACGTGAGCATCATCCAATCCATTAAGGTTCTGAGTAGAATAAAAGGCTAAGGGAGAAGGAATTCCCTCATGTTTACTTCCTGTGTGCATGCTTGAGCAGGGACACTGGTCACCTCCTGCCCTTCGATGCACTTACAGCTTCAGGTCCCCAGGATCTCCAAATAGACCCCACTGAGAATCTGATAAGCCTTTCATCCCTGGCCATCCTGGGTCTCCACCTTGTGATAGTAGGTCATGGGACTTCTCAGACTCTTCAGTGATGTATGCCAATGGGCTATGGCTTCTGTTCCTCAGGAGAACTGTGACTAAAACATGGAGATTCTAGAATGTTCTTGTGGCTTACTGCAACTGATAAAATGTGTCAGGCATATGAAGGCCTAACAATCAAAGTTCTATGAAGTGTCATGCTGTGTGTTTGGGACAAGAGCTGGGTGAGGATAATAAGGATTGGAGAGATGATGAAAAGATCATGAGATCTAAGAAGGGAGAAACCCCTGGACCTTGGACACCGATGGGGGAAGACAGGTTCTGCTCATCCTGGGGGCGATTCTTAGAGCCTTGCAGAAGCAAGAGTGCAGGTGAGAATCTCAGGACAACGTCATCTTTTCAAAATACAGAGCAATAATGATGATTCTGTCAAAGGAACAGTCTAATGAATGAGTACATTTGAAGTGAAAAATTAAATTAAAATTAAATTAAAATTAAATTAATTTTTTGAAAGAATAATAAGATCGATAAACCATTGGCCACACTAATCCAAAAGAAAAGAGAGAAAGCCAAAATTAATAAAATTATGAATGAAAAGGGAGAGATCACAACTAACACCAAGGAAGTAGAAACAATCATCAGAAGTTATTATCAACAGTTATATGCCAATAAGCTAAGCAACCTAGATGAAATGGATGCATTCCTGGAAAACTATAAACTCCCCAAATTGAACCAGGAAGAAATTGACAACCTGAATAGACTGATATCTAGTCACGAGATTGAAGCAGTGATCAAAAACCCCCCAAAAAACAAGAGCCCAGGACCCGACGGATTCCCTGGGGAATTCTATCAAACTTTCAAAGAAGAAATAACACCTATTCTCCTGAAGCTGTTTCAAAAAATTGAAGCAGAAGGAAAACTTCCAGACTCTTTTTATGAAGCCAGCATTACCCTGATCCCCAAACCAGGCAAAGACCCTACCAAAAAGGAGAATTTCAGACCAATATCCCCGATGAATATGGATGCCAAGATTCTCAACAAGATCCTAGCAAACAGGATCCAACAGCACATTAAAAAGATTATCCACCATGACCAGGTGGGATTCATCCCTGGGTTACAAGGAGGGTTCAACATTCGCAAATCAATCAATGTGATAGAACAAATCAGTAAGAGAAGAGAGAAGAACCACATGGTCCTCTCAATTGATGCAGAAAACGCATTTGACAAAATCCAGCATCCGTTCCTGATTAAAACGCTTCAAAGTATAGGGATAGAGGGAACATTCCTGAACTTCATCAAAGCTATCTATGAAAGACCCACAGCAAATATCATCCTCAATGGGAAAAAGATTGCAGCCTTCGCATTGAGATCAGGAACACAACAAGGATGCCCACTCTCACCACTCTTGTTCCACATAGTATTAGAAGTCCTAGGAACAGCAATCAGACAACAAAGAGAATTAAAAATGTATCCAAATTGGTGAGGAAGAAGTCAAACTCTCTCTCTTCGCAGATGACATGATTCTTTATATGGAAAACCCGAAAGACTCTGCCCCCAAACTACTAGAACTCATACAGCAATTCAGTAATGCGGCAGGATAGAAAGTCAATGTCCAGAAATCAGTGGCTTCCTTATACACTAACAATGAAAATACAGAAAGGGAAATTACAGAATCGATTCCATTTACGATAGCACCAAGAACCATAAGATACCTGGGAATAAACCTAACCAAAGAGGTTAAAGATCTGTACTCGAGGAACTACAGAACACTCCTAAAAGAAATTGAAGAAGACACAAAAAGATGGAAGACCATTCCATGCTCTTGAATCGGAAGAATAAACATCGTTAAAATGTCTATACTGCCCAGAGCAATCTATAATTTTAATGCCATTCCGATCAAAATTCCACCAGTATTTTTCAAAGAGCTGGCGCAAATAATACTAAAATTTGTATGGAATCAGAAGAGACCCCGAATTGCTAAGGAAATGTTGAAAAGCAAAAATAAAACTGGTGGCATCACGTTACCTGATTTCAAGCTTTACTACAAAGCTGTGATCACCAAGACAGCATGGTACTGGCATAAAAACAGACACACGGACCAGTGGAACAGAGTAGAGAGCCCAGATATGGACCCTCAACTCTATGGTCAAATCATCTTCAACAAAACAGGAAAAAATATCCAGTGGAAAAAAGACAGTCTCTTCAATAAATGGTGCTGTGAAAACTGGACAGCTATATGTAGAAGAATGAAACTTGACCATTCTCTTACACCGTACACAAAGATAAACTCGAAATGGATAAAAGAGCTCAATGTGAGACAGGAATCCATCAGAATCCTCAAGGAGAACATAGGGAGTAACCTCTTTGATATCAGCCACAGCAACTTCTTTCAAGATATGTCTCCAAAGGCGAAGGAAACAAAGGCAAAGATAAACTTTTGGGACTTCATCAAGATCAAAAGCTTCTGCACAGCAAAAGAAACAGTCAACAAAACAAAGAGGCAACCCACGGAATGGGAGAAGATATTTGCAAATGACAGTCCAGATAAAAGGTTGATATCCAGGATCTATAAAGAACTCCTCAAACTCAACACACACAAAACAGATAATCATATTTAAAAATGGGCAGAAGATATGAACAGACACTTCTCCAATGAAGACATACAAATGGCTACCAGACACATGAAAAAATGTTCATCATCACTAGCCATCAGGGAGATTCCAATCAAAACCACATTGAGATACCACCTTCCACCAGTTAGAATGGCCAAAATTAGCAAGACAGGAAACAACGTGTGTCAGAGAGGATGTGGAGAAAGGGGAACCCTTTTACACTGTTGGTGGGAATGCAAACTGGTGCAGCCACTTTGGAGAACAGTGTGGAGATTCCTCAGGAAATTAAAAATAGAGCTTCCCTATGACCCTGCAATTGCACTGCTGGGTATTTACCCCAAAGATACAGATGTAGTGAAAAGAAGGGCCATCTGTACCCCAGTGTTTATAGCAGCAATGGCCACGGTCGCCAAACTGTGGAAAGAACCAAGATGCCCTTCGATGGATGAATGGATAAGGAAGATGTGGTCCATATACACTATGGAGTATGATGCCTCCATCAGAAAGGACAAATACCCAACTTTTGTAGCAACATGGACCGGACTGGAAGAGATTATGCTGAGTGAAATAAGTCAAGCAGAGAGAGTCAAGTATCATATGGTTTCACTTATTGGTGGAGCATAACAAATAATATAGAGGACAAGGGTAGATGGAGAGGAGAAGGGAGTCGAGGGAAATTGGAAGGGGAGGTGAACCATGAGAGACTACGGGCTCTGAAAAACAACCTGAGAGTTTTGAAGGGGCGGGGGGTGGGAGGTTGGGGGATCCAGGTGGTGGGTATTAGGGAGGGCACAGATTGCATGGAGCACTGGGTGTGGTGAGAAAACAATGAATACTGTTACGCTGAAAATAAATAAAAAATTTAATTAAAAAAACTCAATATTAAAAAAATAAAATAAATATTTAATATTATTACTTCGTTAAAAATATTTAATAAATATGGGCGCCTGGGTGGCTCATGGGTTGGAGCCTCTGCCTTTGGCTCGGGTCGTGATCCCGGGGTCCTGGGATCGAGACCCGCATAGGGCTCCCTGCTCATCAGTGAGCCTGCTTCCCTTCCTCTCTCTCTGCCTGCCTCTCTGCCTGCCTGTGATCTCTGTCTGTGAAATTAAATAAAATCTTAAAAAAAATTTTAATAAATAGACTACCCTAGAGATTTTTTAAACTATGCATTTATTTGTCATTATATGGTAAAATCCAATTCCTTTATAGATAGAAATATCAATAAATATTCATAAAATCTGGAAGGATAAGAGGAAATAGTTGCACATTATTATTTCTTTGGAATATATATTTTTCATTTTTTATTTTCAGAGAACATGTAAAATATATTTCAGTGTAAAAATTATTTCACCTTGAAACTCAATGATTATAACATACAATACTAATAAAATATCAGAACCTGTACAAATCCACATCCCGCGAGCCCAGTACATACTTTTCTAGCTGAGAAGGAAAATAATTCACCTTCTCCACCAGCAGCTAGACCTACCCTGTATTGGGTGGGCCCTGAGCGCCCCCTGGTGTCCTGAGTGCCCCCTAGTGATCCGAGCTCCCCCTGGTGACTCGAGCGCCCCCTGGTGTCCTCACTTCCTGCAGCCCAACCTCTCCTGTGTCCCTGCAGGGAGGTTTGGGTCTGGGCTCACTGACATGCCCTCACTATGTCTCTACACAGTACTACAGGGCCAGGACCTTGGTGGCACTGAGATCAGTCGCTGCAAGAACTCGTTCTTGGATGTGACTCTGGAGATGGACACGTGGCTCTTGTTGGATGGGCTGTCGTGTGTGCTTTATCTATGATTTATAAACCAGTTCACTGCACCCAGTCACCTGGGGTTGGTGGATTCAGTTCCACCAGAAATTACTGCATGACACGGAGAATCCAGAGACAACATTGGTGAGGTGCAGGGACTGTGAGCCCCTCACCAGTCATGAGCCTGACTCCTGAAGCAGCACCTTGTACAGGACACCTGGGCACAAGGCCGAGTCACTCACAACACTCACAACCATCCCAATGGTGCCATGTATGACATCTGGACCATCTCCTTGAGGAGCTGTTACCAGACACAGAGAAGGGCCTGGAACTCATTTTCCTCCAGACCACAGCTCTGCCTTCCCCAGAGACCTCACCCTGTCTGAAGAGAGTTGTGAGCTCCCACGTCCGAGAGTGAATTTTACCCTAGAGGTTGAGGAGAAGTTTGCATGTGTGGGAGGGAGCCTGTCCTTGGAAGTCGACAGGGCACAGTCAGGACCTCCAGGACCTTCCAGGACCACCTGTGGGTATCTCCTTGTTGAACTCACAAGGCATGTTGTTCTGGGATGGGTGAGCCCTTGGTCTATGAGCTGTGTTGAAAGCAGGTCAATAGATGGTCTCACTTTTTGAGCATAAGAATAAATGTTGAATAAACGAGTAATTCAAAATTCATTTTTCAAGAAGATATTTAATGGGATCCACACTTTGTAGCAACAGCTTTCCAAATGAACAACTACTTGCACAGCATGGGTGCATCTAGAGACCTTTGATCCTAATGGTCTCTGCTGATGGGCTTTGTCTGCCAAGACGTCTGCAAAACATGTAAGTGATATCTTTGTCCTCAGGTGCATGGACACCAACACAAGGCACCTACTCTGTTCCTATGTTTGGAGGGTGCCTCCCTTGTCCTGAGAAATCCACCTCACACAGGGGCTTGTTATCTCTGGGAGGAGGATCTTGCTTTAAAGAAAAGTGGGTAACTTTTCTCTTAAGCAGCACAGAGATGATCATTAATTCAGGCATGGAGTTAATGACACTCAAATACTACCGTGAAGGACGTGGTGTTAATGACCTGGAGATTATTAGGATCTAAACATTAGAGGTCTAATAAGAGATTGTGGGGCTTATGTTCATATTCCTGAAAGACCTGCAGCAAGAGGATAAATGCTGAGATGGATGAATAGACTCCAAATAGAGTTCAGATGAGCATAGAACAGATAGATGACAGATGGATACTTAGATAAGTTTATATTATTTTAAAAGACACTAGGGAGGAATTGTATCATTATGGACACATCAATGGAATGTCCATAATTTTCAATGTTTTTAAAACCATATTTTCATGGTGAAAGAATATTTTGGTGTCAACGTTCGGTTGACACCCAAGTAAGGGTATGTGTTAGTTTTTTTAATGAATAAGCACAGTTTCCACTTAGGGTGGTGATGCCTCCTTGTAGATATTGGTTGTTGTGTAATTTTGTCTAAGCTCTGGAGCAGATCTTCCCCTATAACAGCCCACGCAATATGCCTTTGAATCCTAAATCATTACATAAGCAGGATCACATCTTTAAATGGAGAGGACGTAAATAAGGTCATTTGTGTTATTTGGCATCTTGTAGTGACTGAATCAACAAAGACCAGGGGTACCTGAACCATTTCCCCAGAGTGTGAGGTTATAAGGGAAATTGAGACTCAGAGGCAGGAAAACAGAGGAGCCCTAAGCATGGATTTGTTCGCAGCAACAGACACTGCAGAGCCCTACAGGAACCTGTCACTTCCCAGGCTCTCTCTGCACCTGCATCTGGGGCTGGGACTCGGGGTCAGAGGGCCCTGAGGGCTCCAAGTAACCAGATTCCCCCTCTCCTCCAGAGACACTACCTGTCATCCCATGGTCTTACTTCCCAGGGTGTCCTGAGCTCTGGGATGGGCACTGACATATTGTTTCCAGAGTGGCTGCACCAGGTCGAATTCCCACCAACAATGCAAGAGGGCTCCCCTTTCGCTGCATCCTTGCCAACATTTGTTGTTTCCTGTCTTGTCATTGTAGCCATTCTCACCTGTGTTGTGGTATCATATTGTGGTTTTGATTTGTATTTCCCTGATGCTGAATGATGTGGAGCATTTTTTCATGTGTCTGTTGGCCATTTGTATGTCTTCTTTGGAGAAATGTTTGTTCTTGTGTTCTCCCCATTTCTTGACTGGATTAATTGATTTTTGGGTGTTGAGTTTGGTAAGTTCTTTGTAGATTTTAGGTATTAATCCTTTTTTTATTAAGTTCAACTGTCTAATGTATAGTACATCTTTAGTTGTTGTTGTTTTTTTTTATATGATTGGTTTTTGATGTAGTGGTCAACAATTAACTAGTTGCATTAACCACCAATGCCCATTAGATCATGTGCCCTCCTTAATATCCATCACCCTGTTACCCCATCTCCCCATCTCCCTCCCTTCTGAACCCTCAACATGTTACTCCGTGTCCAGAGTCTCTCATGGATTGTCTCACTCTCTGATTTCTTCCCATTCAGTTTTCCCTCTCTTCCCCTATGATCCTCTGCATTATTCCTTATATTCCACATATGAGGGAAACCATGTGCTAATTATGTTTCTCTGCCTGACTCATTTCACTTAGAATAATGTCCTCCAGTTCCATCCATGTTGATGCCAATGTTAGGTATTCGTCCTTTCTGGAGGCTGAGCAATATTCCGCTGTATATATGAACCTTCTTTATCCATTCCTCTGTTGAAGGACATCTGAGCTCCTGACACAGTTTGGCTCTTGTAGACATTGCTGCTGTGAACATTGGGGTGCATGTGTCCCTTCTTTTCACTACACCTGTACTATGGGGTAAGTGCCTAGTAGTGGAATTGCTGGGTTGTAGGGTAGGTCTATTTTTAACGTCTTGAGGAAACTCCATACTGTTTTCCAGAGTAGCTGTACCAGCTCACATTCCCAGTAACAGTGTGAGAAGTTTGCCCTTTCTTTGCATCCTTGCCAACTAATGTTTCCTGACTCAATAATTTTAGCCCTTCTGACTAGGGTGAGGTGGTATCTCATTGTTGTTTTGATTTCTTTTTTCCTGATGTCAAGTGATATTGAACAGTTTTTCTTGCATCTGTTAGCCATTTCTCTGTCTTCTGGGGAGAAATATCTATTTGTGTATTCTACCCATTTCCTGCCTGGATTATTTGGGTGTTTTAAGGTGTTGAGTTTGTTAAGTTCTTTATAGATCTTGGATATTAACCCTTTATCTATAAGGCATTTACAAATATCTTCTCTCCCTCTGAGGTTGCCTTTTAGCTTTGTAAACTGTTTCTGTTGCTGGGCAGCTCTTTATCCTGATGAAGTCCCAATCGTTCATTGTTCCTTTGTTTGTCTTGCCTTTGGAAATGTGACTGTCAAGAAGTCCCTGTGGCTGAGATCAAAGTGGTTGCTGTGTGCATTCGTCTCTAAGACTTTGACGAATTCTTGACTCAAATTTTGGTTTTTCATCCATTTTGAGTTCACCTCTGTGTGTGGTGTAAGAGAATGGTCCAGTTTCATTCTTCTGCATGTTGCTGTCAAACTTTCTCAAACCATCTACTGAAGGGACTTTTTTCCGTTGGATATTTTTTCCTGCTTTATTGAGAATGGAAAAACATGGAATGTTTTTTTCCATTTCTTTATGTCTTTCTCAAATTGTTTCATAGATATTCTGTAGTTTATAGAGTACAGATCTTTTACCCCTTTGTTTAGGTTTATTCCTAGTTTTTTTTTTTTTTTTTTTTTGGTACAAATGTCAAGGGGATCAATTGCTTGATTTCCCTTCTTCTGCCTCATTGTTAGTGTATAGAAATGCAGTTGACTTCTGTTTATTGATCGTATATCCTGTCACTTTGCTGAATTGCTGATCAGTTCTAGTAATTTTTTGGCCAGAAGTTTTTGGGATTTCTATATTGAGTTTCATGTCTTCTGTGAAGCATGAGAGTTTGACTTCTTCTTTCCCATTTTGGATGCCTTTTATTTCTTTTTGTTTTCTGATTGCTGAGGCTAGTCTTCCAGTACTGCCTTGAAGAATAGTGGTGAGAGTGGACATCCTTGTCGTGTTCCAGATCTCAGTGGACAGTCCCCATCATTTCCTTCTTAGAAGAGAATAATTTTAGAACCAAGGACACCTTCAGTTTGAAAGTGAGGGAATGGAGAACTATGGATCTTGCCAGTGGACGTGAAAAGAAAGCTGGGGTAGCCTTCCTTATATCAGACAAATAGTGTTTAATCCAATGATAGTAATAAGAGATGAAGAAGGGCGCTATATCATAATAAAAGTGTTTAGCCAACAAGAAGTTCTATACATTTTAGATATTTATGCCCCTAACTTGGGAGCAGTCAAGCATATAAGCTCATTAATATCAAAATGCAGAAACACATTGGTAATAGTACAATCATAGTAGGGATATTTAACACCCTACTCACAGCAATGAACAGATCATCTAAACAAAGATCAATAAGGAAACAAGGACTTTTCTATAATTATGTTCAATTATTCAACTTATGGTATATCATTAGTTTTTTTTTTATACTTAAAAATTTTTTTAAATTTATTTTCAACGTAACAGTATTCATTGTTTTTCACTACACCCAGTGCTCCATGCAATCCATGCCCTCCCTAATACCCACCACCTGGTTCCCCCAACCTCCCACCCCCTGCCCCTTCAAAACCCTCAGGTTGTTTTTCAGAGTCCATAGTCTCTCATGGTTCACCTCCCCTTCCAATGTCCCTCAACTCCCTTCTCCTCTCCATCTCCCCTTGTCCTCCATGTTATTTGTTATGCTCCACAAATAAGTGAAACCAATGATACTTGACTCTCTCTGCTTGACTTATTTCACTCAGCATAATCTCTTCCAGTCCCGTCCATGTTGCTACAAAAGTTGGGTATTCGTCCTTTCTGATGGAGGCATAATACTCCATAGTGTATATGGACCACATCTTCCTTATCCATTCTTCCGTTGAAGGGCATCTTGGTTCTTTCCACAGTTTGGCAACTGTGACCATTGATGCTATGAACATTGGGGTACAGATGGCCCTTCTTTTTACTTCATCTGTATCTTTGGGGTAAATACCCAGCAGTGCAATTGCAGGGTCATAGGGAAGCTCTATTTTTAATTTCCTGAGGAATCTCCACACTGTTCTCCAAAGTGGCTGCACCAGTTTGCATTCCCACCAACAGTGTAAGAGGGTTCCCCTTTCTCCACATCCTCTCCAACACACGTTGTTTACTTTCTCATTAATTTTGGCCATTCTAGCTGGTGACAGTTGTTATCTTCATGTTGTTTTGATTTGAATCTCCCTGATGGCTTGTGATGATGAACATTTTTTCATGTGTCTGGTAGCCATTTGTATGTCTTCATTGGAGACGTGTCTGTTCATGTCTCCTGTCCATTTTTTGACATGATTATCTGTTTTGTGTGTGTTGAGTTTGAGGTCTTCTTCATAGACCTTGAATATCAGCCCTTTGTCTGTAGTGTTGTTTGCGAATATCTTCTCCCATTCCGTGGGTTGCCTCTTTGTTTTGTTGACTGTTTCCTTTGCTATGCAGAAGGCTTTGATCCTGATGAAGTCCCAAATGTTCATTTTGGCTTTTGTTTCCTTTGTCTTTGGAGACATATCTTTTTAGTTGTTGTTGTTTGTTTGTTTGTTTTGTTTTGTTTTACTTTTTTAAAATTTCTTTTCAGCGTAACAATATTCATTGTTAGGCATCACATCCAGTGCTCCATGCAATACGTACCCTCCTTAATACCCTCCACCTGGCTCCCCCAACCCCCACCCCTTCAAAACCCTCAGGTTGTTTCTCAGAGTCCATAATCTCTCACGGTTCACCTCCCCTTCTAGTTTCCCTCAACTCCCTTCTCCTCTCCATCTCCCCTTGTCCTCCATGTTATTTGTTATGCTCCACAAGTAAGTGAAACCAATGATACTTGACTCTCTCTGCTTGACTTATTTCACTCAGCATAATCTCTTCCAGTCCCGTCCATGGTGATACAAAAGTTGGGTATTCGTCCTTTCTGATGGGGGCATAATACTCCATAGTGTAAATGGACCACATCTTCCTTATTCGTCCATTGGAGGGCATCTTGGTTCTTTCCACAGTTTGGCGACTGTAACCATTGCTGCTATAAACATTGGGGTACAGATGGCCCTTCTTTTCACTCCATCTGTATCTTTGGGGTAAATATCCAGTAGTGCAATGGCAGTGTCATACGGAAGCTCTATTTTTAATTTCTTGAGGGATCTCCACACTGTTTGGAGACATATCTTGAAAGAAGTTGCTGTGGCCGATATCAAAGAGCTTACTGCTTATGTTCTCCTCTATGTTCTGATGGATTTCTGCCTTTCGTTGAGGTCTTTCATCCATTTCAAGTTTATCTTTGTGTACGGTGTAAGAGAATGGTCGAGTTTCATTTCTTCATATAGCTGTCCAATTTTCCCAGCAACATTTATTGAAGAGACTTTTTTCCTGCTTTGTCGATGATTAGTTGACCACAAAGTTGAGGGTCCATATCTGGGCTCTCTATTCTCTTCCACTGGTCTATGTGTCTGTTTTTGTGCCAGTACCATGCTGTCTTGGTGATCACAACTTTGTAGTAAAGCTTGAAATCAGGAAACATGATGCCCTCAGTTTTGTTTTTATTTTTCAACATTTCCTTTACAATTTAGCATCCCTTCTGTTTTCAAAGTTTAGGATTGTTTGCTCCACCCTTTTGAAAAATGCCGGTGGAATTTTGATCAGAATGGCATTGAAAGTATAGATTGCTCTAGTCAATCTATGCCCTAAAATGTCAAATTTTTGACATTTTCACAATGTTTATTCTTCCGATCCATGAGCATGGAATGGTCCTCCATCTTTTTGTGTCTTACAGAATCCCCTTTAATATTTCTTGCAGGTCTGTCCTGGTGGTCACATAATCTTTCCATTTCTGCCTGCTCTGAAAGCTCTTTATCTCTCCATCCCTTCTGAATGACAGTCCGGCTGAATAAAGTGTTCTTGGCTGCACGGTCTTTCCATTTATACCCTGTATCTATCCTACTATCCCTTTTGGCTTCTCTGGTTTCTGTGGGCAGTTCTGATGTTATTCTGATCTTCCTCCCTCTGTATGTGAGAAAACTCTTCCCCCTTTCTGCTCTAAGGATATCTTCCCTGGCTCTATGATTCACATGCTTCACTATTTCGTGCCAGGGTGTTGATCTATTTTTATTGATTTTTGGAGGGGACCTCTCTGTCTCTTGGTCTCAAATGCTTGTTTCTTTCTCCAGAATAGGGAGGTTCTCAGTAAGGACTTATTCAAATATACCTTCTAGTCCCCTCTGTCTCTCCATCCCCTTGGGGATCCCAGGAATTCTGACTTTGAGCCTTTCATGGCATTGTTCTCCCTAAGTCTAATCTCATGTGCCACTAGCTGCGTACCCTTGTCTTGTTCAGTTTCCTTCTTTTGTTTCAGCTTATCTTGTAGGTCAGTAATTGTTCTTCTGTCTCATTTACCCTGGCTGTTAGAGAATCCAGTTTAGGCTGTATTTCATTCATAACACTTTTAAACTCAGCCTGATTAGATCTCATTTCTGTCCTTGGAGATTCTATATTGTCATTAATGTTTTTTTTCGATCCTAGCTATTGACGTCACGATTGCTATCCTGAACTCTGTGTCTGACATCTTGGTTATATCCGAATCCATTAGTTCTGTGGCAGAGGATGTTGCCTGTTGTTATTTTTTTTTTGTTGTTGGAATTTGTTATTTTTTTTTTTGTTGGAATTTCCTCCTCCTAGTCATCTTGTCCGTGGATGGTGGAGTGAATGGATCAAGTCAAAAATATCAGCCATGACCCAAGCAGGATGCACCCTAACAATATCCACAGTGGTCGGAAGCCACCATTGAAAAAACGAAGGCAAACAAAAAACAAGAATAAAATAAAAAAATTGAAAAGAGGAGGAAGGGCAAGATGACAGAGAAGTAGGAGACCCTCTTTCATCCGGTCCCCTAAAGTGAGCTAAGTATCTACCAAAGCACCGTGAGCATCCATGAAATCAGCCTGAGGAGTAGGATTGTATACTTCTGGATGTCTATGGGGCAGAAGACACCAGTTGAGAAGTAAAGCGCAGTGGGAATGCTCAGACTGATACTGGAGGATAAACAGAAGGGGGAGGGAGGCACCAGAAGCAATCCCTGTAGTTGGAGACCAGCATTAACTTGGAGTCTGGTTAAAAGCACTCAAAAAGAGCAAAAGATCTTAAGGGACAACTTGGATTCAGGCAGTCATGGGCATGGGCCTAAGCCCACGGACCAGGACGGCCACTGTTGGTGACCACCCATGCCAGAGAGAGTGTAACTGAGCCTCCAGTTCCTGGTCCCTGAGCCCCTGGCTGTGCGCTGCTTGCAGTACCGCTCAGCTGGCGCACTCCCACTTGTGCATTAGGGAGTCTGCTGTGGGCGCCACCCCGAACTCTCTAGAACCACACCCTTTTGTGCTCTGCCCACACTGCATGACCGGGGTCTTACTGCACTCCTTGCCCATGCTTGAGAGAGCTTGGTGTGAGCATTAGCCAGTGGTCTCTAGGATCAGCCAAGGCTCTGAATTCTCCCAGCCCATGCCTGAAGAAACTCGGAGAGGTCTCTGGTCGGGATCTCTCCATGGCGGCAGACTTCTGGGACCTGGATGACTGAGTGGTGTGGGCAGTCTTGGCAAAGGCAGCGACCAAAAATGGGCTCCCCGGACCAATATCACTCACAGTTTTAGTGGCATGGGGATGCAGAGACAAGCGGGCACTTTGGGCGACCCCTGAGACAGTGGCTGGGGGCCCACACTGCCCACACCATGAATTTGCGCTGTTCAGTGGTTTGCCAAAGGGGGAGTGTGTGTTCTGAATCACCCAGAGGGGAACAGACTGAGGTCTCTCTATGAGGCGGAGGTCTGGGTGCATTTTGCTTTCCACTAAACTTCCAAAAAGCTGCAAAAAGCAAAACCTCCAAAATACAAAAGCCTGAAGAACCGGATTCCACAGAGCCCAGCCCCTAGATAGGGGCAGGACGACTCAACCCAAGCAAGACTGACTGAAATACAGTGCAGCGGGCCCCTCCCCCGGAATGCAAGCCAAAACAAGAACTAGAGGACAACCACCACAAGGTCCCCATATTACTGTAATACCCCAACATCAGGGGAAAACAATATATTAAGCTTCCACTATGGCCCTAAAATCTATTTCATAGATACAACTCTAAAAAAAAATTCATTCTTGCTATTCTTGTTCTTTTAATTTCTTTAACCTACTTACCATTACAACTAGAGGTTTAATACAACATATTCCATAATAACCTTTTCACTAGAACTTTTTTCATACATATACCTGTGTTTTTCTTTTTCTTTAATTTTTTAAATTCATATAGATATAAGCTTCAAGGTAATCCTTTTTCCTTATTCAATACTATCCTTATGTATAAACCAGTTTTAATCCCCCTTTATCTCAGGAAAGTTGAATCCTTTAACAAAGATATCAAGATACACCCAGCAAGAATCAAAATACCCATCCTCGTCCACATAGAGGACTTACAACTACCTTCCCATCTTTTTCTTCTATCAGTGTTTCTGTATTTGTTTTTGTTCTGGTATTATATAAACCTTATTCTTGGGGTTCATTTTGGCTGGGTTCTTTTTTTTTACTTGTCGTTTACTTTTGTCAGTCATTTTGTTTGTCTGTTTTTGTTTACATACCTTATAAATCTTACTTTTGTTGCTCATTCTGGCTGGATTTATCTTTTTTTCTCTCTATCTCTCTCTTTTTTTCTTTCTTTTTGGTGGTGACTTCTGATTGCTCTGAAGCATTCCAGGATGCACCTTGGCTGGATCATGTTTGATACATTCAGCTCTACACCCCCTCAAAAACCTCTCACCAAAATGACTAGGAGGAGGAACACCCAACAGAGCAAAAATTCAGAGACTGTTTCCTCCCCATCAGAACTACTGGATATGGACATAAACAGTATGTCAGAAAGGGAATTCAGGGCGCGCCTGGGTGGCTCAGTGGGTTAATCCTCTGCCTTTGGCTCAGGTCATGACTGGGATCAAGCCCTGCATTGGGCTCTCTGCTCGGTGGTGAGCCTGCCTCTCCCCTCTCTCTGCCTGTCTTTCTGCCTACTTGTGATTTCTCTCTCTGTCAAATAAATAAAATCCTTAAAAAATAAAGAAAGGGAATTTAGCATAACAATTATCCAGGCAATGGCTAGGTTGGAGAAAACCATTAGTGACAACATAGAATCTCTAAGGGCAGAAGTGAGAGCCACCAGGGCAGAAGTTAAAAATGTAATCAATGAGATCCAATCTAATCTAAATACTCTAACAGCTAGGGTAACTGAGGCAGAAGGTAGAATTAGTGATCTAGAGGACAAACTGATAGAGAAAAGGGATCAGGAGGAGGGCTGGGACAAACAGCTTAGAAGCCTTGAAAACAGAATCAGGAAATAAATGATGCCATGAATTGTTCCAACGTCAGAATTATTGGGATCCCTGAGCGGGTGGAGAAAGAGAGAAGACTAGAATATATAGTTGAACAAATTCTGGATGACAACTTTCCCAGTATGGGGAAGGGAACAAGAGTTCAAGTCTCAAGGCAGAACGAACAACCCTGCACGCCCCCCACCCCCATGATCAACTAATATAGAAAGACCTCAATGCACTTTATTGTGCAACTGAAGAATCATAATTTTAGATAAGAGCTTCTGAGGGCATCTAGGGGGAAAAGATTTCTCAGGCACCGAGGAAGGTCCATTAGAATAAAATGAAACCTGTCCACAGAAACCTGGCAAGCCAGAAAGCGCTGGCAAGACGTATTCAGTGCCCTAAATGAACATAGCATGCAGCCAAGAATACTTTATCCAGCAAGACTGACATTCAAAATGGATGGAGAGATAAAGAGCTTCCAAGACTGGCAAGGTTTAAAAGAGTATGTGACCACCAAGCCAGCACTACAAGAAATATTAAGGGGTGTTTTATAAAAGAAGAAAGAACCCAAGAGTGCCATAGAATATAAATTTAGGGAGAGAACCTATAGAAACAAAAACTTCACAGGTAACACGATGTCAATAACGTATCTCTCAGTAAACACTCTCAATGTGAATGGTCTGAATGTTCCAAAAAAATGGCACCGGGTTGCAGATTGGTTAAAATGACAGGACCCATCCATATGTTGTCTACAAGAGACCCATTTCGAACCTAAAGATACACCCAGACTGAAAGTGAAAGGATGGAGAAGCATGTTTCAAGCCAATAGGCCTCAAAAGAAAGCTGGGGTAGCTATTCTCATATCAGAGAAATTAGATTTTAAACTAAAGATGGTAGTCAGAGATACAGAAGGACACTACCTCATTCTTAAAGGGTCTATCCACCAAGAATATCAAACAATTGTAAATATTTATGCCGTCAATATGGGAGCATCCAACTACATAAGACAACTGTTAAGCTAAAGAGTCATATTGATATGAATACATTAGTAGCGGATCTTAACATGCCAATCTCAGTAGTAGGCAGATCATTCAAGCAGAAAATCAATAAAGAAACAAGAGCATTGAATGACACATTGGACCAGATGGACCTCATCGATATAAACAGAACATTCCACCCTCAAACAACAGAACACTCATTCTTCTCGAGTGCACATAGAACTTTCTCCAGAATAGACCACATACTGGGTCACAAATCAGGGCTCAACTAATACCAAACGTTTGAGACTATTCCCTGTATATTCTCAGACCACAATGCTTTGAAACTGGAGCTCAATTGCAAGGAAAAGTTCAGAAGGAACTCAAACACCTGGAAAGACCACCTTGCTTAAGAATGCTTGGACCAGAAGATGGCGGGGAAGTAGGAGGAGGCGCCTTTTCAACCTGCACCCTAAAGTGAGCTGATTACCTACCAAAGAACTCCGATCACCCATGAAATCAGCCTGAGATCAGAATTATACACGTCTGGATCTCTACGGGGGCCAGAAGACGCCAGTGGGCAGGTAAAGTGGAGTGGGAACGTCGGACTGATATCGGAAGATAAACAAAAGGGGGAGGGAGCCACCAGAGGCGACCGACTGGAAAATAATACCCCAATACGAGAGTGCCCGGCATCTGGGGACCAGCATTAACTTGGAGTCTGGTTGAAAGCACTCAAAAGAGCAAAGACTCGCGCGGGGAAATTGTGGGAATCGGGGCGGATAGGGATAGGGGCTTAAATCCCCAGACCCAGGACAGCATCCCCTGGCACTGAGCCGGAGAGTGCGGCGGAGAAACCTGGTCTTTGTCCCGGAGCCGCCAGTGCGCCCGAGAACGGGTGAAGTCCGGCTCCTGTGAGGGGCTGGGGCCACGCCAGACGGCAGAATGCGCACCTTCCTGGAGATGCGCGCGTGCCTCAACCTCCCCTGAGAGAGGTGCACGAACGCCCAGCCTGGTGTTCTGGGACCCACGCGGTGATAGACCCACGCGGCGATAGAGCCAATAGAGCTGGAGGCGCCGCGCCCCAAACCATCCCCTGGGAGAGGTGCGCGCAAGACCTGAGCTCTCAGCCCCAGCCAGCGGGAAAATCTCAGTGTGCGATCCCTGCTTGGAACGTCTCTGGCGGTCTGGAGCTGCCCAGACAGCCACAGCTGCCTTGGTTTTGCGTACAAGCAGGAGATCCTGCGTCCCCAGGGACCGTGACTCAGAACCTGCTCTGCCAGCGGCCCAGCAGCTGCAGCACCTGCAGGGGAGCAGACTGAGGCTTCTCTCTGAGAGGGAGGTTGGGGTGCAGTTTTCTTTCCTCTAAACCTCCAAAAACCATCAAAAGCTGTCAAGGCGAGAGAAAAGAAGTGAACAAACATAAAAACCTCCAGAGAACAAAAACCTGAAAAAAAAACGTTTTTCTCAGAGCCCACCCCCTTGAGGGGGTTGGGAGGACTTAACTCAGGGAACATCATTGACTGAAAACCCACGTGGCAGCCCCCTCCCCCAGAAAACAAATCAGGAAAAAAAAAAAAAAGACTACAAGAGAACAACCACCACTACTTCATAGATACAACTTTTATTTTTAATTCTTTCCCACTATTCTGGTTCATTTTTTTTCTTTTTTTATATAGATAATTTTTAACCTATTTACCATCACAGTGAGATGTCCAGTACATCAAATTCCATAATAAACTTCTAACCTGAATTTTTTGATACATACACATGTGTTTTTCTTTTGCTTTTCTATTTTCTTAATTTTTAAAAAAATTTTTAATTTAGTTTAGTCCAGTTTATTCCTTTTTTATTTTTATTTTCTAATATTCATATAGAGTTAAACTTCAAGGTAACCCCCTTTCTCCAAGCAATGCTACCCCTATAGGTGAACCAATTTTTAATCCCCCTTTTTCTTAGGAAAGTTGAGTCCTTTAACAAAGATATCAAGATACATCCAGGAAGAATCAAAATAACCTTCCTCGCCCACACCGAGAATCTATAACCATGCTCCCATCTTTTTCTTCTGCCAGTGTCTCTGTGTATTTATGTTTGTCTGGATAGTATATAAATCTTATACTTGGGGTTCTTCTTGACGAGGCTCCTCCTTTTTTTTGCTTATATATATATTTTTTTTCTCTCATCATATACTTTTATCAGTCTTTTTGTTTGTCTGTTTTTGTTTGTATACGTCATAAACCTTACCCTGGGGCCCATTTGGGCTGAACCTTCACTTTTATCTTCCCTTTTTTTCCTGTCTCTCTCTCTCCCTCTTTTTTCTTTTTCTTTTCTTTTTTCTCTCATTTGGGTGGGGAATCCTGAGTGCTCAGAAGCGTTCCAGGGTGCACCTTGACTGCACCACGGTCAATACATCCAGCTACATCTGTCCAGTCATCTCTCACCAAAATGACTAGGAGGAGGAATCCCCAACAGAAGAAAAATACAGAGGATGGGCCTTCTGCAACAGAGCTAACGGCTATCAACATAGACAATATGTCAGAAAGAGAATTCAGGCTAACAATGATCCAGGCAATAGCTAGGTTGGAGAAAGCCATGGATGACCAAACAGAATTGATTAGGGCAGAATTGAAAGCGACCAGAGAGGAGGTTCATAATGTTAGGGCAGAGCTGAAGGCCACCAGGGATGAGGTTCACAACGCTCTCAATGAGTTCCAATCTAATCTAAATTCTCTAAAAGCTAGGGTAACTGAGACAGAAGATAGAATTAGTGATCTGGAGGACAAACAAATAGAGAGAAAGGATCAGGAGGAAGCCTGGAACAAACAGCTTAGAAACCACGAAAACAGAATCAGGGAAATAAATGATGCCATGAAACGTTCCAACGTCAGAATTATTGGAATCCCTGAAGGGGAGGAGAAAGAAAGAAGTCTAGAAGATATAGTGGAACAAATTTTTCATGAAAATTTTCCCAATCTTGCGAATGGAACAAGTGTTCATGTACTAGAAGTAGAAAGGTCCCCCCCCAAGATTATAAATTCAAAAAAAACATCCAGGCACCTGATAGTAAAATTGAGGAATCATAATTGTAGATACAATCTCTTGAAAGCTGCTAGGACAAAGAACCTCCTTACATACAGAGGAAAGCCCATCAGAATAACGTCAGACCTGTCCACAGAGACCTGGCAAGCCAGAAAGGGCTGGCAAGATATATTCAGGGCACTAAATGAGAAGAACATGCAGCCAAGAATACTTTATCCAGCAAGACTGACATTCAAAATGGATGGAGAGATAAAGAGTTTCCAAGACCGGCAAGGCTTGAAAGACTATGCAACCACCAAGCCGACACTGCAGGAAATATTAAGGGGGGTTCTATAAAAGAGGAAAAATCCTAAGAATAGCATTGAACAGAAATATAGAGACAATCGACAGAAAGAAAGACTTCAAAGATAACACAATGTCAATAAAAACGTATCTCTCAATAATCACTCTCAATGTGAATGGCCTAAATGCACCCATAAAACGACACAGGGTTGCAGATTGGATAAAACGACAGGACCCATCCATATGTTGTCTACAAGAGACCCATTTTGAACCTAAAGATACACCCAGACTGAAAGTGAAGGGATGGAGAAGCATCTTTCACGCCAATGGGCCTCAAAAGAAGGCCGGGGTAGCGATTCTCATATCAGATAAATTAGATTTTAAACTAAAGACAGTAGTCAGGGATACAGAAGGACACTACATCATTCTTAAAGGGACTATCCACCAAGATGATCTAACAATTGTAAATATCTATGCCCCCAATATGGGAGCAGCCAATTACATAAGAAAACTATTAATCAAGATAAAGAGTCATATTGATATGAATACATTAATAGTAGGAGATCTTAACACGCCTCTCTCAGAAATAGACAGATCATCGAAGCAGAAAATCAATAAAGAAATAAGAGCATTGAATGATACATTGGACCAGATGGACCTCATAGATATATACAGAACATTCCACCCTAAAACAACAGAATACTCATTCTTCTCAAGTGCACATGGAACCTTCTCCAGAATAGACCACATACTGGGTCACAAATCAGGGCTCAACCGATACCAAAAGACTGAGATGATTCCCTGCATATTCTCAGATCACAATGCTTTGAAACTGGAGCTCAATCACAAGGAAAAGTTCAGAAGGAACTCAAATACCTGGAAGCTAAAGACCACCTTGCTTAAGAATGCTTGGATCAACCAGGAGATCAAAGAAGAACTTAAACAATTTATGGAAACCAATGAGAACGAAGACACTTCACTCCAAAACCTATGGGATACAGCAAAGGCGGTCCTAAGGGGGAAATTCATAGCCATCCAAGCCTCCCTCAAAAAAATTGAAAAATCCAGAACACACCAGCTGTCTCTACACCTTAAAGAACTGGAGAATCAACAACAAATCAAACCAACTCCACACGTAAGAAGGGAAATAATCAAGATTAGAGCAGAGATCAACGAGGTAGAAACCAGAGATACAGTAGAACGTATCAACGAAACTAGAAGCTGGTTTTTTGAAAGAATCAATAAGATCGATAAACCATTGGCCACACTAATCCAAAAGAAAAGAGAGAAAGCCCAAATTAATAAAATTATGAATGAAAAGGGAGAGATCACAACTAATACCAAGGAAGTAGAAACAATCATCAGAAGCTATTATCAACAGTTATATGCCAATAAGCTAAGCAACCTAGATGAAATGGATGCATTCCTGGAAAACTATAAACTCCCAAAATTGAACCAGGAAGAAATTGACAACCTGAATGGACCGATATCTAGTAACGAGATTGAAGCAGTGATCAAAAACCTCCCAAAAAACAAGAGCCCAGGACCTGACGGATTCCCTGGGGAATTCTATCAAACTTTCAAAGAAGAAATAACACCTATTCTCCTGAAGCTGTTTCAAAAAATTGAAGCAGAAGGAAAACTTCCAGACTCTTTTTATGAAGCCAGCATCACCCTGATCCCCAAACCAGGCAAAGACCCTACCAAAAAGGAGAATTTCAGACCGATATCACTGATGAATATGGATGCTAAGATTCTCAACAAGATCCTAGCAAACAGGATCCAACAGCACATTAAAAAGATTATCCACCATGACCAGGTAGGATTCATCCCTGGGTTACAAGGAGGGTTCAACATTCGCAAATCAATCAATGTGATAGAACAAATCAATAAGAGAAGAGAGAAGAACCACATGATCCTCTCCATTGATGCAGAAAAAGCTTTTGACAAAATCCAGCATCCGTTCCTGATTAAAACGCTTCAAAGTATAGGGATAGAGGGAACATTCCTGAACTTCATCAAATCTATCTATGAAAGACCCGCGGCAAATATCATCCTCAATGGGAAAAAGCTTGCAGCCTTCCCATTGAGATCAGGAACACGACAAGGATGCCCACTCTCACCACTCTTGTTCAACATAGTATTAGAAGTCCTAGCAACAGCAATCAGACAACAAAGAGAAATAAAAGGTATCCAAATTGGCAAGGAAGAAGTCCAACTCTCTCTCTTCGCAGATGACATGATTCTTTATATGGAAAACCCGAAAGACTCCACCTCCAAACTACTAGAACTCATACAGCAATTCAGTAATGTAGCAGGATACAAAGTCAATGTCCAGAAATCAGTGGCTTTCTTATACACTAACAATGAAAATACAGAAAGGCAAATTAGAGAATCGATTCCATTTACTATAGCACCAAAAACCACAAGATACCTCGGAATAAACCTAACCAAAGAGGTTAAAGATCTGTACTCGAGGAACTACAGAACACTCCTAAAAGAAATTGAAGAAGACACAAAAAGATGGAAGACCATTCCATGCTCTTGGATCGGAAGAAAAAACATCGTTAAAATGTCTATACTGCCCAGAGCAATCTATACTTTTAATGCCATTCCAATCAAAATTCCACCAGTATTTTTCAAAGAGCTGGAGCAAATAATACTAAAATTTGTATGGAATCAGAAGAGACCCCGAATTGCTAAGGAAATGTTGAAAAACAAAAATAAAACTGGTGGCATCACGTTACCTGATTTCAAGCTTTACTACAAAGCTGTGATCACCAAGACAGCATGGTACTGGCATAAAAACAGACACATGGACCAGTGGAACAGAGTAGAGAGCCCAGATATGGACCCTCAACTCTATGGTCAAATAATCTTTGACAAAACAGGAAAAAATATCCAGTGGAAAAAAGACAGTCTCTTCAATAAATGGTGCTGGGAAAACTGGACAGCTATATGTAGAAGAATGAAACTTGACCATTCTCTTACACCGTACACAAAGATAAACTCGAAATGGATAAAAGACCTCAACGTGAGACAGGAATCCATCAGAATCCTCGAGGAGAACATAGGGAGTAACCTCTTTGATATCAGCCACAGCAACTTCTTTCAAGATATGTCTCCAAAGGCGAAGGAAACAAAGGCAAAGATGAACTTCTGGGACTTCATCAAGATCAAAAGCTTCTGCACAGCAAAAGAAACAGTCATCAAAACAAAGAGGCAACCCACGGAATGGGAGAAGATATTTGCAAATGACAGTACAGATAAAAGGTTGATATCCAGGATCTATAAAGAACTCCTCAAACTCAACACACACAAAACAGATAATCATATTAAAAAATGGGCAGAAGATATGAACAGACACTTCTCCAATGAAGACATACAAATGGCTACCAGACACATGAAAAAATGTTCATCATCACTAGCCATCAGGGAGATTCAAATCAAAACCACATTGAGATACCACCTTACACCAGTTAGAATGGCCAAAATTAGCAAGACAGGAAACAACGTGTGTTGGAGAGGATGTGGAGAAAGGGGAACCCTCTTACACTGTTGGTGGGAATGCAAACTGGTGCAGCCACTTTGGAGAACAGTGTGGAGATTCCTCAGGAAATTAAAAATAGATCTTCCCTATGACCCTGCAATTGCACTGCTGGGAATTTACCCCAAAGATACAGATGTAGTGAAAAGAAGGGCCATCTGTACCCCAATGTTTATAGCAGCAATGGCCACGGTCGCCAAACTGTGGAAAGAACCAAGATGCCCTTCAACGGATGAATGGATAAGGAAGATGTGGTCCATATACACTATGGAGTATGATGCCTCCATCAGAAAGGACGAATACCCAACTTTTGTAGCAACATGGACAGGACTGGAAGAGATTATGCTGAGTGAAATAAGTCAAACAGAGAAAGTCAAGTATCATATGGTTTCACTTATTGGTGGAGCATAACAAATAATATAGAGGACAAGGGTAGATGGAGAGGAGAAGGGAGTTGAGGGAAATTGGAAGGGGAGGTGAACCATGAGAGACTATGGACTCTGAAAAACAACCTGAGGGTTTTGAAGGGGCGGGGGTGGGAGGGTGGGGGAATCAGGTGGTGGGTATTAGGGAGGGCACAGATTGCATGGAGCACTGGGTGTGGTGAAAAAACAATGAATACTGTTACGCTGAAAATAAATAAAAAAAAATAAAAAAGGAAAAAAAAAATTCCGCTGGCATTTTTCAAAGAACTGGAGCAAACAATTCTCAAATTTATATGGAATCAGAAGAGACCCTGAATTGCTAAGGAAATGTTGAAAAAGAAAAACAGAACTGGGAGCATCGCCTTGCCTGATTTCAAGCTTTACTACAGAGCTGTGATCAACTAGACAGCATGGTACTGGCATAAAAACAGACGCATAGACCAGTGGAACAGGGTAGAGAGCCCTGGTATGGACCCTCAACTCTATGGTCCAATAATCTTCGACAAAACAAAAAGAAAAAAATACGCGGGGGAAAAAAGTCTCTTCAATAAATGGTGCTGGGAAAACTGGACAGCTATATGTGGAAGAATGAAACTCGACCATTCTCTTACACCGTACACAGAGATAAACTCTAAGTGGATAAAAGACCTAAACATAAGGCAGAATCCTAGAGGAGAACATAGGCAGTAACCTCTTCAACATCAGCCACAGCAACTTCTTCAAGATATGGCTGCAAAGGCAAAGGAAACAAAAGCATAAATGAACCTTTGGGACTTTATAAAGATCAATATCTTCTGCACAGCAAAGGAAACAGTGAACAAAACAAAGAGGCAACCCGCCGAATGGGAGAAGATATTCGCAAATGGCGGTACAGACAAAGGGCTGATATGCAGGATCTATAATGCACTCCTCAAACTCAAGACACACAAAACATAATCACATTGAAAAATGAACAGAAGACGTGAACAGACACTTCTCCAATGAAGACATACAAATGGCCAACAGACACATGAAAAAATACTCATCATCACTAGCCATCAGGGGGATTCATATCAAAACCACAGTGAGATACCACCTTGCACCAGTTAGAATGGCCAAAATTAACAAGACAGTAAACAACGTCTGTTGGAGAGGATGTGGAGGAAGGGGAACCTTCTTACACTGCTGGTGGGAATGCAAGTTGAAAATAGATCTACCCTATTATCCTACAATTGCACTCCTGGGTATTTACCTCAAAAATACAGATGTAGTGAAAAGAAGGGCCATTTGTACCCATATGTTCATAGTAGCAATGTCCACGGTCACCAAACTGTGGAAAGAACCAAGATGCCCTTAGCGGATGAATGGATGAGGAAGATGTGGTCCATATACACTATGGAGTATTATGTCTCCATCAGAAAGGATGAATACCCAACTTTTGTATCAACATGGACGAGCCTGGAAGAGATTATGCTGAGTGAAATAAGTCAAGCAGAGAGAGTGAATTATATGGTTTCTTTTATTTGTAGTAGTATAAGGAATAACATGGAGGACATGGGGAGATGGAGAGGAGAAGGGAGTTGCGGGATATCTGAAGGGGAGAGGAACCATGAGAGACTGTGGGCTCTGAAAAACAATCTGAGAGTTTTGGAGGGGCGGGGGAGGGATGTTGTTTGAGTGTGGTGGTGGGTATTATGGAGGGCACGGATTGTATGTAGCACTAGGTGTGGTGCATAAACAATGAATTCTGGTTCACTGAAAAGAAATTAACAAAAAAAAGTCAATGATGTACTATACTTTGGCTAATTGATTTAAAAAATGAATCAGACCCTGGTTTCTTTCATGTCTTCTGTTGTTTCCTAGTTTCTACATAATTTCTTTCTGCTCTAATCTTGCTATCTCCTTCCTTCTGCTATATTTAGGTTTTAGGTGTTCTTTTTCCAGCACCTTTAGGTGTAATGTTAGGTGGTTTCTTTGTGATTTTTCCTGCTTCCTGAGGTCTTCCTGTATGGTGTGTTTTTCTGTCTAGGAGCACCGTTGTTGCAGAGAAATTACATGATGGTGATAGAGGTTTTATACTCATGTGTGTGTGTGTGTGTGTGTGTGGTCTTCTGGCTCCACTGCAAGTTCTTGTGATCCACAGTGAGTGCCACTGAGATTCTTTTAAATATTTTGTTGACCTGCATGAGGATATTTGTAATTTACCAGTATTTAAGGACAAGAGGAAACTAATGTAAGTGACTCTGTGTTTTGTGCATGTTAGCATATCTGTCTTCCTGTTACAAGTAAGTTTCTAAGTCGGAGAGTGAATAGGTAAGCACAGAATAATGTCAAGGAGACTCCCTTGGGGAAACTGCTCTATGGAGAGGAAACCCCAGACCCTGACAGGAAACGTGCCATAGACTCCATCTGCACCTGCTTCTGGGATTAAAGACAGAATTGGTGAGGAGTGTGCACCCTCTGCTGGTGTGTTATTCTTGTAGTTTGAGGTTTGTGTCTGGGCTCACACGGATGTCCCCTCACTGTGTCCTTCGCACAGTAATACACGGCCGTGTCCTCGGCTCTCAGGCTGTTCATCTGCAGATACAGCGTGTTCTTGCCATTGTCTCTGGAGATGGTAAATCGGCCCTTCACAGAGTCTGCGTAGCTTGTGCTACTTCCATCATAGCTAATAACTGCGACCCACTGCAGCCCCTTTCCTGGAGCCTGGCGGACCCAGTGCATGCCGTAGCTGCTGAAGGTGAATCCAGAGGCTGCACAGGAGAGTCTCAGGGACCCCCCAGGCTTCACCAGGTCTCCCCCAGACTCCACCAGCTGCACCTCACACTGGACACCTGTAGACACAAGACATCCTGGTTAGGAAACTGTCACACATCCATCGTTTCTTTCACTCATATCCACTCACATCCTCGACGTCTCTTGTTCACAATGAATTACCTTTTAAAAGAGCAACAAGGAAAACCCAGCAAAGCACAAACTCCATTGTGAGTTTCTGTGTCCTGTCCTGAGTACTGATTGGAACACCTGGGAATCCCGGTGCTGGGGCTCCTCTCCCAGCTGCAGAGTCAGGTTTGGGCTGTTTTAACCAGCAGATGGAGGGCCCTATTTGCATGTTCTCTGACTATATATTCAGCTTGGGATCTACGTGACCATAGAGGGCCATGACCAGAAGAGATGTAGCTGCCTTTGTTTTAGGGGTATTGAACACTTTTGAATAGAATATGATTTTTATTATATAACTTCCCAGAGTATATACTTGGACATGTGCTACTTTCTTTTTACATATTCACACAAATGTTGTGGGATTGATGCCGTGTTATGCCATAATGAAAGGTAAACCTACACCCAGGATTTTAGAGGGTTTCGTGAGTTGTCCAAGAGCACACACAGGGTGAGAGTGAGCCCCAGTATGTGGCCCTGTGCTCATCCCCACAGGACACACTGTCCCCTGAACATCCTGGAGGACAGAGTTGGCAGCCTGGTGAGGAATTTGGAAACCCTCCTGTAATGGGAACAAGATGATTTTACTTCCTCTCTATGTTGCCCTGAAATATAGAGCATCAGGGTTCATGAAAGTGTATTTTCTAACATTTCAATGTCTTTGTGTTCCTCCTAAGTCATCTCTGGGATTATTTGTAAGAATTTTGGTGAGTGTGATTGACACGGAATGAACGGCATATAGGCAGATTGTGTGATAGGATAAACATGGGTGTCAGAATGAACATTATCCAGCGTGAACAAATCTATTCTCCATAAAAATTCCTGTATTTTCTCTGGAATTCCTCCTTCCACTTCCCTTCACTATGTACCCACACCACTATGGGCTTTTCTCATGTTACTCAGACTAGTTTTAGATCTTAAGAATTTATATTGTATGTAATTTTATTTGTAGGATTTTTTTTTTCTCTGCACAGATCCTTGAAAATTCAAGCATGTTGCTGTCTTTAGCAAGAATCATTAATTTTAATGTTTGGCAGTTACCCAAGGATTGAACATAGCATAATTTTATTGGAATTTTTTATTTTTTAAATTATTTTTATTAACATTTATTATTTGTCCCAGGGGTACAGGTCTGTGAATCATCAGGCTTACACATTTCACAGCTCTCACCATAGCACATACCCTCTCCAATGTCCATAACCCAACCACCCTATTCCTACTGCCCCACCCCCCAGCAACCCTCAGTTTGTTTTGTGCAATTAAGAGTCTCTTATTGTTTGTCTCCCTCTCAATATTACCTTGTTTCATTTTTTCCCTCCCTACCCCCAACGACCCTTGTCCTGCCTTTCCAATTCTTCATATCAGGGAGATCATATTATAATTGTCTTTTTCTGACTGACTGATTTCACTCAGCATAAAGCCCTCGAGTTCCATCCACATCATCGCAAATGGCAAGATTTTATTTCTTTTGATGACTGCATAGTATTCCGTTGTATATATATATATACCACATCTTCTTTGTCCATTCATCTGTTGATGGTCATCTAGGTTCTTCCCATAGTTTGGCTATTTCTTCCCATAGTTTGGCTATTGAAGACATTGCTGCTATAAACATTTGGGTGCACGTGCCCCTTCAGATCACTGTATTTGTATCTTTAGGGTAAATACCCAGTAGTGTGATAGGTGGGTCATAGGGTAGTAGTATGATTGCTGGGTCATAGGGTAGCTCTATTTTCAACTATTTAAGGAACCTCCATGCTATGTTTTTTTTTTAAATTAAATTTTTTATTTATTTTCAGTGTAACAGTATTCATTGTTTTTTCACCACACACAGTGCTCCATGCAACCTGTGCCCTCCCTAATACCCACCACCTGCCTCCCCCAACCTCCCACCCCTCGCCCCTTCAAAACCCTCAGGTTGTTTTTCAGAGGACATAGTCTCTCATGGTTCACCTCCCCTTCCAATTTCCCTCAACTCCCTTCTCTCCATCTACCCTTGTCCTCTATATTATTTGTTATCCTCCACAAATAAGTGAAACCGTATGATATTTGACTCTCTCTGCTTGACTTATTTCACTCAGCATAATCTCTTCCAGTCCTGTCCATGTTGCTACAAAAGTTGGGTATTCGTCCTTTCTGATGGAGGCATAATACTCCGTAGTGTATATGGACCACATGTTCCTTATCCATTCATCCGTTGAAGGGCATCTTGGTTCTTTCCAGTTTGGCAACCGTGGCCATTGCTGCTATAAACTTTGGGGTACAGATGTTCCTTGTTTTTTTTTTTAAGATTTTATTTATTTATTTGACAGACAGAGATCACAAGTAGACAGAGAGAGAGGAAGGGAAGCAGGCTGCCTGCTGAGCAGAGAGCCTGATGTGGGGCTCAGTCCCAGGACCCTGGAATCATGACCTGAGCTGGAGGCAGAGGCTTTAACCCACTGAGCCACTCAGGCGCCCCACTCCATGCTGTTTTCCAGAGTGGCTGTACCAGCTTGCATTCCCACCAACAGTGTAGGAGGGTTCCCCTTTCTCCACATCCTCTCCAGCACCTGCCATTTCCTGACTTGTTAATTTTAGCCATTCTGACTAGTGTGCAGTGATATCTCCTTGTGGTTTTGATCTGTATTTCCCTGATGCCGAGTGATGTGGACCACTTTTTCATGTGACCGTTGGCCATCTGGATGTCTTCTTTGCAGAAATGTCTGTTCATGTCCTCTGCCCATTTTTTGATTGGATTATTTGTTCTTTGGGTGTTGAGTTTGCTAAGCTCTTTATAGATTTTCCATACTAGCCTTTGATCTGATATGTCGTTTGCAAATATCATCTCCCATTCTGTCAGTTGTCTTTTGGTTTTGTTAACTGTTTCCTTTGTTGTGCAAAAGCTTTTGATCTTGATGAAATCCCAATAGTTCATTTTTGCCCTGGCTTCTGTTGCCTTTGGCGATGTTCCTAGGAAGAAGTCGCTGCGGCTGAGGTCAAAGAGGTTGCTGCCTGTGTTTTCCTCAAGGATTTAATGGATTCCTTTCTCACATTGAGCTCTTTCATCCATTTTGAGTCTGTTTTCATGTGTGATGTAAGAGAATGGCCAGTTTCATTTTTCTGCATGTGGCTGTCCAATTTTCCCAACACCATTTGTTGAAGAGACTGTCTTTTTTCCGTTGGACATTCGTTTCTTTTTTGTCGAAGATTTGTTGACCATAGAGTTGAGGGTCTATTTCTGGGCTTTCTGTTCTGTTCCATTGATCTATGTGTCTGTTTTTGTGCCACTACCATACTGTCTTGATGATGGCAGCTTTGTAATAGAGCTTGAAGCCTGGAATTGTGATGCCACCAACTTTGGCTTTCTTTTTCAATATTGCTTTGGCTATTTGAGGTCTTTTCTGGTTCCATATAAATGTTAGGATTATTTGTTCCATTTCTTGGAAAAAAATGGATGGGGTTTTGTTAGGGATTGCATTAAATGTGTAGATTGCTTTAGGTAGCATAGACATTTTCACAATATTTGTTCTTCCAATCCATGAGCATGGACCATTTTTCCATTTCTTTGTGTCTTCCTCAGTTTCATATCATATTTCAGAATCATATCATCTGCAAAGAATGATAGTTTGACTTCTTATTTGCCGATCTGGATTCATTTAATTTCTTTTGTTGTCTGATTGCTGAGGCTAGGACTTCTAATACTATGTTCAGTAGCAGTGGTGATAGTGGACGTCCCTGCTGTGTTATTGACCTTAGTGGAAAATCTCTCAGTTTTTCTCCATTTAGAATATTTGCAGTGTGTTTTTCAAAGACGGCTTTGATAATATTGACGTATTTGCCTTCTATCCCTACACTTTGAAGAGGTTTGATCAGGAAAGAATGCTGCACTTTGTCAAATGCGTTTTCAGCATCTATTGAGAGTATCATATGGTTCTTCTTCTTTCTTTCATTAATGTATTGTATCACATTGATTGATTTGTGGATATTGAAACAATCTTGCAGCACTGGAATAAATCCCACTTGGTCGTGGTGAATAATCCTTTTAATGTACTGTTCGATCCTATTGGCTAGTATTTTGGTGATAATTTTCACATCTGTGTTCATCAATGATATTGGTCTGTAATTCGCTTTTTTGACAGGATCCTTGTCTGGTTTGTGGATCAATGTGATGCTGGCCTCATAAAATGAGTTTGGAAGTTTTCCTTCCATTTTTATTTTTTGGAACAGTTTCAGGAGATAGGAATTAATTCCTCTTTAAATATTTGGTAGAATTCCCCTAGGAAGCCATCTGGCCCTGGGCTTTTGTTTGTTTGGAGATTTTTGATGACTGTTTCAGTCTCCTTAGTGGTTATGGGTCTGTTCAGGTTATTTATTTCTTCCTGGTTCAGTTGTGGTAGTTTATATGTCTCTATGCATGCATCCATTTCTTCCAGATTGTCAAATTTGTTGGCAGAGTGTTACTCATAGTATGCTCTTATAATTGTTTGTATTTCTTTGGTGTTGGTTGTGACCTCTCCTCTTTCATTCATGATTTTATTTATTTGGGTCCTTTCTCTTTGATAAGTCTGACCAGGGGTTTATCAATCTTATTAATTGTTTCAAAGAACCAGCTCCTAGTTTCTTTGCTTTGTTATATCAGTTTTTTGTTTTGTTTTTTGTTTTCTATTTCATTGATTTCTGCTCTGATCTTTCTTATTTCTCTTCTGCTGCGTTTAGGCTTTCTTTGTTGTTCTTTCTCCAGCTCCTTTAGGTGTAGGATTAGGTTGTGTATTTTAGACCTTTCTTGTTTCTTCAGAAAGGTTTGTATCACTATATATTTTCCTCTCAGGACTGCCTTTGCTGTGTCCCACAGATTTTGAACTGTTGTGTTTTCATTATCATTTATTTCCATGATTTTTTTCAATCCTTCTTTAATTTCCTGGTTGACCCATTCACTCTTTAGAAGGATGTTGCTTAGTCTCCATGTATTTGGGTTCTTTCCAAATTTTCTCTTGTGATTGAGTTCTAGCTTCAGAGCATTGTGGTCTGAAAATATGCAGGGAATGATCCCAATATTTTCGTACCAGTTGAGACCTGATTTATGACCCAGGATGTGATCTATTCTGGAGAATGTTCCATGTGCACTAGAGAAGAATGTGTATTCTGTTGCTTTGGGTTGGAATGTTTTGAATATATCTGGATGTCCATCTGGTCCAGTGTGTTGTTTAAGGTCTTTATTTCCTTGTTGATATTTAGCTTGGATGATCTGTCCATTTCAGTGAGGGGAGTGTTAACATCCCCTGCTATTATTGTATTACTGTCGATGTATTTCTTTGATTTTGTTATGAATTGGTTTATATAATTGGCTGCTCCCATGTTAGGGGCATAGATATTGAAAATTGTTAGTTCTTCTTGTTGGACAGGACCTTTGAGTATAATATTGTCTTTCCTCATCTTTTATTATAGTCTCTGGCTTAAAATCTAATTAATCTGATATAAGGATTGCCACCCCAGCTGTCTTCTGATGTCCTTTAGCATAGTAAATTATTTTCCACCCCCTCACTTTAAATCTGGAGGTGTTTTCGGGTCTAAAATGTGTTTCTTGTAGGCAGCATATTGATAGATTTTATTTTTTTACCCATTATGATATGCTGTGTATTTTGATTGGCACATTTAGCCCATTTACATTCCTGGTAAGTATTGAGAGATATGAATTTAGTGCCATTGTATTGCCTGTAAGGTGACTGTTACTGTATATTGTCTCTGTTCCTTTCTGATCTACTACATTTAGGGTCTCTCTTGGCTTAGAGGACCCCTTTCAATATTTTCTGCAGAGCTGGTTTGGTGCTTGCAAATTCTTTCAGTTTTTGTTTGTCCTGGAAGATTTTTATCTCTCCTATTTTCAATCATAGCCTAGCTGGATATAGTATTCTTGGCTGCATGTTTTTCTCGTTTAGTGCTCTGAATATATCATGCCAGTTCTTTCTGGCCTGCCAGGTCTCTGTGGATAGGTCTGCTGCCAATCTGATCTTTTTACCCTTGTATGTTACAGACTTCTTTTCCCAGACTACCTTCAGGATTCTCTCTTTGTCGCTAAGACTTGTAAATTTTACAATTAGATGATGGGGTGTGGACCTATTTTTATTGATTTTGAGCGGGGTTCTTTGCACCTCCTGGATTTTGATGCTTGTTCCCTTTGCCATATTAGGGAAATTCTCTCCAATATTTCTCTCCAATATACCTTCTGCTCCCCTCTCTCTTTCTTTTTCTTCTCGAATCCCAATTACTCTAATATTGTGTCATCATATGGTGTCGCTTATCTCTTGAATTCTCCCCTCATGGTCCAGTATTTGTTTGTCTCTCTTTTGCTCCGCTTCTTTATTCTCTGACATTTGGTCTTCTATATCACTAATTCTCTCTTCTGCCTCATTTATCCTAGCAGTAAGAGCCTCCATTTTTTATTGCACCGCATTAATAGCTTTTTTGATTTCAACTTGGTTAGATTTTAGTTCTTTTATTTCTCCAGAAAGGGCTTTTATCTCTGCAGAGAGGGTTTCTCTAATATCTTCCATGCCTTTTTCGAGCCCAGCTAAAACCTTGAGAATCATCATTCTGATCTCTAGATCTGACATATTACCAATGTCTGTATTGATTAGGTCCCCAGCCTTTGGTACTGCCTCTTGTTCTTTTTTTTTTTTTGTGGTGAGTTTTTTCCGCCTTGTCATTTTGTCCAGATAAGAATATATGAAGGGGCTGATCCCAGCGTACTGGGATCGAGCCCCGCATCTGGCTTTCTGCTCAGCAAGGAGCCTGCTTCCCTTCCTCTCTCTCTCTGCCTGCCTCTCTGCCTACTTGTGATCTCTGTCTGTCAAATAAATAAATAAAATCTTAAAAAAAAAGAATATATGAAGGGGCAAATAAAATACTAAAATGGTGGCAAAAACCCCAGGAAAATGCACTTTAACCAACTCAGAAGAGACCCCAAATCATGGGGGGCAGAAAGGGGATAAAAGGAAGTTCAGAAAAAAAAATTGGAAAAAGAAAACAAATAAAGAAAAAAATATATATATATTAGACTGGTGACTAGAACAGGGTCACCCACTTAATTTTGGGTGTATTTTGGTCTCTTTGAAGAAACTACCTCCCCAAATTTTAAAGAATGAACAACATGTATAAGGGTGAACATGATGAAGGGATGGAATATGCCTATAAAGATGAAAAAAAATTTTTTTTAATTTCTAAAAAAGGAGTTGATAAAGTAAGTTGTTTGGGAGAATAAAGAAAAAGAAAGTGGAGAGAATTTGCTCGGGCTCGAGATAGAACAAGCCTGGAGCTAGATTTAAGGTATATTTTGATCTATTAGAAGAAGTTGTACCCCAAATTTTTTAGAAGAAAAAACCCTATGTGTATACATAAAATAAAGTTAAATACAATGAAGGATAAAATATGACTATAATAATGAATGTTCAAAAAAGATTATTATTTTTTTATGAAAGGTATTGTTAAGTTAAACTAGTTAAAAAACATTAAAGAGGAAAGGGTAAAACTTAAATAAAAATAGCAGAAGAAAAAAATAAATTAAAAAAATTTAATTAACTGCAAGACTAAAGAATCATGGGGAGAAAGCCATGATTTCCATGCTTTGCTTACTCCCCCTCTGGAATTCCGCTGTTCTCCTTGGTCAGTGAACTTGGTCTTGGCTGGATTTCTTGCTGATCTTCTGGGGAGGGGCCTTTTGTAGCGATTCTCAAGTGTCTTTGCCTGAGGCGGAATTGCACCGCCCTTACCAGGGGCCAGGCTATGTAATCCTCTCAGGTTCGCTTTCAGGAGTTTTTATTCCCTGAACGCTTTCTGTAGAGTTCCAGGGGACGGGAATGAAAATGGCGGCCTCCCAATCTCCGGCCCAGAGGAGCCAAGAGTTTGGGGCCCCACTCCTCAATGCACCCTCAGATAAAAGTGCTCAATCACTCCCGTCTCCCCGGGCTCCGCCCACGCTCTGAGCTCACCCTGCCTGTGACCAGTTCAAGGTAACCCAGAGCTGAGAGCTCAGTCCTCAGCTTTGTCTCTGTAGCTGGATTCCCTGCTCTAATATCTGTGAGCTCTGTGACACTCAGATACCCCCAGTCCTTCTGTGACCCCATGGGACCTGGGGCCACGCTGACCCCGCATGGGCTCCACCCCGATTTAGCCTCTGGAGCGATGTCCCTCAGTGGAGCAGGCTTTTAAAAGTCCCAATTTTGTGCTCCATTTTTCCACCGCTTGCCGGGAGCCGGCCCCTCCCCCCGCGGTCTATCTTCCTGTGGCTTTAGAGTCACTTCTCTGCCGTCCTACCTTTTAAAAAGTTGTTGATTTTTTGTTTCTAGAGTTGTTGCTCTCCTTCTCTTTGATCTCCTGTTGGATTTGTAGGTGTTTGGAAAGGTTTGATTAGCTACGTAGCTGATGTCCTGCTACCTGATGTAGTCTCAGCCTGTTACTTCTCAGCCATCTTGACTCCTCCTCCCCGCACTTAAGAATTCTTAATTGCACATTATGATAACTCAGTTAGAGTTTATTGAGGAGAAGAGTAAACATCACTCGAGAGCCTCACCTCATCCTCTGGAAGGGGGTTTCAGGTTTTTGGTTGTATGCAGGATATTTGTATCATATAAGGTGAAGTTATGACCGTGTTATTTTCTCTATATTCAGAATGAGTTTGATTTAAGGACATGCATATTGATGCCCACATTTACAGAAGGTTGATGTGTGATGGTAAAGTCTATGTGTCAAAGTGACTGGGTCATGGGTGCCCAGATTAAACATTGCTTCTGTGGGTGCCTATTGTGCTGTTCCAGAAGAGACTGGTATTTGCAGCCACGGTCTCTGGGCCAGTGGGCATCATCCAATCCATTAAGGTTCTGAATGGAATGAAATGCAGAGGGAGGAATTCCCTCATTCTTCTTTCCTGTATGCTTGACCCGGAACATGCTTGATCTGGAACAGGAACAGTCCTGTCCTTCTGCCTTTGGAGACAATTACTCTTTCAGATCTCCAGGTTTTCCAACTTATGCTACTTCAACAAAGCTAAAGGGTTTTTTGAGACATCAAGGAGCAGATATGTACACCTGTGCTCCTCCCCATGGGACCTGCTGCTTTCCTGAACCACTTGCAGAACAGAATGGGCAGGCTCATGAGACGTGTGGAACCCATCTTGTATGGGGACAGGGTGTTTTTGCTATTTCTAGAGTTTCCCTGAAATACAGAGAGAATCAGAGTTCTGACGTGTGTTTTCAAGTCTCTGACATTGCACTATCTCTGCCTTCCTCCTGAGTCATCTCTGGGATTATCTGTAATAGCTGTGGTGTGAGTATTTGACACAGGATGAAGTTCACACGAGTGGAGTGTGTGATATGGGAAACACTGGGCTCTGAGTCAACAGTCTCAAGAGTGAGAAGATCATGCCCCTTTAGATTTTCCTGTATTTTCCCTGGAATTCCTCCTTCTTCTCTTCTTTTCTTCACTCTGTCCCCACATAACTATTGATCTTTCTCATGTTACCTTACACTAGGTTCAATTTTCTAGAATGTAAAAATGTTAGTTTTACTGTATATCCTTTTATTTTTAAGGCTTATTTTTCTCAGCATCAATCCTTGGGAATATATCCATGTGGTTGTGTGTAGCAAAAATCATCAGTTTTATTTATTGGCAGATTTCAGACAATGAACACAGGGGAATTTTATTTTTTCAGTAGTTTTTTAGGATTGGGATCATTTCCATTTCAGGTATTTCAATAAAGTTGCTTCCTAGCCTAGACTTGAAGGTGGAGTGTTCAGAGAATGTGTTATTTATACACTTTCCAAAACAACAACTAACCTGAAGTAGTGTGGAGGTGCACATTTGCATCAATGTGGGAGTCTATCTGACTTCGGAGGGTTTTTTTACTATGTAGTTGATCTTTTTTTTTTTTAATAAAATTTAATTTTTTTCAGTGTTCCAGAATTCATTGTTTATGCACCACACCCAGTGCTCCACGCAATATGTGTCCTCCTTAATACCCACCATCAGGCTCACCCAACCCCCCACCCCCTCTCCTCCAAAACCCTCAGTTTGTTCTGAGTCCACAGACTATCGTGGTCCATTTCTCTCCCTGATCTTCCCGAATTCACTTTTTCTTTCCTTCTCTTAATGACCTCCATGTTATTCCTTATGTTCCAGATATAAGTGAAACCATATGATAATTGACGCTCTCTGCTTGACTTATTTCACTCAGCATAATCTCCTCCAGTCCTGTCCACGTGATATAAAAGTTGGGTATTCATCCTTTCTGATGGAGGCATAATACTCCATAGTATATATGGACCACATCTTCTTTATCCATTTATCTGTTGAATGGCATCTCGGTACTTTCCACAGTTTGGCAACTGTGGCCACTGCTCCTATGAACATTGGGATTATGTAGTTTTCCTTTAGAGGCTCAGTTTCACATATGGGAATTAGTATTTATTTATTTATTTATTCATGCATGTCCTTCAGAGTGTTATGTTGAAGTATTAGTGTTAGAGTTAGTGTTAGATTTAAGGATTAGGGGTTAGGGACTGAGGGTTAGGGCTCAGGGCAAGTGCCTGGTATTTTGAGGTTCAGAACATCCCCAGAAAATAAATCTCAACATTTCGTAAGACAAGAATGGTCCTGGAAGCCATCTATTGAACTGAATAAGTAGGGGATTTGGTACTCTACATGTTTTTAAAAATGTTGATTCTGGAAGGGGGCAAGATGGCATAGTAGTAGGGGACCTCCCCTGAATTGAGCTGGAGACATGCATATAGCTGTTCAGTTTTCCCAGCACCATTTATTGAAGAGACTGTATTTTTTCCACTGGATATTTTTTCCTGTTTTGTTGAAGATTATTTGAATCAAAACCACATTGAGATATCACCTTACACCAGTTAGAATGGCCAAAATTAGCAAGACAGGAAACAACGTGTGTTGGAGAGGTTGTGGAGAAAGGGGAACCCTCTTACACTGTTGGTGGGAATGCAAGTTGGTGCAGCCACTTTGGAGAACAGTGTGGAGATTCCTCAGGAAATTAAAAATAGAGCTTCCCTATGATCCTGCAATTGCACTACTGGGTATTTACCCCAAAGATACAGATGGAGTGAAAAGAAGGGCCATCTGTGCCCCACTGTTTATAGCAGCAATGGCCACGGTCGCCAAACTGCGGAAAGAACCGAGATGCCCTTCAACAGATGAATGGATAAGGAAGATGTGGTCCATATACACTATGGAGTATTATGCCTCCATCAGAAAGGACGAATACCCAACTTTTGTGGCAACATGGACAGGACTGGAAGAGATTATGCTGAGTGAAATAAGTCAAACAGAGAAAGTCAAGTATCATATGGTTTCACTTATTGGTGGAGCATAACAAATAATATAGAGGACAAGGGTAGATGGAGAGGAGAAGGGAGTTGAGGGAAATTGGAAGGGGTGGTGAACCATGAGAGACTATGGACTCTGAAAAACAACCTGAAGGTTTTGAAGGGGCAGGGCGTGGGAGGTTGGGGGAGGCAGGTGGTGGGTATTAGGGAGGGCACGGATTGCATGGAGCACAGTGTGTCCTGCAAAAACAATGAATACTGTTATGCTGAAAAGAAATAAAATTTAAAAAAAAACAATAAAAATAAAATAAATGCAAAATTCATTTTTCTACTGGTTTCCTAAGTCAATTTAATTGTTAAAACAGCTAAAGATCCTAGAAAGAAATATGGTAAATCTTTCTGCCCCTACAAATGTGTTTGCTGTGCCTTCAGGGATCTCTTCCAGTGACACCACGTGCTCTTATAAAATCTCCTGTAATAGTGAGATGACCTTCCTTGACCCGCACACTCTACAGGGAGACTCTAAAGAAGGGATCTCAGAACCCACCCGGGAGCCCCTTCCCTGGAGCCCCAAGCTGCTCTGACACAGTCTGTACTCACTGTGAGTCCATAAACTCTGGGGGATGTCAGGGTGTGGCCTTTTATCTCCTTTAGGTTCCTGGGATTGAAGGTTACATCTGAATGTATGTGCTCATGCACACACATGTAGCTCACAGTCCACTGCACACCCACTATCCAATAACATGCACCAATATGCAGCTGATATTAGCAGTAGGGATTCAAATTTCCCTTTTCTATACTCAGCACATGGACAGTGCCCTCCTCACTGATGCTGGGACCAGGTGTGTGCCTCATTCATGACGACACAACCAAAGCAAATAATTCAAGCAGAGACAGGGAAGTGCATGCACGTTGAGATTTTTTGTGTTCTTCCAGCATGTGGGATCCTGAAGATGCTGTGGACTGGAGAGTCCATGCTAGCTCCTCAGAGTGTCATTCCTGGGCTGACCCACCCTGTCATTGCTGCCATCACTGAGTCCTTGGCATGTGGGGAAGGCCCCAAGAAACCTGCAGCCCCAGGAGGTCCCCTTTCCCGGTGGGCACAGCCAGGACACTAAGGACAGGACTCTGGAGGTCACTGGACAGGTCAGTCTTTCCAAAACAAAGGCAGGTGCTGATGCAGGGACAGGTGACCTGGAATGCTGTCTTGTTGGGTCAGGGTCCCCTGCTTGAGTGACAATGAAGGGTCTCTGAGATAGGGGTGTCCCTCTCAGAATTCAGTCACCTTCTCACCTGTGCAGATGTGCTCCATGAAGAACTGGCCTGTCTGGCTAACATTTCCAGAACAGCTGATGATTCACATAAGAAGCCACAGTGGAGGAGACACATTTGCTTCTGGCTTGGATAAACTGTCTCGTCACAAGAGCTTGATGTTGTATGTAGAAAGTCCTCGTGGTTCTTCTTCAGGGACAGCTGTGCTTCTGGGTATGGGGAAGATTGTGGTGACTGCAAGAGTGTCCCATCCTCCAGCCTGTACTCTGGGCTTGTACAGTTGGGCTGCACACACCACATGGCAGGATCAGTGGTATGTGTCCCTTAGACCTGGCTGGATACTGGGTTATGCCCACCAAACAGGAGGTGTTGTTAGTGCATGTACTCTGGAATATGCTTGCTCCTGCTGGACAGTGTGGACACCAGCAGGTGTGAAGCTGGTTCTGGGACGGAGGACAGGCATGAGAAGTCATCCCCTAACTATCTTGCACCTGAAACTGGGAGCCATGATGACCCCATGCCTGTCGGAGATATAATCCTGAGAACTGGGTTGGAAGAGAAGCAGCGCCAAGTGAGCTGACTCAGCTGATGCTGCTCCACATCTCCTGGTGGGCAGGGAAGTAGAGGGACAGGTGAGTGTGGTCAGTGCTCGAAGAGCTTCCCTAGATTCCAGACAATCACACTTCACCAGACAGCTTTCATCCTGTCCATTCATGGGGCTGCATTCTGCTGGTCATCCTCTCTCCTGACACCTTCCCCTTGTACCTCAGGCAACATTTTCTCCTGTGATGCTGCCAGTAAACTCATAGATGTTCCTGGAAAATCCAGTGAAGAATAGAGAGAGGAACTGGTCAAGACCACAAGGACACAGGGGAAAATGTGTGAGGCCCAGGACGGAGGATCCAGGATTTGGTCTGGAAAGTGTTGTAGGGTCCTTGTGCTCTACCTGGTATCACCGTTGTCCCTGAGTGTCCCTTTTTTGTTCTCAGAAAGATCTGTATCCTGTAGCCCCTCAGTTTTAGTCCCCTCCTGGGTCCGTGGTGTGGGTTTTCTTCTGTGAGGAGGGGCACTATTCCCAATATAAGGCCTTACCCTCCTGACGCACCCTTCCCAAAGTCTCCACGTCCTCGTCCCAACACATGTTAGGTTTCACATGGGGATGGTAAAGGACACACACGTGGAAATTATATCAGCAACTGAAACATCAGTTAGTTATGATGGGAGGCTTCTCCCATCCAGCACCTCAATCTGAGCATTCTCATGGACCCAGAGGAAGCTTCTGGTCACTGTGTGCACACAGCAAACACAAGACCTTGAGAACCAGATGGTGACCTTGGGGACTGGAGAAATTTGACCTGAGATCTTGGGTAAGCCCTCTTCCTACTTCTAATAGTTTTATCAACATCATGTTCTTAGGTATTTCCATTCCCATTGCCCAGGGACTCTGTTTATCCCTTACACCTATTGGTCACTTATTTTCTCTTTCACTAATTTTTATAGTTCTTGCAGAATTACTCATCAGTCTTTATAGTCCAATGATTCATTACTTACAACCATAAGGCTCCTTCCTTCATCTTCTACTATACAAATGGGAAGCCTTATTAGAAAGACTAATTATTTGCCTTTGACTTGGCAGAGCCATCACAAATTTTCAATTGACCCACAATAAAATCCCCGATTTACTGTCTTTTCATGGGATTATTAAAGCATTTAAAAATATATTTATTTTATTAAATTTCTTTTCAGTGTTACAAAGTTTATTGTTTATTCACTACACCGAGTACTCCATGCAATACGTGCCCTCCATAATACCTATCACTAGCTTCACCCAGCCTCCCATCCTCTTCCTCTCCAAAACCTTCAGTTTGCTTTTCAGAGTCCACAGCCTCTCATGATTTGTCTCCTCCTCCAATTTCCCCCAAATCCCTTCTCCTATCCATTTCCCCTTGTCCTCTGTGTTACTCCTTATGCTCCACAAATACGTGAAACCATATGATAAATGACTCTCTCTGCTTAACTTATTTCACTCAGCATAATCTCCTTCAGTCCTGTCCATGTTGCTACAAAAGTTGGGTATTCCTCCTTTCTGATGGAGGCATAATTCTCCATAGTGTATATGTACCACATGTTCCTTATCCATTCGTCCGTTGAAGGGCATCTTGGTTCTTTCCACAGTTTGGCGACAATTCACATTGCTGCTGTGAACATTGGGGTATAGATGGCCCTTCTTTTCACCACATCTGTATCTTTGGGGTAAATACCCAGTAGTGCCATTGCAGGGTCATATGGAAACTCTATTTTTAATTTCCTGAGGAATCTCCACACTGTTCTCCAAAGTGGCTGCACCAGCTTGCATTCCCAGCAACAGTGTAAGAGGGTTCCCCTTTCTCCACATCCTCTCCAACACACGTTGTTTCCTGTCTTGCTAATTTTGGCCATTCTAACTGGTGTAAGGTGGTATCTCAATGTGGCTTTAATATAAATCTCCCTGATGGCTGGTGATGATGAACATTTTTTCATGTGTCTGGTAGCCATTTGTATGTCTTCATTGGAGAGGTGTCTGTTCATGTCTTCTGTCCATTGTTTGACGTGATTATCTGTTTTGTTTGTGTTGAGTTTGAGGGGTTCTTTATAGATTTTGGATATCAGCCCTTTGGCTGTACTGTCATTTGTGAATATCATCTTCCATTCCGTGGGTTGCCTCTTTGTTTTGTTGACTGTTTCCCTTGCTGTGCAGAATATTTTGATCTTGATGAAGTCCCAAAAATTCATTTTCACTATTGTGACCTTTGCCTTTGGAGACATATCTTGAAAGAAGTTGCTGTGGGTGATATCAAAGAGGTTACTGCTTATGTTCTCCTCTAGGATTCTGATGGATTCCTGCCTCACATTGAGTTCTTTTATCTATTTAGAGTTTATCTTTCCGTATGGTGTAAGAGAATGGTCGAGTTTCCTTTTTCTACATATAGCTCTCCAATTTTCCCAGCACCATTTTTTCATGTGACTGTCTTTTTCCACTGTCTATTTTTCCCTGTTTTGTCAAAGATTATTTGACCATAGAGTTGACGGTCCATATCTGGGCTCTCTACTCTGTTCCCCTGGTCTACGTGTCTGTTTTTATGCCAGTATCATGCTGTCTTGGTGATCACAGCTTTGTAGTAAAGCTTGACATCAGGTAACGTGATGCCGCCAGTTTCATTTTGTTTTTTTGAACATTTCCTTAGCAATTCGGGGTCTCTTCTGATTCCATAAATATTTTAGGATTATTTGCTCCAGCTCTTTGAAAAATACCAGTGGAATTTTGATCGGAATGGCATTAAAAGTATAGATTGCTCTGGGCAGTATAGACATTTTAACGATGTTTTTTCTTCCGATCCAAGAGCATGGAATGGTCTTCCATCTTTTTGTGTCTTCTTCAATTTCTTTTAGGAGTGTTCTGTAGTTCCTCGAGTACAGATCTTTAACCTCTTTGGTTAGGTTTATTCCGAGGTATCTTATGGTTCTTGGTGCTATAGTAAATGGAATCGATTCTCTAATTTCCCTTTCTGTATTTTCATTGTTAGTGTATAAGGAAGCCACTGATTTCTGGACATTGACTTTGTATCCTGCCCCGTTACTGAATTGCTGTATGAGTTCTAGTAGTTTGGGGGTGGAGACTATTGGATTTTCCATATAAAGTATCATGTCATCTGCGAAGAGAGAGTTTGACTTCTTCCTTGCCAATTTGGATCTCTTTGTTGTCTGATTGCTGTTGCTAGGAATTCTAATACTATGTTGAACAAGAGTGGTGAGAGTGGGCATCCTTATCGTGTTCCTGATCTCAATGGGAAGGCTGCAAGCTTTTTCCCATTGAGGATGATATTTGCTGTGGGTCTTTCATAGATAGATTTGATGAAGTTCAGGAATGTTCCCTCTATCCCAATACTTTGAAGCATTTTAATCAGGAACAGATGCTGGATTTTGTCAAATGCTTTTTCTGCATCAATTGAGAGGATAATGTGGTTCTTCTCTTTTCTCTTATTGATTTGTTCTATCACATTGATTGATTTGCGAATGTTGATGCATCCTTGTAACCCAGGGATGAATCCCACCTGGTCATGGTTGATAATCTTTTTATTGTGCTGTTGGAACCTATTTGCTAGGATCTTGTTGAGAATCTTAGCATCCATATTCATCAGTGATATTGGTCTTCAATTCTCCTTTTTGGTTTGGTCTCTCCCTGGTTTTGGGATCAGTGTAATGCTGGCTTCACATAAAGTGTTGCAAAGTTTTCCATCTGCTTCAATTTTTTGAAATATTTTCAGGATAGTAGGTCTTATTTCTTCTTTGAAATTTGGTAGAATTCTCAAGGTAGAATTTTCTGTTTTTTGAGAGGATATTGATCACTGCTTCAATCTTGTTACTAGATATCGGTCTATTCAGGTTGTCAATTTCTTCCTGGTTCAATTTTGGGAGTTTATAGTTTTCCAGGAATGCATCCATTTCATCTAGGTTGCTTAGCTTATTGGTATATAACTGTTGATAATAACTTCTGATGATTGTTTCTACTTCCTTGTTGTTAGTTGAGATCTCTCCCTTTTCATTCATAATTTAATTATTTGAGCTTTCTTTCTTTTCTTTTGGATTAGTGTGGCCAATGTTTTAGTGATCTTATTGAATCTTTGAAAAAACCAGCTTATAGTTTCATTGATACATTCTACTGTATCTCTGGTTTCTACCTCATTGATCTCTGCTCTAATCTGGATTATTTCCCTTCTTATGTGTGGAGTTGTTTTAACTTGTTGTTGATTCTCCAGTTCTTTAAGGTGTAGAGACAGCTGGTGTATTCTGGAATTTTCAATTTTCTTGAGGGAGGCTTGGATGGCTATGTATTTCCCCCCTTAGGACCGCCTTTGCTGGATCCCATAGGTTTTGGACCGAAGTGTCTTCATTCTCATTGGTTTCCATGAATTGTTTAAGTTCTTCTTTGATCTCCTGGTTGATCCAAGCATTCTTAAGCAAGGTGGTCTTTAGCTTCCAGGTGTTTGATTTCCTTCCAAACTTTTCCTTGTGGTTGAGCTCCAGTTTCAAAGCATTGTGATCTGAGAATATGCAGGGAATAATCTCAGTCTTTTGGTATCGGTTGAGCCCTGATTTGTGACCCAGTATGTGGTCTATTCTGGAGAAGGTTCCATGTGCACTCAAGAAGAATGAGTATTCTGTTGTTTGAGGGTGGAATGTTCTGTATATATCGATGAGGTCCATCTGGTCCAACGTGTCATTCAATGCTCTTGTTTCTTTATTGATTTTCTGCTTCGATGATCAGTCTATTACTGAGAGTGGCGTGTTAAGATCTCCTACTATGAATGTATTCATTTCAATGTGACTCTTTATCTTGACTAATAGTTTTCTTATGTGATTGGCTGCTCCCATATTGGGGGCATAGATATTTACAATTGTTAGATCATCTTGGTGGATAGTCCCTTTAAGAATGATGTAGTGTCCATGGGACGCCTGGGTGGCTCAGTTGGTTAAGCAGCTGCCTTCGGCTCGGGTCATGATCCCAGAGTCCTGGGATCGAGTCCCACATCGGGCTCCTTGCTCAGCAGGGAGCCTGCTTCTCCCTCTGCCTGCCACTCTGTCTGCTTGTGCTCACTCTCGCTTCTCTCTCTCTCTCTCTCTCTCTCTCTGACAAATAAATAAATAAGTAAATCTTAAAAAAAAAGAATGATGTAGTGTCCTTCTGTATCTCTGACTACTGTCTTTAGTTTAAAATCTAATTTATCTGATATGAGAATCGCTACCCTGGCCTTCTTTTGAGGCCCATTGGCATGAAAGATGCTTCTCCATCCCTTCACTTTAAGCCTGGATGTATCCTCAGTTTCGAAATGGGTCTCTTGTTGACAACATATGGATGGGTCCTATCATTTTATCCAATCTGCAACCCTGTGTCATTTTATAGGTGCATTTAGGCCATTCACATTGAGAGTGTTAGTGAGAGATATGTTTTTATTGACATTGTGTTATCTTTGACGTCTTTCTTTCTGTCGATTGTCTCTATATTTCTGTTCAATGATATTCTTAGTATTTTTCCTCTTTTATAGAACCCCTCTTAATATTTCCTGCACTGTCGGCTTGGTGGTCACTTACTCTTTTAAACCTTGCTGGTCTTGGAAGCTCTTTATCTCTCCATCCATTTTGAATGTCAGTCTTGCTGGATAAAGTATTCTTGGCTGCATGTTCTTCTCATTTAGTGCCCTGAATATATCTTGTCAGCCTTTTCTGGCTTGCCAGGTTTCTGTGGACAGTTCTGATGTTATTCTGATGGGTTTTCCTCTGTACATAAGGAGCTTTGTCCTAGCTACGTTCAGGAGAGCCTGTCTACAATTATAATTCTTCATTCTTGCTATTAGGTGTCTCAAGGACTTTTGAGAATCTATAATCTTGGGGGGAGACGGTTCTGCCTCTAGTACATGAACACTGGTTCCATTCGCGAGATTGGGAAAATTTTCATGGAGAACTTGTTCCACTCTATCTTCTAGACTTCTTTCTTTCTCCTCCCCTTCAGGGATTCCAATAATTCTGACGTTGGAACATTTCATGGCATCATTTATTTCCCTGATTCTGTTTTTGTGACTTCTAAGCTGTTTGTGCCAGGCTTCCTCCTGATCCTTTCTATCTGTTTGTCCTCCAGATCACTAATTCTATCTTCTGTCTCAGTTACCCTAGCTTTTAGAGAATTTAGATTAGATTGGAACTCATTGAGAGCATTGTGAACATCATCCCTGTGGCTTTCAGTTCTGCCCTAACATTGTGAACCTCATCCCTGGTGGCTTTCAGTTCCGCCCTAATCAATTCTGTTTGGTCATCCATGGCTTTCTCCAACCCAGCTATTGGCTGGATCATTGTTAGCCTGAATTCTCTTTCCGACATATTGTCTACGTTGATAGCAATTAGTTCTGTTGCAGAGGGCCCATCCTCTGTATTTTTCTTCTGTTGGGCATTCCTCCTCCTAGTCATTTTGGTGAAAGATGACTGAACAGATGTAGCTGGATGTATTGACCGTGGTGCAGTCAAGGTGCACACTGGGACACATCTGCCCACTGGCGTCTTCTGCCCCCATAGAGATCCAGATGTGTATAACTCTAATCTCAGGCTGATTTCATGGGAGATCGTAGTTCTTTGGTAGGTCATCAGCTCACTTTAGGGTACAGGTTGAAACAATGCCTCCTCCTACTTCCCCGCCATCTAGTCTTCCCCCTACATCATTATTTTTGATGTAGTGTTCAACAATTCATTATTTGTGTGTAACACGCAGTGCTCACCCATCATGTGTCCTTATTGCCCATCACCGAGTTTCCCCATCCAGCCCGTCCTACCCCTCCAAAACCCTGCTTGTTCCACAGAGAAACATACTGATTTCTGTTATCATTTATTTGTGTTTTCTCTCTTCCTTTTGATAAATCTAGGCAGAGGTTTTTCAATTTTATTGTTTTTTCTTTTTCTCCAGATAATGAGACCTTGCTTTTTCATTCTGTTTTGTGTTTGTTTGTTTGTTTGTTTTTGTTTGTTTTGTTTTTATATCATTTATTGTTGCTCTAATCTTTACTATTTCCTTCCTTCTCCTGTATTTAGGCTTTAGTCGTCAACCTTCTCTAGCTCCTTCAGGTGTAACATTAGAGTGTTTCTTTCAGATTTTTCTTGCTTCTTGAGGTTTTCCTGTATGCTGTGTATTTTTGTCTTAGGACCACTTTTGCTTCAGAGAAATTAGGGGAAAGTGAAAAAGGTTTCATATTCGTGTGTGTGTATGTGTATGTGTGTGTGTGTGTGTGTGTGTGTGTGTGTGTGTGTTTATGCATGTGTGTGTGTAATGTCCAGACTACACATCACAACTGGAGGGGTTTCCACTGCTTTCCCATGTTGTCACTAACATTGATGCTGTGAGCATTGTAAAAGACAGTGATGCCCCAACCAAGACCCTTCTTCTTTTACTTTGGATTGTTGATGCCTCTGGTTGCCTAATGTCCAGACGGCACTTTATGCTGCTTCTAGGGAGTTTGCACATTGAGCAGGGTGGACCTGTGATGCACAGTGAGAGCAGCTGGGATTCCTGTAAAGGCTCACCTGATGAGCACCAGGATATTTATGTTTCATTGGTATTTACAGACAGCAATAAACACCGTGAGTGACTCTGTATTTTGTGCATTTTAGTATAATTGTTTTCCCATTAGAACAAATTTTCAAAGTCAGAGAGTGAAGAGGTAAGCACAGAATCATGTGTGCAGAGAAGGTCCCTGAAAGAAAGTGTTCTCTGGAGAGGAATCACTAGATCTTGACTGGAAACCTGCCCATAACCTTCATCTACATCTGCTCCTGGGGCTTAAGGACAAAATTGGAGAGTAGTGTGCACCCCCTGGTGGTCCAGATCCCGTCCTACAGTGAGGTTTGTATCTGGGCTCACACTGATGTCCCCTCACTGTGTCTTTCGCACAGTAATACAGGGCCGTGTCCTCAGCTCTCAGGCTGTTCATCTGCAGATACAGCATGTTCTTGCCGTTGTCTCTGGAGATGGTGAATCGGCCCTTCACAGAGTCTGCGTAGTATGTGCTACCTCCACTACTGCTAATACTTGCGACCCACTGCAGCCCCTTCCCTGGAGCCTGGCGGACCCAGCTCATGTAGTAGCTGCTGAAGGTGAATCCAGAGGCGGCACAGGAGAGTCTCAGGGACCCCCCAGGCTTCACCAGGTCTCCCCCAGACTCCACCAGCTGCACCTCACACTGGACACCTGCAGACACAAGACATCCTGGTCAGGAAACTGTCACACATCCATGGTTTCTTTCACTCATATACACTCACGTCCTCAACGTCTCTTGTTCACCATGAATTACCTTTTAAAAGAGCAACAAGGAAAACCCAGACAAGCACAAAATCCATGGTGAGTTGTCTGTGTCCTGTCCTGAGTACTGACTGGAACACCTGGGAATCTTGGTGCTGGGGCTCCTCTCCCAGCTGCAGAGTCAGGTTTGGGCTGTTTTAAGCAGCAGATGGAGGGCCCTATTTGCATGTTCTCTGACTATATATTCAGCTTGGGATCTATGTGACCATAGAGGGCAATGACCAGAAGAGATGTGACTGCCTTTGTTTTGGGGGTATTGGACTCTTTTGACTAGAATATGATTTTCATTATATAACTTTCCAGACTATATACTTCACCTGGGCTACTTTTCTTTTACACACTGACACAAATGTTGTGGGATTGATGCCACGTTATGCCGTAATGGAATATAAACCCACACCCAGAATTTTAGAGGGTTGTGAGGTGTCCAAGAGCATACACAGTGTGAGAATGAGCCCCAATGTGTGGCCCTGTGCTCATCCCCACAGGACACACTATCACCTGTTCCACCTGGAGGACAGAGTTGGCAGCTGTTGAGGAATGTGGAACCCCTCCTGTAATGGGGATGGGATGACATTACCTCCTTTATATTGCCCTGAAATATAGAGAGCATCAGGGTTTGTGCAGGTATATTTTCTAACATTTTAATATCTATATGTTCCTCCCAAGTCATCTCTGGGATCATTTGTAAGAATTTTGGTGAGTGTGCTTGACATGGATTGAACGGCATACAGGCAGAGTGTGTCAGCGGATAAACATGGGTGTCAGAGTCAATATTATCCAGAGTGAACAAATCAGTTCTCCGTAAAACTTCCTGTATTTTCTCTGGATTTCCTCCTTCCACTTCCCTTCTTCACCCTGTCGACACATAACTATGGGATTTTCTCTTGTTACATAGTCTAGTTTTAATTTTGAAGAATTTACATTTAATGTAATTTTTCCTGTAGGATTTTTTTTTTTGTTCTGTACAAATCCTTGAAAATTCAACCATGCTGACGTCTGTAGCAAGAATCGTTTATTTTAATATTTGGCAATTATCCAGGGAGTGAACATAGCATAATTTTATTTTATTGTATTTATTATTTATTTATTTATTTATTTATATATTTTAATTTTTTAAAATTTTATTTTATAGATTAATTCTATGGCAGAGAGTTTTACCTCTGCATCTTTTTATTGAGGAGAAGAGTAAACATCACTCAAGAGCCTCCCCTCATCCTCTGGAAAGGGGTTTCATGTTTTTGGTTGTATGCAGGATATTTGTATCATATAAGGTGAAATTATGACCGTGTTATTTTCTCTATATTCAGAATGAGTTTGATTTAAGGGCATGCATATTGATGCCCACATTTACACAAGGTTGATGTGTGATGGTGAAATCTATGTGTCAAAGTGACTGGGTCATGGGTGCCCAGATTAAACACTGCTTTTTGGGTGCCTATAATGCTGTTCCAGAAGAGACTGGTATTTGCAGCCATGGTCTCTGGGCCAGTGGGCATCATCCAATCCATTAAGTTTCTGAATAGAATGAAATGCAGAGGGAATAATTCCCTCATTCTTCTCTCCTGTATGCTCGATCAGGAACATGCTTGATCTGGAACAGGAACAGTCCTGTCCTTCTGCCTTTGGAGACAATTACTCTTTCAGATCTCCAGGTTCTCCAACTTGAGCTACTTCAACAAAGCTAATATATCAGACCCATGCAGCCCTTTCCCTGGAGCTTGGCAGACCCAGCTCATCCTGTAGATACTGGAGGTGCACCCACAGGTTGCACAAGAATGTTTCAGGGACCCCCAATATTTCACCAGGTCTTCCCCAGGCTCCACCAATGGCATGTCACATGGACACCTGCAGAAACAAGATCTGTACTGTTTCTATCACTCATACCCACTCACATACCCAATGTCTCTAGTTCAACATAAATTAGCTTTTAAAGAGTAACCAGGGAAACCCAGCCAAGCACAAATTCCATGGAGAGTTGTTTGTGTTCTGTCTTGATCACTACATGGGATCACCTTGGAATCCTGGGCCTGGGGATCCTCTCTCATTTCTAGGGTCAGGGCTGGGCTGCTTTAATCAGCAGAAGGAGGGCCCTATTTGCATGTCTTCTGCCTATACAGCTAGCTTGGGATCTGTGCTTACAGAGTGGGCAGCGACCAGATCAGATGTGTTGCTTTTGACTCAGTGGTATTGACAAAATCTGCAAAATAGGATTTTTGATCAAATGATTTTCCAGAGTACACACTTGAGGTTCATGTGCTATGTAGTTTTTACATATTCACACAAATCTTGGGGCATAGATGTCATGTTACCACATAAAAAGATGTGAACCTACATCCAGAATTGTAGAGGGTTTGTGAGACGTCCAAGAGCACATATGGTGTGAGAGTGAGCCTCAGGATGTATACCTGTGTTCCTCCCCATGGGACCTGCTGCCTTCCTGAACCACTTGAAGAACAGAATGGCAGGCTCATGAGGAATGTGGAACCCATCCTGTATGGGGACAGGGTGGTTTTGCTTACTCTAGAGTTTCCCTGAAATACAGAGAGAATCAGAGTTCTGACGTGTGTTTTCAAGTCTCTGACATTGCACTATCTCTGCCTTCCTCCTAAGTCATCTCTGGGATTATCTGTAATAGCTGTGCTGTGTGTATTTGACACATGATGAAGTTCACACATGTGGAGTGTGTGATATGGGAAACACTGGGCTCTGAGTCAACATTCTCGAGAGTGCGAAGACCATGCCCCCTAATATTTTCCTGTATTTTCCCTGGAATTTCTCCATCTTCTTTTCCTTTCTCCACCATGTCCCCACATAACTATTGATCTTTCTCATGTTAACTTACACTAGGCTCAATTTTCTAGAATGTAAAAATGTTAATTTTACTGTATGTCCTTTTATTTTTAGGACTTATTTTTCTCAGCATCAATCCTAGGGAATATATCCATGTGGTTGTGTGTAGCAAAAATTATCAGTTTTATTTATTGGCAACATTTCAGACAATGAGCACAGGAGAATTTTATTTTTCAGTAGTTTTTTAGGATTGGGATCATTTCCAGTCAGGTATTTCAATAAAGTTGCTTCGTAGCCTAGACTTGAAGGTGGAGTGTTCAGAGAATGTGTTATTTATACACTTTCCACAGCAACAACTAACCTGAAGTAGATGTGGGAGTACACATTTGCATCAATGTGGGAATTTATCTGACTTGGGAGGGTTTTCTCATTATGCAGTTGATCTTTTTTTAAAATTAAATTTAATTTTTTCAGTGTTCCACAATTCATTGTTTATGCACCACACCCAGTGCTCCATGAAATACGTGTCCTCCTTAATACCCACCATCAGACTCACCTAACCTCCCACCCCATCCCTTCCAAAATCCTCAGTTTCTTTCTCAGAGTCCATAGTTTTCATGGTTCATGTCCCCCTCCAATTTTCCCTAATTCACTTTTTCTTTCCATCCCCTAATGACCCCCATGTTTTTCCTTATGTTCCAAAAATAAGTTAAACCATATGATAATTGACTCTCTCTGCTTGACTTGTTTCACCCAATATAATCTCTTCTAGTCCTGTCCATATTGATACAAAAGTTGGGTATTCATCCTTTCTGATGGAGGCATAATACTCCCTAGTATATATGGACCATATCTTCCTTATCCATTTATCTGTTGAATAGCATCTTGGTACTTTCCACAGTTTGGCAACTGTGGCCTTTGCTGCTATGAACATTGGGGTTATGTAGTTGTTTTTAGAAGCTCATTTTCACAGATGGGAATTAGAATTTATTTATTCATTTATTTGTTTATTCATTCATTCATTCATTCATTTCCTTCAGAGTGTTATGTTTAAGTATTTGTGTTAGAGTTAGAGTTAAATTTAAGGATTCGGGTTTAGGGACTAAGGTTTAGGGCTCAGGGGAAGTGCCTGATATCTTGAAATTCAGAACATCCCCAGAAAATAAATCTCAACTTTTCGTAAGATGATAATGGTCCTAGAAGCCATCTACTAAACTGAGTATGAAGGGGATTTGGTGCTCTACATACTTGTTTTTAAAAATTTTGATTCTGGAGGGGGATAAGATGGAGGAGGAGTAGTGGACCTTATTTAAATTGTTACCCTGAATTGAGCTGGAGACATACCAGAGCACTCTGAACACCCACAAAATCAATCTGAGATGTAAGAAGATATATCAGGATCTATACCTACAGAATATCTCTGGTGGCTGGTATTGAGATATGAAGTGCAGAGCCATGATTCTGAGGGAAGAAAATGGGAGATAAATGGAAGAGGGAGGGAGCCTCCAAGCTCCTACAAACCTGGAGTGCAAAATTTTCCTGTGCTGCTGGTCGCATACAGACCTACAGACCAGTAGCAGCGGGGAAAGGACTTTAGTGTAGCCCCCTCTCTGAAACATGGAGCTGCAGTGTCTTGCATGCAAACTTGGGGTGGCTGGTTGTTTTAGAAGCACAAAGGGCAGACATGTGCCTGGACCTTGTAGCAAGGGCTGGGAATGGTTCTGTGGGGTGCACAACCCACGACACTGTGGTTTTTAGCACCACAGACAAAAATGGAGTCAGTGTGGCCTGGAGGACTTTCTGGAGAACAGATTGTGATCTCTCAGTTCTGATACAGAAGCCTGAATACAGTTATTTCTGCTCTCTCAGAAGAGACACAGAATCCACCAGGGAAAACTCAGAGAACACAGTCCCCGCAAAAAACGGTTTTCACTGAGCCCATCCACTCACAAGGGGCAGGTCAACTCTGCCCAATAAGGTTTTCCCGAGTAATGCTGCAGCAGGCCCCTCCTCCAGAAGACTGGGTGAAAGAACAAGAGGCCTACAACCCTAAGGTCCCTGTAAAACAGGTGCATTTTGCTTGGGTTATGGTCAATAATTTGGAATTTGTACATTCCCTCAACCACTCCTTAACACAATGACTAGGAGGAGGAATACCCAACATAGGAAAAATTTGGAGACTGTGACCTCTGCCACAGAACTAATGGATATGGATATAAGCAAGATGTCGGAAATACACTTCAGTGTAAAAGTTATACAGACAATGGCTAGGTTGGAGAGAACCATTAATGGCAACATAGATTCTCTAAGGGCAGAAGTGAGAGATGATCTGGCAGAACTCAAAAATACTGTCAGTAAGATCCATTCTAATCTAGATACTCTAACAGCCAGGGTAAATGAGGCAGAAGAATGGATTAGTGATGTAGAAGACAAACTGATAGAAAAGAAGGATCAGGAGGAGGTCTGGAACACACAGCTTAGAATCCATGAAAACAGGATTCAAGAAATAAATGACCCCATGAAACATACCTATGTCAGAGTTATTGGGATATCTTCGGGGGTGGAGAGAGAGGGGACTAAAATATATATCTGAGCCAATCCTAGCTGAGAACATCCTCATCTGGGGAATGATATAAGCACTCATGTCCTAGAGGCAGAGAGGACCCCTTTCAAGATCAAGGGAAATAAACCAATGCCATGGCACATAGTAGTAAAATACGCAAATCTTAAAAGCAAGGAAACCATCTTAAGGGCAGTTATGGGGAAGAGATTCCTTATGTACAGAGGAAGGGGAATCCGAATAATGACAGACTTGTCCACAGAGTCCTGGCTGTTAGGACCAGAAAGGGCTGGTAGGATATATTCAGGGCATAAATGTGAAGAATGTGCAGCCAGGAATACTTTATCTGGGAAGGTTCTCACTTAGAATGGATGGAGAGTCAAGGAACTTACAAGACTGATAGAGACTGAAAGAATATGTAACCACTAAGCCAGAACTACAGGAAATATTAAGGAGGGGGGTCCTAAATATGAGAAAAATGCCAAGACTGTTATAGAACAGAAATTTACAGAAATGATCTATGGATACAAGGTCTTCATAAGCAACATGATGACAATGAAATATCTTTCAATAATCACTCTCAACACGAATGTTTTAAATGTTCCCATAAAATGGCCCAGGGTTGCAGATTGGAAAAGAAGACGGGATCCATCCACATGCTGTCTATGAGAGACTCATTCTGAACCTAAACATACATCCAAACTGAAAGTGAAGGGATGGAGAGCCACCTTACATGACAACGACTGCAAATAAAGCTGGGGTACTCCTTCTCATATCAGACAAATTAGATTTTAAGCTACACTGTAGTAATAGATGCAGAGGGACATTACATCATGCTAAAAATGTCTATCCACCAAGAAGATCTAACAATGGTAAATATATATACCCCCAACACGGGAGCGGTCAACAACATAAGCCAATTGTTAACTGAAAAAAAAAAGACATATTATTTTAAAAAAGACATATTATTAAAAGACACATAACCCTGAATAGATCAATAACCAGTAATAACATTGAAGCAATGATCACAAATATCCCAAAAACAGGAGTCCAGGACATGCTGGATTATGTGGGGAATTCTACCAAATATTCAAAGAAGAAGTAATACCTATTCTCTTGAACATTTTTCAAAAAATAGAAACAGATGGAAAACTTCCAGACTCATTCTATGTGGCCATCATTACCTTGAGCCCCAAACCAGGCAAGGACCCCATCAAAGACGAGAATTTCAGACCAAAATCCCTGATGAATATAGATGTCAAGATTCTCAACAAGACAATGAATACTGTTACGCTGAAAAGAAATAAAAAATTAAAAAAAAAAGACTCTCAACAAGATCCTAGCTAATAACATACCATTGTACGTTAAAAGGATTATCCATGACAACCAGGTGGGATTTTCCCTGAGCTGCAAGATCCATTCAACAATTGAAAATCAGTCAATGTGATAGAACAAATTAATAATGATGAGAGATGAACAACATGTTCCTCTCAATTGATGCAGAAATAACATTTGGTAAAATACAGCATCCTTTCCGGATTAAAATTCTTCAGAGTGTAGGGATAGAGGGAACATTCCTCAATTTCATAAATTCCATCTATGAAAAATTCACAGTGAATATCATCCTCAATGGGGAAAAGCTGAGAGCTTTCCCCTTGAGATCAGGAACATGACAAGGATGCCCCCTCTCGCCACTATTGTTCAACATGGTACTAGAAGTCAAACCACAGCAATCAGACAACAAAAAGAAATAAATATATGGTCAAAGAGTTAAGCTCTCTCTTTTTGCAGATAACATGATACTTTATGTGGAAAACCCAAAAGACTCCACCCCAAACTACCTGAACTCATACAGCAATTCAGTAATGTGGCAGGATACAAACGCAATACACAGAAATCAGTTGTTTTTATATACACTATCAATGAACCTGTGGAAAAAGAAAATAGAGAATCGATTCCATTTACAATAGCACCAAAAATCGTAAGATAACTTGGAATAAACCTAATAAAAGAGGGTAAGGGATCTGTATTCAAGGAACAACAGAACACATATGAAAGAAATTGAAGAAAACAGAAAAACATGGAAAAACATTTCATGCTGGTGATTCGGAAGAATAAATATCGCTAATATATCTATGCTGTCAAGAGTAACCTATACTTTTTTTTAAAAAGATTTTATTTATTTATTGGAAAGACAGAGATCACAAGTAGGCAGAGAGTCAGGCAGAGAGAGAGGGGGAAGCAGGCTCCCTGCTGAGCAGAGAGCCTGATGCGGGGCATGATCCCAAGGCCCTGGGATCATGACCTGAGCCGAAGGCAGAGGCTTTAACCCACTGAGCCACCCAGGTCCCCTGAGCAACCTATACTTTCAATACCATCCTGATCTAAATACCATCAGCATTTTCCAAAGTGCTGGAAATAACAATTCTAAAATTTACACGGAACCAGAAAAGATCCTGAATCAAAAAGGAAATGTTGAAAAAGGAAAACAAAGCAAGGAAAAATAACCAATGGAAAAAAGACAGTCTCTTCAATAAATGGTGCTGGGACAATTGGACAGCTATATACAGAAGAATGAAACTTGACCATTGTCTTACAGCATACACAAGTATGAACTCAAGATGGATGAAAGACCTCCATGTGAGACAGGAATCCATCAGAATCCTAGAGGAGAACATAGGCAGTACCTCTTCAACATCAGCCCCAGCAACTTCTTTCAAGATATGTCTCCAAAGGAAAAGGAAACAAAACTGAAAATGAACTTCTGGAACTTCGTCAAGATCTAAGCTTCTGCACAACAAAGGAAACAGTCAGCAAAACAAAGAGGCAGCCCACAAAATGGGAGAAGATATTTGCAGATGACACTACAGACAAAAGGCTGATATCCAAGATCTATAAAGAACTCCTCAAACTCAACACTCAAACAAACAAACAAACAAAACAAAACAAAACAGAAAATCACATAAAAAAATGGGCAGAAGACATGAACAGACACTTCTCCAAAGGAGACATATGAATAGCCAACAGGCACATGAAAAAGTGTTCATCATCATTAGCTATTGGGGAAATTCATATCAAAACCACATTGAGATACCACCTTACTCCAGTTAGAATGGCAAAAAGTGACAATGCATAAACAATGAATCTTGGAACACTGAAAAAAATAAAATTTAAAATACAATGAGAAGGCAAGAAACAGCAAATATTGGAGATGATGTGGAGAGAGGAGAACACTTTTACACTGTTGGTGGGAATGCAAGTTGATACAGCCACACTGGAAAACCGTGGATGTTCCTAAAAAAGTTGAAAATAGAACTATCTTGTGACCCAGCACTTGTACTACTGGATATTTACCCAAAGGATACACATGTAGTGAAAAGAAAGGCCATTTGTACACCAATGTTCATAGCAGCAATGTCCACAATAGCCAAACTGTGGGAGATGCCCTTCAACAGAGGAATGGATAAAGAAACTGGAGTTTATATATACAACAGAACATTGCTAAGCCATCAAAAAGGATGAATACCCAAGTTTTGTATCAACATGAATATGACTGGAGGAAATTATGCTAAATAAGTTAAGCAGAAAAATCCAATTACCATAAAGTGTTACTTATTCATGGAAGATTAAAAAAAATCGCATGGAGGATATTAGGAGAGTGAAGGGAAAAATAAAGGGGTGGGATTCAGAGGGGGAGATGAACCATTAGAGATTATGGACAGTGAGAAATAAACTTAGGGTTTTAGAGAAGAGAATGGTAGGCGGATGGGTTACTCCAGGATGGGTATTAAGGATGGCAGGTATTGCATGGAGCACTGGGTGTTATAAGCGAACAATGAATCTTTGAACACGACATCAAATAATAATGATGTGTAGAAGCTTTTGATCTTGATGAAGTCCCAAAAGTTCACTTTCGCTTTTGTTTCCTTTGCCTTTGTAGACATATCTTGAAAGAAGTTGCTGGGGCTGATATTGAAGAGGTTACTGCCTGTGTTCTCCTCTAGGATTCTGAAGGAATCTTGTCTCATGTTGAGGTCTTCTATCCATTTTGAGTTTATCTTTGTGTACTGCACAGCAAAGGAAACAGTCAAGAAAACAAAGAGGTAACCCAAGGAATGGGAGAAGATATTTTCAAATGACAGTACAGACAAAGGGCTGATTTCCAAGATCTAGAAAGAACCCCTCAAACTCAGCACTCAAAAAACAGATAATGAAGAAAAAAAATGGGCAGAAGACATGAACAGACACTTCTCCAATGAAGACATATAAATGGCTCACAGACCCATGGAAAAATGTTCATCATAATTAGCCATCAGGGAGATTCCATTCAAAACCTCATTGAGAAACCACCTTTCGCAAGTTAAAATGGCCAAAATTAGCAAGACAGGAAACAACGTGTGTTGGAGAGGATGTGGAGAAAGGGGAACCCTCTTACACTGTTGGTGGGAATGCAAACTGGTGCAGCCACTTTGGAGAACAGTGTGGAGATTCCTTAAGAAATTAAAAATAGAGCTTCCCTATGACCCTGCAATTGCACTACTGGGTATTTACCCCAAAGATACAGATGCAGTGAAAAGAAGGGCCATCTGTACCCCAATGTTTATAGCAGTAATGGCCACAATAGCCAAACTGTGAAAGAGCCAAGATGCCCTTCATTAGATGAATGGATAGAGAAGATATAGACCATATATACAATGGAATACTATTCCTTCATCAGAAATGGAATACCCAACAATTGATTCCTATGTACTGAACTGGAGGAGACTATGTTGAGTGAAATAAGTCAAGCAGAGAGAGTCAATTATCATATGGTTTCACTTACTTGTGAAGAATAAGGAATAACATGGAGGGCATTAGGAGAAGGAAAGAAAAGTGAATTGGGCAATATCAGAGGGGGAGACAAACCATGAGAAACTGTGGACTCTGAGAAACAACCTGAAAATTTTGGAGTGGAGGGGAGTAGTGGAATAGGTGAACCTGGTGGTGGGTATTAAGGAGGGCATGTATTGCATGGAGCACTGGTTGTGGTGCATAAACAATGAATCTTGGAACACTGAACAAATAAAATTAAATTGTAAAAAAAAAAATCTGGACCTGCTAGAAAACTGCTCAAGTGAGAGATATCCATTGCTGAAAAGGGCACACGGGGATGAATAGGACAGAATTCTAGGTGGATCACTGTGGCCTCAGATCCCAAGAGAATCAGAAGGAACAGGGAAGCCTGAACCAGAGTGTCCAAGGCACAGGGAGACTTGTTATGGTCAGCAAGCCCAGAAAGGAATCTCAGCTCCAGTCACAATAAAGCAGAAGCCAGAGCAGTTGGGAGACTGCTCTCTGCCTGTCCACGTTGTAAAGGACTAGAAGGTGCCGGCTGTTTAACATCCCAGGGGAGATATAAAATGGCTTGCAACCAAACAGGGTAAGAGTTCTCAGGGGGATGTGGCCCATGAAAGGACACTGGAAGGGACACAGCCGTGAACTGAGAGCTATGGAAGAGGGTGCATGTGTGAGCACACGGCCAATCAAAATTGCAAATTCACAAAGCACAGAGATGCTCGTGGATCCCCATAACTCACCTTGGAGAGGTGCAACGGGGGTGTGGTATGGGGCATGTGGAATTCAAAGGATTTGGTGGTTTAGTACACAAAGTGGCTACATCCACAACTGGGAAATAGCTCTCAGAGTGATGTGACCCCTGACAGGACACTTGGGTGGCACCCAGCATGACCTGGGAGGTGCAGAAGCGGGTGCACTCATAAGACCACAGGTACTAACGATTGCAAAGTCAGACAGCACAGAGATGCTTATGGGTCCCTGGAACTTTCCCAAGAGAGTTGCAGTGGGCATGAATGGAGCAAGTCTGTGGAGTTTGTTACACACAAATGGAGATGGTTTGACCTGGAGGGTTTACTGAACAAGGGGGACTGGGACCTTGAGGCACTGAGCCAGAGATTCCCGCAGGGCCATATTTACTTTGACCCTCTAAAGAGAGGCAGAAAGCCACGAGGGGGAGAAAAGCCACACACAGGGTCAGCTCACATTAAGCTGATGCCTGTGACAAGCCTGGGGCAGCTCCACCCAGGCAATGATGCCTGGAGAGAGAAAGAGGACTAGAAGATATATTTCAGCAAATCATAACTGAGAACATCCTTAATCCACAAAGCAAGATTTGTGTCCTAGAGGCAGAGAAGACTCTTCCCAACATCAAGGAGAACAGACCAATGCCTCGTCATGTAATAGTAAAACTCTCAGATTGTAGAACCAAGGAAACCATCTTAACAGCAGTTAGGGGGGAAGCGATTCCTTAAGTACAGAAGGAAGAACATAAATTAATGTCAGACCTTTCCACAGAGACCTGGCAAGCCAGAAAGGGAGGGCAGAATATATTCAGGATACAAAATGAGAAGAACATGAAACCAAGGAGACTTTATCCAGGAAGGCTGTCATTCAGAACAGATGGAGAGATAAACAGCTTCCAGGACTGGCAGAAACTAAAAGAATGATTTCTCAAACTCACCACTCAAAAAGCTAATAACACCAAAAAAAGTCAAAAAAATGGGCAGAAGATATGAGAAGAGACTTCTACAAAAAAGACATACAAATGGCTAACAGACACAAGGAAAAAATGTTCAACATCACTAGCCATCAGGGAAATACAAATCAAAACCAAAATGACAGACCACCTTACACTAGTTAGAATGTAAAAAATTTACAAAACAGGAAACGACAAATGTTGATGGATATGACTATGTGGATAAAGGGACACACTCTTACACTTGTGGTGGGAAGGGAAGCTGGTACAGCCACTCAGGAAAGCAATATGGCAGTTCCTCAAAATGTTAAGAATAGTTACCCTAAGACCCAACAATTGCACTACTAGGTATTTATCCCAAAGGTACAAATGGAGTGAAAGGAAGGGCATGTGCACTGCAGTTTTCATAGCAGTGATGTCCGCAATAGCCGAACTATGGAAGGAGCCAAGATACCCTTCAACAGATGAACGGATAAAGAAGATGCGGTATCTGTACGTACACAACTGAAAATTTTATTTAGACATCAGAAAGGATGAAACCTACCATTTGTATAGACATGGATGGAACTGGAGGGGATTATGTTAAGTGAAGTAAATCAAACAAAGAAAGACTATTATCACATGGTTTCACTCATATGTGGAACGTAATCATTAGCACAGAGGACCACAGGGGAAGGAAGGGAAATCCAAAGGGGGAGAAATCAGAGAGGGAGATGAACCACAAGAGACTATGGACCCTGAGACTCAATCCAGGAGTTTCAGAGCAGAGGACAGGAGCGGAGGGGTTAACAGGGTGATGGGTATTGAGGAGGGCACATGCTGTGTTGAGCCCTGGGGGTTATCCTTAACTAATGGATTGCTGAACGCTGCATCAAGGACTAATTATGTACTAAACAGTGCCTAAATGAACATAATTAGAAAAAAAGAAATACTCTGCCTCATGAACATTCAAATGATCCAAGATGCACTAGGTTAAGTATGGGAATACCTGTGTCCTGAAAGCATGACCCAAAATACCTTCCCCTTCAGAAGCCCCTGAGAGCACAGCCCCTCACCATGGCCTGGAGCTAAGTTACACCCCAGATTCTACACTGAGGTGGGGACCAGGGCCAGTCAAGTATGACTTCTTTCCCACCTATTCCATCGCTACAGGTGTGCACTCCCTGATCCAGCTGGTACAGTCTGGGGCTGAGGTGAGGAAGCCAGAGCATCCATGAAGGTCTCCTGCAAGGTATCTGTATACACGTTCATTGACTACTATATGCACTGGGTTGGACAGACCCCTGGACAGGTGCTTGAGTGGATAGGATGAATTGTCCAAGAAGATAGTGACAAAAGGTATGTATAGAAGTTCCAGGCAGAGTTACCCTGGTGATAGACACATCTGCTAGCACAGCCTCCATGGAGCCGAGAAGTCGGAGGACTGAGGACATGGCCATCTATCATTGCAGGAGGCACACGGTGTAAGAACCCACATCATATGTGTGTCAGAAACCTTGAGAAGGGGGCAGCTGTGGAGGGCTGAGGAGGTGACAGGGACAATGATTCACCTGACTTCCTCCTATCAGCGTGTCAGGAGCCTATGACATAGAATAATGCTCTCATGTGCACCCGACTCCTTATAGAAAGTTTGAAGAGTCCAGATACACTTGAAAAAAGACAGAATAAAGACTTTGCATCAAATAACTTATTTATTATTTTTTGCAGAAGGAATATTTGCAACCTCTATGTGGAGAGACAGACGGGATGTCCATTGAGACATCATCTGGGAAGAGTTGGGAGGTGTTAGGTTGCAGAGTCTGGGACTGTAGATCTCTTCCTCACAAGTTCTGAACTTCTTCCCCTATTTTTTTTAAATATTTTATTTATTTTTTCGACAGAGAGAGATCACAAGTAGGCAAAGAGGCAGGCAGAGAGAGAGGAGGAAGCAGGCTCCCCGCTGAGCAGAGAGCCCAATGTGGGGCTCAATCCCAGGACCCTGGGATCATGACCTGAGCCGAAGGCAGAGGCTTTAACCCTCTGAGCCACCCAAGGGCCACATTCTCCCCCTATTTTTAAAATGTGACCATGTGTATGGGGAAAAGGAAGGACATGGAGACCATGGATGAGTATCTATGCCCCAGTCTCCATTTGAGCATCACACATATCACATTCTGGTACGAGAGGCATGAAGTCATGGTCACAAGTCATGGGCATGGTCACAAGTCATGGGCTGACAGGTGTGCCAGGTTCAAGCTCAGTCTATATCAACACATCATCCTTGCTGTTCCCCCTCCGGTGCTGAGTTCCTGCGGATCTCCTTCCCATGCACCACAATCTGTGAGTGTCCCGTCTCTGGGGCAGTTCCACACAGCAGGATCACCATGAGGAGACCTGCAAAGATGTGACACTCATGTCCCAGCCTGTTTTATTTCCTGTGACCGCTGTGTCCAGGTTCCACACGCAGGACTCATATCTACACATGTTTATTCTCCTACCATCTGGAGGTGTACATGAAATCAGCCCCAATAGGCGGCAGTCATAGTCCTGGCGGGGCTATACTCCCGCAGAACGTCTGGGGTTGAGTCTTTTCCTCCTGCTTTCCAGAGCTGCACCCCTTGCATTTTCAGACTCATGACTCCTCCCTCCACCTTCACAGTGAGAAGACCATTGAGCACCAATAGTCACACGACTCACTTCTACTGGGTCTTAACCTCTCTCTGCTGCATCTCATAAAAGCATTTGACATTACATTATGAGTCACCCAGATGCTCCAGAAAAGATATTCCAGATGACTCCTGCACAGGAACTGGGTCTGGGCTTCCCCTGGACCCCACACCTGCAGCACTAGGAAGTGTAGGGAGACGATGTTTCCTGCCAGCCTCTGAGTTTCCTCTCCAGACCTCGCTGTTCAGGGCCAAGTCTTCCATTCCCTTCTCCTCTGAGAACAGCCCTGTCTCCTGTTAGTGGTGCATGCCGGTGTGGGGTTATATCAGTTTTATAAACCTTCACTATCCCCAGGCCCCTCGCATAGGGACAACAATCACCCATGTGATGCAGGCTGTCTCATGGGCTCCAGCCCATGAGGCGGCAGAGCAAAAATAAAGTGAAAATAGGCCTTTAGTTGAACTCTAGCTGATGTTGGAACAGGATTAGGGAATAATAAAGTAAGAAGAATGCTAGAGATAGAAATCAGAGCTTCTCTTGCATGGAAGAAGAAATATTAAACTCCCAAACGTGCAAGAGTAGCCTATATCATGAAATGATAAAACAGCTTAAATGTGTTCTCATGGAGTGTCAGACACCGGCTTGTGCTGAATGAGTTTTCAGGGTCTCACCTCAGAGCTGAACATCTTGTTCAAGGACTCAGGTGAGTGTAGAGAGCTCCAGATCACCGAGACATATAGAAGCACGACACCTGGAAATGAAAATATCTATGACTGACACCAGAAGCACATGCATTCAACCTGATGAACAAACTGGGGGAAATGACACAGCACAACATCTGTCATGAAATTTCAAGTTCAAGTTTGAGGATGAGAACAGAATTGTTTGCAGCTTATGAAAACCACATTGTGAAAAGGAATTAACAGAGTGTATAAATTTAAAAGCAAAATAAAAAACACCAAGTTACCAGAGACCATTTAGGGAACAAGCTGACACTCAAGAGAGGCCAGAAAAATAATGAAGCCTTTTCAACAGATTGAAAATCAAGAAACTATTCACAGGCAGCCAATAAACATGAAATTCAGAAGTTATAGTTAAAAGACCAGGATGCAATAAAAATAAATATTATGAATAGACAGTGAAAATCAAATACTTTTTTCTGCCACTTAACAATCACAATGAGGAGGAACAGGTTAAAATCTAAGGGACGATATGCACAAATTGCATAACCAACAAAGGACTTGCATCCTGAATATGCTAAGAACACTGAAAACACAATGTAAATAAGGCATTAACTATCTGTAAAACAGGCAGAGCCTTGTGTGGACATCGGATCCAGGAGGGTATAGAGATGTTAGGTAAGCACAGGAGAGGTCACACCCCACCATGGATTGTCAGGGAAATTCAAGTCAAACAACAATGAGATACCCTACACATTCATCACAATGACTCACGTATGAAGGAAGCACTGACCATACCATCCTGGTGAGCATGTATTATACCTCAGGCCTCACACCTTGTAAGAGGGAATGAACAATGAAAAAGCAGCCCTGGAAAAAGAAAACATTTGGCTTCTTTTACGATGTTAGAAATGGATACTGGTAATGTGTGACCTGGAAATCCCACCCATGAATGTTTGCTACAGAAAAATGAAACCTCATGTTCACATAAAAATGGCATATAAATATTTACAACATCTTTATTTCTGTTAGAAGTTAAGAATAATAATAGAAAATTAAGAATTTATTATTAAATAAATTATTTGAAATAATTTAGAAAAGGGTTTCTAAATTAAAGGAGTAATCCAAGTAGAAAATATCCATCAATGGAATATATTTTACAATAAGAAGTCACACTACTGATGCACACATCAGCCCAGGGGAACCTCAGGACGTGATGCTGAGTGAAGGTCAGCACTCTCAAAGTGGACATAGGCCATGTAGCCTGCGGCATTCACACAGGGAGGCCACAGTGACAGTGGTTTGGCTGGGCATTGTTTACTTCTTGCTTCCCCCTACCCAGATGATGAGCTCCCCTGCCTCAGGCTCCATGCTGTCTCACTGTCAGCAACGTCCTCATGTATGGAGTCTGCACAAACTGAACCAACCCACCTCAGGCTCCTCGGAATGGAGAGTTGCTGAGCCCAGAGTCTGTCATGTGTTCTGACAGCAGCTGTCCCCTCCGGTGTCTCTGTCTCCGCCTCTCTCCTGCAGGTGTGCAGGAATAGATTAGGACACCTCCTCTGAGTCCATCCGTCTCCTGCTGCTGACTCTCCCACAACCTGAGGTCTAGACCTTCCTCACACGCAGGTAGAAATGAATTGACTTGTACAGGAACTGACTTGGAACTGTTTAGTGGGTTGTATGCACCATGCTGTTTTCCATAAAACTACACTATATGGTACGCCCATCCAGAGCATTCCAGGGGTCCCTGCTCACTACATTCTCAGTGGAGGTCCATTCTCACACGGGGTCCATTCTCATTTTCTTTACTTTGTTATTTTCATAGCCTTGGTAAAAGCTCTGGGTTGATATCTCAGTGGTTTGGGGTTTGATCTCTCTGATGATTAGTGTTGTTGAACATAGATGAACTTATGTATTCTCTTTGTACGATTTTATTCATTTATTTGGGAGACAGAGATTGCACATGTGAGGGGAGGGAAAGAAGGAGAGGGAGAAGCCCATTCTTAGCTGGTCACAGATCCTGATGTGGGGCTTGATCCCAGATCATGACCTATCATGAAATCAGATGCGTAATCAATGGAGTCAACCAGAGCCCTTACTTGTCTTCTGTAGAGAAATGGATAGAGAAGACCACTGGGCCCATTTTTTTTTGATTTATTTATTTATTTATTTAGAGAGAAAGAGAAAGTGAGTGGAGGAGCAAAAGGAGACAGAAAGAAAACATATCAAGCTTATTCCCAGTGAGCACAGAGCCTAACATGGGGCTTCATAGCAGGATCCTGGATCATGACCTGAGCAGAAATCAAGAGTTGGAGGCTTAGCCAATTGAGCCATCCTGGCGCCCCATCCTGGGCCCAAATTTTAACCAGGGATTTCTTTATTGTCATTATTGTATTTGTCAAACTTACTACTCAAGCTAAGGAGTCCTTTCCGTACTTTGGGTGTTAACCCCTCCTCAATATATGGTTGAACACCCTGTCTCCCATTTCACAGTCTGACTTCCTGCTCTGGAACATTTGCTCTTCACACTTGGTGTTTTGATGGAGTCCCACCTCCATTAAAGAGGGCATGTGATGTGATGAGCACAGGGTGTTAAAAGCAATGCTGAATCATTGAACACTACATCAGAAAATAATGATGTACTATATGTTGCTTAATTGAATTTGAATTAAAAATAAACTAAAATAGTTAATAAAAATAAAATAAACAAAATAAAATAAAACCTTCTGCTTTCAAAACCAAGAAAAAAAGAAAGAAAGAAAGAAAACATTCTAGAGGAGGAAACAATGTACAATGGAAAAAAGACAGCCTCTTCAATAAATGGTGCTGGGGAAATTGGACAGCTCTGTGTAGAAGAATGAAACTCGACCATTCTCTTACACTGTACACAAAGATAAACTCGAAATGGATAAAAGACCTCAACGTGAGACAGGAATCCACCAGAATCCCAGAGGAGTCAATAGGCAGTCACCGCTCTTTCATCAGCCCCAGGAATTTCTTTCAAGACATGTCTCCAAAGGCAAAGGAAACAAAACCGAAAATGAACTTTTGGGACTTCATCAATATCAAAACTTTTTGCACAGCAAAGGAAACAGTCAACAAAACAAAGAGGCAACCCACTGAATGGGAGAAGATATTTGCAAATGACAGTACAGACAAAAGGTTGATATCCAGGATCTATAAAGAACTCCTCAAACTCAACACACACAAAACAGATGATCATATTAAAAAATGGGCAGAAGATATGAACAGACACTTCTCCAATGAGGACATACAAATGGCTACCAGACACATGAAAATATGTTCATCATCACTAGCCATCAGGGAGATTCAAATCAAAACCACATTGAGATACCACCTTACACCAGTTAGAATGGCCAAAATTAGCAAGACAGGAAACAACGTGTGTTGGAGAGGTTGTGGAGAAAGGGGAACCCTCTTACACTGTTGGTGGGAATGCAAACTGGTGCAGCCACTTTGGAGAACAGTGTGGAGATTCCTCAGAAAATTAAAAATAGAGCTTCCCTATGACCCTGCAATTGCACTGCTGGGTATTTACCCCAAAGATACAGATGGAGTGAAAAGAAGGGCCATCTGTACCCCAATGTTTATAGCAGCAATGGCCACGGTCGCCAAACTGTGGAAAGAACCAAGATGCCCTTCAACGGACGAATGGATAAGGAAGATGTGGTCCATATACACTATGGAGTATGATGCCTCCATCAGAAAGGACGAATACCCAACTTTTGTAGCAACATGGACAGGACTGGAAGAGATTATGCTGAGTGAAATAAGTCAAACAGAGAAAGTCAAGTATCATATGGTTTCACTTATTGGTGGAGCATAACAAATAATATGGAGGACAAGGGTAGATGGAGAGGAGAAGGGAGTTGAGGGAAATTGGAAGGGGAGGTGAACCATGAGAGACTATGGACTCTGAAAAACAACCTGAGGGTTTTGAAGGGGCGGTGGTGGGAGGGTGGGGGAACCAGGTGGTGGGTATTAGGGAGGGCACGGATTGCATGGAGCACTGGGTGTGGTGAAAAAACAATGAATACTGTTACGCTGAAAATAAATAAAAAATTTAATTTAAAAAAAAAAAAAGTTGATATCCAGGATCTATAAAGAACTCCTCAAACTCAACACACACAAAACAGACAATCATGTCAAAAAATTGGCAGAAGACATGAACAGACACTTCTCCAATGAAGACATACAAATGGCTACCAGACACATGAAGAAATGTTCATTCTCATTAGCACCAGGGAGATTCAAATCAAAACTACATTGACATACCACCTTCCACGAGTTAGAATGGCCAAAATTAGCAAGACAGGAAACAACGTGTGTTGGAGAGGATGTGGAGAAAGGGGAACCCTCTTACACTGTTGGTGATAATGCAGGTTGGTGCAGCCACTTTGGAGTGACTTAAGTGTGTGGATTATTTGAATACCTTTTATTTATTTTTTGTTGTTGTTGCCTGATTGCTGTTGCTAAGATTTCTTCTTGTTTTTATTTCTTTTCAGTGTAACAAAATTCATTGTTTTTTCACCACACCCAGTGCTCCATGCAATCTGTGCCCTCCCTAATACCCACCACCTGGCTCCCCCAACCTCCCACCCCCCGCCCCTTCAAAACCCTCAGATTATTTTTCAGAGTCCATACTCTCTCATGGTTTATCTCCTCTTCCAATTTCCCTCAACACGCTTCTCCTCTCCATCTCCCCATGACCTCCATGTTATTCCTTATGCTCCACAAATAAGTGAAACCAAATGATAATTGACTCTCTCTGCTTGACTTATTTCATTCAGCATAATGTTGAACAAGAGTGGTGAGAGTTGGCATCCTTGTTATGGTCTTGTTCTCAAAGGGAAGGTTGCCAGCTTTTCCCCATTGAGAATGATGTTCCCTGTGAGTTTTTCATAGATAGATTTTATGATGTTGAGGAAAGTTCTCTTTATCCGTTTACTTTGAAACTTTAAAATTAACAAGACAGTAAAAAACAGATGTTGGAGAGGATTTTAAGTAGGGAGAACCCTCTCACACTGTTTTCGGGATGCAAGCTGGTGCAGCCACTTTGGTAAACAGTGTGGAATTTCCTTAAGAAATTAAAAATAGAGCTTCCCTATGACCCTGCAATTGCATGACTGGGTATTTACCCCAAAGATACAGATGTAGTGAAAAGAGGGGCCATCTGCACCCCAGTGTTCGTAACAGCAATGGCCGCAATTACCAAACTGTGGAAAGAACCAAGATGCCTTCAGCGGACGAATGGATAAGGAAGATGTGGTCCATATACATTATGGAGTATTATGCCTCCATCACAAAGTTGAATACCCGGCTTTTGTATCAACATGGTTGGGACTAGCAGTGATGATGGTGAATGAAATAAGTCAAGCAGAGAGAGTCAGTTATCATGTGGTTTCACTTCCTTGCAAAGCATTAGAAATAACACAGATGACGTTAGGAGAAGGAAAGGAAAAGTGAATTGGGGTAAATCGAAGGGGGAGATGAACCATGAGAGACTGTGGCTCCTGAGAAATAAACTGAATGTTTTCGAAGGGAGGGCGTGCGGGGATGGATGAGCCTGGTGGTCGGTATTAAGGGGGGCATGCATTGTATGGAGCACGGGATGTGGAGCATAAACAATGAATCTTGGAACTTTGAAAAAAATTAAAATTAAAAAAAAGTTTTATATTCACTTGGGTGTGTATGTGTGTCTCTGTGTGTGTGTGTGTGATCTTCAAACTCTATCCACACAACATCCTGGAGCAGGTTTCCAATTCTTTCCCACGTTGTCATTAACATTGATACTGTGAGTATAGTTCAAGATTGAGACTCTACCAGGGCTGTTAATTCTCTTGCTTTGCATTGTTGATGCCCCTGTAAGCTCATATCCAGCACGCACTTTACACAGGTTTTGACAAGCTTGCACACTGGGCTGGGTGGTCCTATAATGAACAGAGAGTGTAGCTGGGACTCCTGTAAGATTCAGATGACATATGGAGATATTTGTAATCCATTGGTATTTAGAGATGGGAACAAGAAAGTGTAAGTGACACTGTCATTGTGCTTGTTAGTATAGTTGTTGTCCCAAATTTCTAAGTCGGAGACTGAAGAGGAAGCCCAGAATCATGTGTCCAGAGAGGCTCCCTTGGGGAAAAAGCTTGAAGGCATGAATGCCAAAGACCCTGACAGGAAACCTGCCCATATCCTCCAGCTGTGCCTGCTCCTGGGGCTTAAGGACAGAACTGGTGAGTGGTGTGCACCCCCTGGTGGTCCAGATCCAGTCCTACAGTGAGGCTTGTGTCTGGGTTCACACTGATGTCCTCTCACTGTGTCTGTTGCACAATAATACATGGCTGTGTCCTCGGTTCTCAGGCTGTTCATCTGCAGATACAGCGTGTTCTTCCCATTGTCTCTCGAGATGGTGAATCGGCCCTTCACAGAGTCTGCATAGTATGTGTCACTTCCATCATTTCTAATCCATGCGACCCACTGCAGCCCCTTCCCTGGAGCCTGGCGGACCCAGCTCATGTAGTAGCTGCTGAAGGTGAATCCAGAGGCGGCACAGGAGAGTCTCAGGGACCCCCCAGGCTTCACCAGGTCTCCCCCAGACTCCACCAGCTGCACCTCACACTGGACACCTGCAGACACAAGACAACCTGGTCTGGAAATTGTCACACACCCACTCTTTCTCTCGTTTCCATTCTCACACTTGAGGTCACTTATTCTCTGTAAACTACCTTTTAAAAGAGCAACAAGGAAAACCCAGCCAAGCACAAACTCCATGGCGAATTTTCTCTATTCTATCCTGATTAGTGAATGGGAACACCTGGAAATGCCGTGGCTGGGTCGCCTCTCCCAGCTGCTGGGTCCAGACTGGGTTGTTTAAAGATTCTTTTTTTTTTTTTAAGATTTTATTTATTTATTTGACAGACAGAAATCACAAGTAGGCAGAGAGGCAGGCAGAGAGAGAGAGAGAGAGAGAGAGAGAGAGAGGAAGCAGGCTCTCCACTGAGTGGAGAGCCCGATGCGGGGCTCGATCCCAGGACCTGGAGATCATGACCTGAGCCGAAGGCAGAGGCTTAACCCACTGAGCCACCCAGGTGCCCCCGGACTGGGCTGTTTAAATCAGCAGAGGGAGGGCCCTATTTGAATGTCCTCTGACTATATATCCAGCTTGGGATCTAAGCTGATGGAGAGGGCAGTGACCAGAGCAGGTGTGACTGCTGTGACTTTGTGGCATTGACAGGATTTGGGGAAAATGCTTTTATTTATTATATGATTTTCCAGAGTACACACTTGGCTTGTTGTGCTCTTTTTACACATTCACCCACATCTTGGTTTTTTTTTTTTTTTCATGTTATGCCAGAAAGAGTTTTGAACGGACACCCAGTATTCTAGAGGTTGTGTGAGGTGTCCAAGAGCATGTGTGGGGTGTGAGCCCCATGAATTGGCCTGGGATCCTCCCACCCCAGACCTCCTCTCCTCTAAATCACCTGCAGGTCAGAGTGGGCAGGTTCATGAGGAAGGTGGAACCCCTGCTGTGTTGGGGACAAGATGATTTTGCTTATTTTAAATTTTCTCTAAAAATAGAGAGAAATAGTGTTTTTGCAGCTCTATTTTCAAGTCTCTAAACTTTCATTATCTCTACGTTCCTCCCGAGTAATCCCTGGGATTATCTGCAATAGCTATGATGCGTGTACTTGACACAGGACGACTGCACACGAGTAGAGAGTGTGATGTGGTGAACCCTGCAGTCAGAATCAGCATTACCCAGAGGAAACAAATCAATTTCCCACAAAATCTCCTGTATTATCTTTGCAATTCTTCCTTCCTCATTCCTTCTTTACTCTGTCCCCACATTACTACTGATCTTCATGTTACCTTACACTAGCTTTAATTTTCTAGAATATATAATTTTGTATTTGTATTAGATGTACCTTTATTTCTAGGGCTTCTATTGCTCAGTCAACTACTTGATAATGCCACGATATTCATATTTTTTATGATTGGCAGCTTTCCAAAGATGACATAGAGCACAATATGTCCACTTTTTAAAAATATTCTTTTCAGTGTTCCAGAATTCATTGCTTATGCACCACACCCAGCGTTCCATGCAATACATGCCCCCTTAATACCCATTACCAGGCTAAACCAACCCCCACTGCCCTCCCCTCTAAAACCATCAATTTGTTTTTCAGAGACCACAGTCTCTCATGGCTCATCTCATCCTCCAATTTCCCCCAACTCCCTTCTCCTCTCCATCTCCCCATGTCCTCAGTGTTATTCCTAATGCTTCAGAAATAAGCAAAACCATATGATAATTGACTAATTGGGGTACAGATGGCCCTTCTTCTAACTACATCTGTATCTTTGGGGTAAATATCCCCAAACTACTAGAATTCATACAGCAATTCAGTAATGTGGCATGATATAAAATCGATGTACAGAAATCAGTTGTTTTCCTATACACTAACAATGAAAATACAGAAAGGGAAATTAGAGAATCGATTCCATTTACTGTAGCACCAAGAACTATAAGATACCTGGGAATAAACCTAACCAAAGAGGTAAAGGATCTGTACTTGAGAAACTACAGAACACTCATGAAAGAAATTGAAGAAGACACAAAAAGATGGAAAAGCATTCCACGTTCATAGATCAGAAGAATAAACATTGTTAAAATGTCTTTACTGCCGTGAGCTACATGGCCTGCGTTCTCTTTGAGAGTGCCGACCTTCACCCAGTGTCATGTCCTTGAGGTTCCCCTCGGTGGATGTGTGTATCACTAGTGTGACTTGTAGTCATAGAATAGTGTTCCATTGAAGGATGTTTTCTACTTGCGTTATTCTTTTAAATATAGAAAGACTTTTGTGGAGTTCTTAGCCTCAAACACAAATAAAAATGCTATAAATATTCACATGCCTTTTTTTGTGTGAACATGGGATTTAGTTTTCCTGGAGCAAACACACATGAGTGGGATTTCCAGGTCACACATTACCTGTATCCATCTTTTTTCTTAAAAAGATTTTATTTATTTTTTTGACACAGAGAGATCACAAGTAGGCAGAGAAGCAGGCAGAGAGAGAGGAGGAAGCAGGCTCCCTTCTGAGCAGAGAGCCGATGCGGAGCTCGATTCCAGGACCCTGAGATCATAACCTGAGCCGAAGGCACAGGCTTAACCCACTGAGCCACCCAGACATCCCCCTGTATTCACCTTTAACTTCTTGGAAGCAGCCAAACATTTTTCGAGAGATGCTCTTTCATTGTTCATTCCAACGTGCAAGGTTTGAGGCCCCAGGTGTGATACATGCTCACCAAGATGGTATGGTCAGTGCCTCCTTCACACCTGAGCCACTGTAATGAGTGCAGAGGGCATCTCATTGTGGGCTTCTCTTGGATTTCCCTGACAATCCATGGTGAGAAGTGTCCTCTCCTGAATTTAACTAACATCTCTATACCATCCTGGATGCAATGTCTGCACAAGGCTGTGCCTGTTTTATAGATGGTGGTTGCCTATCTTTCCATTGTATTTCCGGAGTTCTTAGTACATTCCGGATGCAAGTCCTTTGCTGGTTATCCAATTTTTGCATATTGTCCCTTAGCCCATAACTTGTCTTTCCTTATATTGATTGTCATGTAGGCAGAAAAAAGTATTTGATTTTTACAAAGTCTACTTATAATATGTGTTTTTATAGACCTGGTATTTTAATCATAACTTTTTGTTTTCATGTATATTGATTGCCTGTGAATAGTTTCTTGATATACAATTGACAGAAAAGTCTTGTGTTTTTCTGGTCTCTCTCAGTTTTGTCTTGTTCTGTAATTAGTATTTGTAACTCAGTCTTTTGTTGTTTCCCTTAAAATGTATAGAATCTGGCAATTCATCTTCATGGTGTAGATATTATAAACTGTAGACAATTCTGTTCTCATGCTCAGACTTCAACTTGAGTGTCAGGGCAGATGCTGTGCTGTGTGTTTTCCCCCAGCTTGCTCATCAGATTGAAGAGATGTGCTTCTGGTGTCAATCAGAGACATTTACCTTTCCAGGAGCTGGAATTTCTATACAGCCTGTTGCTCTGGAGCTCTGTGCACTCAACTGGGACCTTGAAGCTAGATGTTTCCTGCACAGCTCTCATGTGAGACACTGAAAACTCATTTTTTTTTGTCTCAGTGTCTGACACTCCATGATGAGAACACAGTTAGTTGTTTTGCCATTTCACAAAATGGTTTACTCTCACATTTGTGTCACTATGATTTATCTTTTTCCGTGCAAGACTAGCTCATATCTCTATCTCTAGAATCTTCCAGATTTCTTATCTCCTAATGCTGTTCCAACAGCAGGCACAGTGTTTTACTAAAGGCATATTTTAATTTAATTTTTATTATGCTACATTGAGTGCAGGAGTCTTTGAATGGCTGATTTATATGGATGGTTTTTGCCTGTTTGCAAAGGGCCTGTTGATAATGAATGTCAGGGGATTGGGGTCTTCTGAAAAGAAAAGAAAAAGGAAGTCAGGACTCTGAGACAGCGAAGTTAGGATAAGAAATTCAGGCCTGGCATGAAATTCCATCTGTCCACAATTTCCAGTTCTGAAGAAGTGGGGCTCAGGGGAGGGCCCGTGGTAGATCTTGTCAAGGAACCACCTGAGCTGTGTCTCTGTATCCTCCATACATGGTAATAAATGCCTGGGTGGGAAGTTTCCATGCTGGTCATTGTCAGGATCTCCTGCTGTTCGGAGGGGTCCTTGGAAATTATAAGTTAGCTCCTCAGAGATAGGTTGAATTACTTAACGTTGTCCCAGCAGATGTTGGGATCCACCCCAGTGCCTTCCCAGGGGCTGATGGACCTAGGCTACACCCACATCAGAAGTGCTCAGTGAAAACCCAGAGAAGAGGCAGGACTCCCTGGGTTTCACTTACCCAGAACCAGACTCCTGCAGGAAGACCTGGGTGGAACCCCTGTGAAGAAAGCACAAGAAGACAGTGAAGCCACTTTACAATGGGCAGAAATCTTCTTCCCTGAGGAAGCCCTTGACCTGAGCACTCAGAGAATGTAAAGACCAGAAGCATGAATGTGGAGCACAGGATTCCCAAGCTGGGACCCAGGAGTCACTGCCTTAGTCACACCTTAAACCCCGTGCTTACCTTTTTGACTGTGGAAGGTGGATTTGGGAAGACTTGTATCTTCACCAAGGGCCTGACACCTGTGGGGTTACACAAGTCCTTGCAGCATGGGATGTAAGTGAATCTCTCATGGAGTAGCAGTGAACCCTTTGCTGTGGCTACTCATGTCCAGCTCTCATTGGGACACCCCCTCTTTCAGAACCGAGAGTAGAGGAGCGGAAGGAGGTGCTCATCTTAGCTACAGAGGCAGAGGTGTGAGCCGGCAGAGAAAAGGAAACTATTCCAAGGTTCTTGACCTAGTGTGCTTTTTAAAATTTTTTATAAAGATTTCATTTATTTATTTTATATATATATATATATATATATATATATATATATAGAGAGAGAGAGAGAGAGAGAGAGAGAGAGATCACAAGCAGGCAGAGAGGTGGGCAGAGAGCGGGAAGCAGGCCCCCCACCGAGCAGAGAGTCCAATGCAGGGCCTCATCCCAGGACCCCCAAGACCACGACCGAAGCCAAAAGCAGAGGCCCAACCCACCGAGCCACCCAGGCAGAAAGGGATGACAATGTTCAGTAATACAGGATCAATGCACAAGTCATTTTCATGTACTGTGTAAACAGACATGTTCTTGAGCTATGTGCAATGAGTCTACATTCCGTTAGCAATAGTCCATGGATATGGGGCCTTGATATGCTCAGCTGGCCCCGTGAGACACAGTGGACATTTATAACCCTCCCTCCTCATCAGCCCATGACTGAATAAGGGGTGCTGTTTAGCTGTTGTGGAGGGTACCCTGAGGAGTCACTGGCTGGCTTCATGTTCTCCCCCAACCTCACCCCACACCTACACTGGAGATGGTCCCCTTTCTTGTCAGATCCTGGAGAATTCCTCCAACCACATTGTTATTATCACTAGGTAAAATGACATGCAGACACTGGACATTTCTGGAATAGTACCAGTGATACATATGAACATCCATGCTGGCCAATCTAAGCTCCACACATTTGTGAAAATTAGGAAATTTGAATCTTCAATAAACGTGATTATTACCAGTTTTGCAGTGTTGCTGTGGCATGATCTTATCCAACTGCAGTGAATCCCTCATGCAACAGAGTCCCACACAGTTTTGACAAAGTTGGAGAGGTATGGTCACTCCCACCCAGGGCTAAATGGGAAGAGAGGACAAGGTGAAAGGTGGCCAATGCTCCCCAGATGCTCTTAGCAGGGAGCATTCCCCTGAAAGCAGGCATATTCTCACATTCCTGAAAAAGGAAAACTTACCCGAGATGCAGAGCCATAGACCCAGTGTAGACTTCTCTACTACAGAGAATCTCAGGCCTCAGAAACTAATTGTTTCCCAGTTGTTCATAGAAACAACTGTTAATTCCTTTAGTCCCTCTATGTGATCCGTGCAATGGGAGAGTCTCCAACTGATGTTCCTTGTAGGCTGTACTGGACATTTTGGAAACGTATAATGTATTTTTGACTATCATGGGTCTTCAGGTTAAGAGGAGACTTTCCCAGGATGGATTTCCACTCAAAGTGCCGCCTGTATGTGTTTTAGATGGTAAGATGTAGGGATTTGGATTGATGATACATAGAAGATGTTGAGCTGGAGTTTATGCATTTCTAGACTGAGGCTTTGAGGGCTGTAGGGATGTGATAAATATATGGATATACGGGATGGATGTGGAGCTTGAAGTCCTGAGGGTCTACTGTGGTGGCCTGATAATGACTAGAAATTGTGAGGGTTCTCTTATAGGAAGAATCAGACTTTGTCTTATTTCATTAACATAGAGACCTTAAGATTCACATATTTTCCTGATAATAGATACCCCTGTGATGAGCACAGCACACCATATAACATTGTCCAGTCACTGTGTCGTCCTCCAGAAACATGTAACACTGTCTGTCAACTATACTTAAGTAAAATGGCAGAACATCTTTTCTGGAGAATCTGGGTGGTTCTTAATATAATGTCAAGTGCTCTTTTGAGGCAACAGAGGGAGGTTAGGCCCCAGTAGAAGAATTGAGTCATGTGACCAGAGATAATCCATGGTTTTCTTGCTGGGAGGTTGGAGTAGGAAATCACGAGTCTGAAAATGCAAGGGGTGAAGCTCTGGAAACCCAGAGGAATAGACTCAACCCCAGAGCTCCTCCAGGGGTGTATCCCCCCCAGCACTGAGTGTAGCCTAGTGGATTTGATTTCTTGTAGACCTCCAGGTAGCAGGACATCAAATATGTGTAGGCCTGGGCCCGGTGTGTGGTTCCAGGATCCTGATCACAGGAAATACTGCAGGGCAGGTAGCGAGTCTGACAAACATCTCCCCCTGCAGCTCCTGTTCTGTGGAACTGCCCCAGGGACAGGGACCCTTTCGGGCAGCAGTCCATGGTGAGGAGTCTCTGCAGGAACTCAGCACAGAAAGAGTGACTTCAAGGATGAGGAGCTGCTGTAGAGTGAGCTTGAACTTGGCACATCTGTCAGACCGTGACTTGTGACCATGAGTTCATGAGTCTCCTACCAGAATGTACTGTGTGTGATGCTCAAATGGAGTTGGGGCATAGACACTCACCCATAGAAATCCATCCATTTCATATCATTTCTTTTCACCAAGCACATGGTCATATTTCAAAAATAGAGGAAGAAGTTCAGAACTTGTTAGGGACTGAGCTACAGTCCTGAACTCTGCAGCCTGCCTCCTCCCAACTCTTCCCAAGTGATGCTTCAACAGACATTCCCTCCATCCACATAGAGGTTGCAAATATTCCTCTGAAAAAACTAATAAAGAAAAAATTTAGATGCAAAATATTTAAGCCTTATCTTTTTACAGCGTTTCTGGACTCTTCAAATCTTTCTACGGAGGTTGGTGTGCACATAAAAGCAGTATTTTTATCCCAAACTTCTGACTCATTTGTATGAGGAAGTCAGGCGTATTTTGTCCCCTTCCTCCTCAATCCACCAACAAAGCTGTCCCTTCTCATGGTTTCTGACACATGCAGGATGTGGTTTCTCACACTGTGTCTTGCACAGTAATACACAGCCGTGTCCTCAGACCTCAGACTTCTCAGTTCCATGTAGGCCGTGCTTGTGGATGTATCTGCCGTAAGCGTGACTCTAGCCTGGAATTTCTGTCCAATTTTTGTGGCACCATCTTCAGGGTCAATTCGTCCCATCCACTCAAGCCCTCGTTCTGGGGCCTGTCGCACCCAGTCCATATAGTAGTCAGTGAATGTGTATCCAGATGCCTTGCAGGAGACCTTCACGGATGCTCCAGGATTCCTCACCTCAGCCCCAGACTGTAACAGATGCACCTGGGAGTACACACCTGTGGAGAGAGAGCAGGTGGGGATGAATTGATCTTTGATTGGCCTTTTTCTCCTCCTCGGCCCAGAGACTGGGAGTCACTTACCTGTACCCAGTGCCACCAAGAAGAGGATTCTCCAGCTCCAGGTCATGGTGACCGGCTGTGCTCTCAGAGGATTCTGTAGTGCAGGGTGCAGTTGTTGGGTGATGCTCTCAGTGCACAGATATTCCCATACTTAACATGATGCATCTTGGACTATTTGCATATTCATAAGGAATAGTGTTTCATACTCAAAATCAGACCCATCAAAAGAAGACGCAGATAGACATCACAGGGCCTGAGCTCAGTCACACGGTGAGGACCCATGTCCTAATCCTTGTTTGAGGACATGGGTACCCTGCAGCTCCCTGAACTGTGTTTAGACAGAGCTTCTCCACTGATGGAAAAAAATCCCAGGAAATGCTCCTCATGCATCCCCACCTTGGAATGACAGAGAGACACCCTGAAACTGTTCTTGGCTCTGCTATCTGAATAACTTACTCGTGGATCAGGGTGTCTCCAAAATGCTGCACCCATGAGCTTAGAAGTGCATTCGTTCCTCCATTTCTTTACAATTAAGACCTCTAAACGTCCTGGAATATCATCCTCTTCAAATATGCTGCTCATTGCCTTGCGTTTGGTAAATACTACTGATAGAACAGGATATCTACACACCCTTTAGCTTTCTCTGTCCTAATTATATGTTACATTGTTTTCTGCAAAAGGAACCCCTGAATTCTGAGAGGAAAGATGTCCCCAGAGCCCTGGGTACCCGTTCCTGGGTCAGCAGCCCTGTGCTGTGTGGTCCTGAGCACCCGATGCAGTCCAGACCCTGTCCTGCAGGGAGGACACTGTCTGGGCTCATGGAGTATTTACTGCAGTGTCTCTACTCCAGTATTACATGGCAAATGGAAGCAGAATATGTCACCCCACATGTGCCTCTGGAATTAAAGGTACTTGACATAGCCCATGCACCCTGTCAGGTCCCCTGTCATCCTGAAACCTGAAGATAAGTGTCCAATGGGAAAGGCTCCCTCTCTGTACCAGAAATAGAGAGATGTCATTAGAGCCAGAATTAGGAATTTAAGACCCCAGATGCTTTACAAACAAACCTTATTTCTTTGCAAATTTATTTCCACAAATCCATGATGCTTTTTATTATCATTCCTCACGAATTTACTATTGACCTTTCCAAAGGTTTAAGAGTTTTCTGCTTTGCTCACATCTTTGTGTCTTACATTTTTATGGACTCTTATTGCACTGCTATGCATTTACACCAAAGATACAGATGTAGTGAAAAGAAGGGCCATATGCACCCCAATGTTCATAACCACAAATTCCCACAGTAGCCAGACTGTGGAAAGAGACGAGATGTATGGATAAAGAAGATGTGGTCCATGTATACAATGGGATATTACTCAACTATCAGAAAGGATGAATACCCAACTTTTGTATCAATGTGGACGGAAGTAGAGGAGATTATACTGTGTGAAATAAGTCAAGTAGAGAAAGTCAATTATTGTATGGTTAAACTCACTTGTGGAACATCATGAATGTCATGGTGGACATTAGGAGAAGGAATGGACAGGTGAAGCGGGGGGCGGATCGGAAAGGGAGATGAACCATGAGAACTGTGGACTCCAGGAAACAATCTGAGGGTTTTAGAGGGGAGGGGGATAAGGGGATGGCTCAGCCCGATGATGGGCGTGAAGGACGTCATGTATTGTGTGGAACCCTGGGTGTTATATGTAAACAATGAGTGTTTGAACACTGCATCAAAACTAATGACGTACTGCTTGTTGACTATCATACCATAATAAAAAACTGGAAAGAAATAAAAAATAAATAAATAAAAATTTAAAAAACCAAATTTGCTTTTGAAAGAAAAAATAATAAAAAATAACAATAACAATAAAAATAAAATAAACGCAAAATTAAATTCATTTTTCTACTGATTTCCTAAGTCAATTTAATTGTTAAAACAGCTAAAGATCCTAGAAAGGAATATGGTAAAACTTTGTGCCCCTACAATGTGTGTGCTGTCCCTTCAGGGAGCTCTTCCAGTGACACCATATGTTCTGATAACCTCTCCCGTAATAGTGAGATGGCCTGACTAGACCTGCACACTCTACAAGGAGACCCCAAGCAAGGGATCTCAGACCTCACCTGAGAGCCCCTTCCCTGGAGCCCCCAGCTGCATTGACATAGTCTGTACTCGTTGGGAGTCCATTAACTCTGGGGGATATCAGGGTGGGGCCTCTTATGTCCTTTAGGTTCCTGGGATTGAAGGTCACATCTGAATGTATGTGCTCATGCACACGCATGTAGCTCACAGTCCTCTCCACACCCACTAGACAATAACATGCACCAATGCTGTAGCTGATATTAGCCGTACGGATCCAAATTTCCCTTTTCCCTGTACTCAGCACATGGACAGTGCCCTCCACACTGATGTTGGGACCAGGTGTGTGCCTCCATTCATGACGACACAACAGAAGAAAATAATTCAAGCAGAGACTGGGAAGTGCATGCACGTTGGGTTTTTTGTGTTCTTCCAGCACCTGGGACCCTGAAGATGCTGTGAACAGAAGAGTCCATGCTTGCTCCTCAGAGTGTCTTTCCTGGGCTGACCCACCCTATCTTTGCTGCCATCACTGAGCCCTTGGCATGTGGGGAAGGCCCCAGGAGACCTGCAGCCCCAGGAGGTCCCCTTTCCCAGTGGGCACAGCCAGGATCCTAAGGACAGGACTCTGGAGGTCACTGGACAGGGCAGTGTTTCCAAAACAAAGGCAGGTGCTGATGCAGGGACAGGTGACCTGGAATGCTATCTTGTTGGGTCATAGTCCCCTGCTTGAGTGACAATGAAGGGTCTCTGAGATAGGGGTGTCCCTCCCAGAATTCAGTCACCTTCTCACCTGTGCAGATGCGCTCCATGAAGAACTGCCCTGTCTGGCTAACATTTCCAGAACAGCAGGTAATTGACATAAGAAGCCACAGTGGGGGAGACGCATTTGCTTCTGGTTTGGATAAACTGTCTCGTCACAAGAGCTTGATGTTGTATCTAGAAAGTCCTCGTGGTTCTTCTTCAGGGACAGCTGTGCTTCCGGGTATGGGGAGGATTGTGGTGACTGCAAGAGTGTCCCATCCTCCAGCCTGTACTCTGGGCTTGTACAGTTGGGCTGCACACACCACATGGCAGGATCAGTGGTGTGTGTCCCTCAGACCTGGCTGGATACTGGGTTATGCCCACCAAACAGGAGGTGTTGTTAGTGCATGTACTCTGGAATATGCTTGCTCCTGCTGGACAGTGTGGACACCAGCAGGTGTGAGGCTGGTTCTGGGACTGTGGACAGGCATGAGAAGTCATCCCCTGACTATCTTGCACCTGAAACTGGGAGCCATGATGACCCCATGCCTGTGGGAGAGAGAATCCTGAGGACTGGGGTGGAAGAGAAGCAGCACCAAGTGAGCTGACTCAGCTGATGCTGCTCCACATCTCCTGGTGGGCAGGGAAGTAGAGGGACAGGTGAGTGTGGTCAGTGCTCGAAGAGCTTCCCCAGATTCCAGACAATCACACTTCACCAGACAGCTTTCGTCCTGTCCATTCATGGGGCTGCATTCTGCTGGTCATCCCCTCTCCTGACACCTTCCCCTTGTACCTCAAGCAACACTTTCTCCTGTGATGCTGCCAGAAGCCTCATAGATGTTCCTGGAAAATCCAGTGAAGAATAGAGAGAGGAACTGGTCAAGACGACAAGGACACAGGGGAAAATGTGTGAGGCCCAGGACGGAGGATCCAGGATTTGGTCTGGAAAGTGTTGTAGGGTCCTTGTGCTCTACCTGGTATCACCGTTGTCCCTGAGTGTCCCTTTCTTGTCCTCAGAAATATCTGTATTCTGTAGCCCCTCAGTTTTAATCCCCTCCTGGGTCTGTGGTGTGGGTTTTCTTCTGTGAGGAGGGGCACTATTCCCAATATAAGGCCTTACCCTCCTGACGCACCCTTCCCAAAGTCTCCACGTCCTCGTCCCATCACATGTTAGGTTTCACATGGGGATGGTAAAAGACACACACGTGGAAATTATATCAGCAACTGAAACATCAGTTAGTTATGATGGGAGGCTTCTCCCATCAGATTGAGAATGCTCAATCTGAGCATTCTCCCATCAGATTGAGAATGCTCAATCTGAGCATTCTCATGGACCCAGAGGAAGCTTCTGGTCGCTGTGTGCACACAGCAAACACAAGACCTTCAGAACCAGCTGGTGACCTTGGGGACTGGAGAAATTTCAACTGAGATCTTGGGTAAGCCCTCTTCCTACTTCTAATAGTTTTATTAACATCATGTTCTTAGGTATTTCCATTCCCATTGCCCAGGGACTCTGTTTATCCCTTACACCTATTGGTCACTTATTTTCTCTTTCACTAATTTTTATAGTGCTTGCAGGAATTACTCATCAGTCTTTATAGTCCAATGATTCATTACTTACAACCATAAGGCTCCTTCCTTCGTCTCCTACTATACAAATGGGAAGCCTTATTAGAAAGACTAATTCTTTGCCTTTGACTTGGCAGAGCCATCACAAATTTTCAATTGACCCACAATAAAATCCCCGATTTACTGTCTTTTCTTGGGATTATTAAAGTATTTAAAAAATATTTATTTTTTAAATTTCTTTTCAGTGTTCCAGAGTTCATTTTTTATGCACCACACCCAGTGCTCCATGCAATATGGGCCCTCCTTAATACCCACCACCAGGCTCACCCAACCGCCCAACCTCCTCCTCTCCAAAACCCTCAGTTTGCTTTTCAGAGTACACAGTCTTTCATGATTTGTCTCCTCATCCAATTTCCCCCAAATCCCTTCTCCTCTCCATTGCCCCTTGTCCTCTGTGTTATTCCTTATGCTCCACAAATAGGTGAAACCATATGATAATCAACTCTCTCTGCTTGACTTATTTCACTCAGCATAATCTTCTTCAGTCCTGTCCATGTTGCTACAAAAGTTGGGTATTCATCCTTTCTGATGAAGGCATCATACTCCACAGTGTATAGGGACCACATCTTCCTTATCCATTCATCCTTTGAAGGGCATCATGGTTCTTTCCACAGTTTAGGGACTGTGGCCATTACTGCTATGAACATTGGAGTAGATATGGCACTTCTTTTCACTACACCTGTATCTTTGTGGTAAATACCCAGTAGTGCAATTGCAGGGTCATAGGGAAGCTCTATTTTTAATTTCCAAAGAATCTCCACACTGCTTTCCAACGTGGCTGCACCAACTTGCATTCCCACCAACAGTGTAAGAGGGTTCCCCTTTCTCCACATCTTCTGCAACACTCGTTGTTTACTGTCTTGCTAATTTTGGCCATTCTAACTCGTGTAAGGTGGTATCTCAATGTGGTTTTAATTTGAATTTCCCTGATGGCTAGTGATGATGAACATTTCTTCATGTGTCTGCTAGCCATTTGTATGTCTTCATTGGATAAGTGTCTGTCCATGTCTTCTGCCAATTTTTTTTTTCATTTTTCAATTTATTTTATTTTATTTTTTATTTTTTTAATTAAGTTTTTTATTTATTTTCAGCATAACAGTATTCATTGTTTTTTCACCACACCCAGTGCTCCATGCAATCTGTGCCCTCCCTAATACTCACCACCTGGTTCCCCCAACCTCCCACCCCCCGCCCCTTCAAAACCCTCAGGTTGTTTTTCAGAGTCCTTAGTCTCTCATGGTTCACCTCCCCTTCCAATTTCCCTCAACTCCCTTCTCCTCTCCATCTACCCTTGTCCTCTATATTATTTGTTATGCTCCACCAATAAGTGAAACCATATGATACTTGACTCTCTCTGTTTGACTTATTTCACTCAGCATAATCTCTTCCAGTCCTGTCCATGTTGCTACAAAAGTTGGGTATTCGTCCTTTCTGATGGAGGCATCATACTCCATAGTGTATATGGACCACATGTTCCTTATCCATTCGTCCGTTGAAGGGCATCTTGGTTCTTTCCACAGTTTGGCGACCGTGGCCATTGCTGCTATAAACATTGGGGTACAGATGGCCCTTCTTTTCACTACATCTGTATCTTTGGGGTAAATACCCAGTAGTGCAATTGCAGGGTCATAGGGAAGATCTATTTTTAATTTCCTGAGGAATCTCCACACTGTTCTCCAAAGTGGCTGCACCAGTTTGCATTCCCACCAACAGTGTAAGAGGGTTCCCCTTTCTCCACATCCTCTCCAACACACGTTGTTTCCTGTCTTGCTAATTTTGGCCATTCTAACTGGTGTAAGGTGGTATCTCAATGTGGTTTTGATTGGAATCTCCCTGATGGCTTGTGATGATGAACATTTTTTCATGTGTCTGGTAGCCATTGTCCGTCTTGTCATTTTATCCAAATAAAATTTGCTTTCTCCTCCTCTAGAATTCCGCTGTTCTTGGTGAGTGAAGTTGGTCTTGGCTGGGTTTCTTGTTGATCTTCTGGGGGAGGGGCCTGTTGTAGTGATTCTCAAGTGTCTTTGCCCGAGGCGGAATTGCACTGCCCTTGCCAGGGGCCGGGCTAAGTAATCCGCTGGGGTTTGCTTTCGGGAGCTTTTGTTCCCTGAACCCTTTCTGTAGAGTTCCATAGGAGGGGAAAGAAATGGCAGCCTCCCAATCTCTAGCCCAGAGGAGCAGAGATCTTGGGGTCCTGCTCCTCAGTGCGCCCTCAGAGAAAAGCGCCCAACCGCCTCTGCCTCCCTGACGTCTGGTCTCACCTGGAGTAAAGTAGTCAATTGCTGACACTTGGAGAAAAGTACCCGTTTGCTTCCATCTCAGTGGCCTCCGACCATGCTCCGAGCCCACCCAGCCTGCAACCGGCACAAGGTAACCCCGGGCTGAGAGCTCACTCCTTGGCTTTGTCGCTGTAGCCGGCTTCCCCGCTCTAATACCTGTGAGCTCTGTGGCACTCAGACACCCCCAGTCCTTCTGTGACCCTGCGGGACCTGGGGTTACGCTGACCCTGCGTGGGCTTCCCCCCAGTTTAGCCTCTGGAGTGATGTCCCTCTGTGGAGCAGACTTCTAAAAGTCCCGATTTTGTGCTCCGTTGCTCCACCGCTTGCCAGGAGCCGGCCCCTCCCCCCGCGGTCTGTCCTCCCATCACTTTGGATTCACTTCTCCACAGGTCCTACCTTTCAGAAAGTGATTGATACTCAGTTTCTAGAATTGTTGCTCTTCTTCTCTTCGATTTCCCGTTGGATTTGTAGGTGTTTGCAATGGTTTGTAAGATATCTAGCTGATCTCCTGCTACCCAATGTCATCTCAGCCTGCTACTTCTCCACCATCTTGACTCATAAAGAAGCTTTTTATATTGACAATGTCCCAAGAGCTCATTTTCACTTTTGTTTCCTTTGCCTTTGGAGACATGTCCTGAAAGAAGTTGCAGTGGCTGATGTCAAAGACGTTACTGCCTATGTTCTCTTCTATAATTTTGACAGATTCCTGCCTCACGTTGAGGCCTATTATCCATTTCAAGATTATCTTTGTGTACGGTGTAAGAGAATGGCCAAGTTTCATTTTTCTACATGTAGCTGTCCAATTTTCCCAGCGCCATTTATTGAAGAGACTCTTTTTTCCACTGGATATTTTTTCCTGCTTTGCCGAAGATTATTTGATCATAGAGTTACAGGTCCATCACTGGGCTCTGTGTTCCACTGGTCTATGTGTCTGTGTTTGTGCCATTACCATGCTGTCTTTGTGACAATAGGTTTGTAGTATATCTTGAAATCAGGAAAAGTGATGCCTCCAGCTTGGTTTTTCTTTTTCAACATTTCCTTAGCAATTCCGGATGTTTTCTGGTTCCATACAATTTTAGGATTGTTTGTTCTGGCACAAAGTAATGAGAAAGCATTCCATGCTTATAGGTTGGAAGAATAAACATTGTTAAAATATCTATACTGCCCAGAGCAATCTGTACTTTCAGTGCCATCCCGATGAAAATTCCACAGGCATTGTTCAAAACAAGGACTTTGAATGACACACTTGATCAGACTGATTTCTTATATTATGCTGTAAATTATTTTAATTTAAATTCAGTTCAGTTAACACACAGTGCATTACTGGTTTCAGAGGTAGATTTAGTGATTCATCAGTTGCCTATAACAGCTAGTGCTCATTCCATGAAATGCCCTCCTTAATGCCCTTTGGCAAGTTACCTCATCCCCCACAGCCACCCCTCGTTAAACATAAAATTTTGAATATAATTTCAGGATTTGGATTGGGGAATGTTCATCCTAGATTTCTAGCTTTATTTATTTATTTTCTCAGAACATTATCCGCTTAAATTCTTTTAAAAATTATGTTCAGTTAGCCACACTATAGTACATCATTCGTTTTTGATGTAGTGTTCAACAATTCATTATTTGTGTGTAACACCCACTGCTCCTCCTAGCATGTGCCTTCCTTATCACCCATCCCCAAGTTACCCCATCCCCTGACTCCTACCCCTCCAAAACCCTGTCTGTTCCACAGAGAAACATATTGATTTCTGGTTTTATTTATTTGGGGCTTTATCTTTTCTTTATGATAAATCTAGGCAGAGGTTTCTCAATTTTATTTTATTTTTTCCAAAGAACTGGACCTTGGTTTTTTTAATCTGTTCTGCTCTTTTTGGTTTTCGTATCATTTATTTCTGCTCTAGTCTTTAGTATTTCCTTCCTTCTGCTGTATTTAGCTTCACTCACTGTACTTTCTCTAGCTCCTTTAAGTGTAATGTTAGGTGGTGTCTTTTAGATTTTTCTTGCTTCTTGAGGTCTTCCTGTATGCTTTGTATTTCTGTTTTTGGACCACCTTTGGTGCAGAAAAATTAAGTAAGAGAATGTGATGAAGGACTTTTAATCTTGTGTGAGTGTGTGTGTGTATGTTTGTGTGTGTGTGTGTGTGTGTATGTGTGTGTGTGTGTGTGTTTAATGTTCTGGCTCTACATCCACACCATACCTGGTGGGGTTTCACTGCTTTCTGATGTTGTCACTAACATTGATGTTATGATCCTTGTTTAAGACAGTGACACCCCCTTCCAAAGACCATTTCTTCTTTTACTTTGGATTGTTGATGCCTTTGTGGCCTCATGTCCAGCATGCACTTTATGCTTTTTCTATCAAGTGTACACCTTGATCTGGGTGGACATGTGATGCACACTGAGTGCCTCTGGGATTCCTGTAAATGTTCAGTTGATGAGCATCAGGACATTTGTGATTCATTGGTATTTAGGGACAGGAATAAACAACATGAGTGAATCTGTATTTTGTGCATTTTAATATAATTGTTTTCCCATTAGAACAAATTTTCGAAGTCAGAGAGTGAAGAGTTAAGCACAGAATCATGTGTGCAGAGAGGACCTGAGAGAAAGTGTTCTCTGGAGAGGATTTGCCAGATCCTGACAGGAAACTTGTCCACAACCTCCATCTGCACCTTCTCCTGGGCTTAAAGACAGAATTGTTGAGGAGTGTGCACCCTCTGGTGGTCCCTATCCTCTCCTACAGTGAGGTTTCTGTCTGGGCTCACACTGATGTCCCCTCGCTGTGTCGTTGCACAGTAATACTTGGCAGTGTCCTTGGCTCTCAGGCTGTTCATCTACAGATACAGTGTATTATTGCCATTGTCTCTGGAGATGCTTAATTGTACAGTCTGTGTAGCTTTTGCTACTTCCATCATTGCTAATCCATGCGACCCACTGCAGCCCCTTCCCTGAAGCCTGGCGGACCCAGCTCATGTGGTAGCTGTTGAAGGTGAATCCAGAGCCTGCACAGGAGAGTCTCAAGATCCCCCAGGCTTCACCATGTCTTTCCCAGACTCCACCAGCTGCACCTCACACTGGACACCTGAGGACACAAGACATCCTGCTCAGGAAATTGTCGCAGACCTACCGTTTCTCTCAGTCGTGTCCACTCTCACACTCAAGGTCTCTTGTTCACCATGAATTACTGTTTAAAAGAGCAACAAGGGAAACCCAGCGAAGCACAAACTCCATAGTGAGTTGTCCATGTTCTGTCTTGATTACTGATTGGAACACCTGGAAATCTTGGTCCTGGGGTTCCTCTCCCAGCTACATGGTCAGGGCTGGGCTGTTTTAATCAGCAGAGGGAAGGCCCTATTTGCATGTTCTCTGAGTATATATTAAATTTTCCAGGTAGCATCCTCGTGATGGCAGTGACCTAGAGCAGTTGTGAGGGTCCTGGGGGAGTTTGGGCACCATGATATCTTTGATGAAGCTGCACCTTTTTATTTTGTGATTTTGCTAGAGAAACTGCTTAACACCCATTATAATCCTTTTTTCACATATACACCCCATCATTGTGATGTAGGTACCAATTTTACCAGTATTTTACAGGTGGGTATGTACACATTGCAGCACAGAATGGTTGTGTGAATTTCCAGGTGAGCACAGCAGGTGAAGTTGAGCCCCAGTGTCTGAGTCTGTGCTCCTCACCATGGGAACTGTTTGCTCCCTTGAACCTCCTGCAGGACAGAGCTGGACAAGAGATTTGCAGGCTTCCTGAATTTCCAGAATTCCCAGTGGACTGATGTGTGGCGACCAGGTCTTTCTGTCACAGAACCTTGGAGACACTGAGAAGCCTTGACAGAAACTCACAGAGCTTGTGGAGATGCTGTGGGCTGTCAACAACCACAAGGGGCATTTACGCCTGTTCTCTCTGTACATATCAATGGAAAACTTTAAATAAAGATAAAAGAATGGAATTATTATTTAAACAATTAACGTCAGAACACCTGAGATCAGAACGCATGCTGTTAATTAAAGACAATTCTTCATTTCTGAAATGGAGATCATTGTACTTCTATGCTCATATTTATTGTCATGATGATATCAATTATATTATCCCAGTGCTTCACCCTTGGCAAGCTTGGTTTTTGCCATTTTGATGGTTTATTCCAAAAATGTAGGACTCTTCTCTATTTCCACAGATTTACGAACTGTTTACTGTGTTTCTGACTGGGAGAATTTAACAGAACACTTAGCTGGGAACCATCGAGAGAAGACTAGCCACCAATCAACCTCTTGTCCTGGATCATGAGCTCCGTGGTTCTTGAGTCAGAGGGATTGTGAGTGCACCCTGTTGGCCCCAGTGCACCAGCAGGTGTCACAGACCCTTGCAGAGATACAGGGACTCCTCTTTTCCCTTCCCCATTTATCCAACATGCAAGGAGTTACCCTCTAAGCATAACCACTACAGATTGTCTTATTGGTAGGGTATGTCCTCATACTTATTTCCTTTACTTGAGCTCCTCACTCTGCTCATAGGCTACAATATCCAATATTTATTGTATTCAGAGGTGAGCAGGAATGTTGGATCAAGTCCCTACGATCTATCAGGTGCCCTCAAGCCACTGAGGTCTTTCCCTCTTGAGTGTATAAATTCATAGGTTCTATTGTATGAGAAATGTCTCCTCTCTCAGTAAGGTGAGGGTCAGCTGCTTGTCCTGGGAGGAGGAGTCCTAGAAACCACGTCTCTATATGTTTCCAATTATATTTGATGTGAATCACTAATGAAATTGCCATTGGCCTGAGAATTCTCTTCAGCAGGTATTGGATTTTAGTCATTCTGACAGGTATGAGGTGACATCTTTCCATGGTTTTGATTTGTGCTTCCCTGATGATGGCTAATGTTGAGCGTCTTTTCATGTATCTGATAGCCATCTGGATGTCTTCTTTCAATAAGTGTTTATTCCTTCCTTTCTTCTGACCATTTCTTAACTGCATTATTTGCGTGTTGAGTGTGGTAAAGTCTTTATAGATTATGGATATTAAACTTCATCAGATATGTTTTTCCCAAATATCTTCTCCCATTTATGACTCATATGTGGAATTTATGAAGGAAAACAAATGAACATAAGTGAGGTAGGAAAAGAAAAAAATGAGGGAGGGAAACAACCAGAAGTGACTCTTAGTAATAGAGAACAAACCGCAGGTTGATGGAGGGAGATGAGTGAGGACTGGGGAGATGGATGATGAGCATCAAAGAAGGCACCGGTTTTGATGAACAGTAGGTGTTGTATGTAAGGATGAATCAGTGAATTATACTCCAGAAACCAATATTACACTGTGTGGTAACTAGTAAAATTTAAATTAAAAATAAAATAAGAAAAAAGCAGCAGGTACTGGAATACATGTTTGGTGTCAGGCAGTCAGGACCAGGGGAACGACACATTGTAAACATTCATCCTCAGGCTCGGGTTGGGCTTGTTCCCTGCGGAGGAATGGGAGGTGCAAGGGAAGGCCAGCTGACACTTGTCCATGCTTCCTGAATATGCAGATGCACCGCTGTGAACCAGCCTGGCCCAGGAGCTCAGGGCAGCACTTGGGCAGGATGTGGGTTGCAAGGTGTTTGGACAGATGCCAGTTAGGAGTGGGCACAGATGAGTAAGGAAATGCTAACCCATATGGCACCACACAGAGAGTTATGACTGTTTTAGTTAATTAATGTCTATAACCAGTCAGGGAGGAAATGTGTAAATGTAAAGAGTTGAGTGTCATTACTCTAGATCCCAGTGATTACGAACTTTGAGACATAATTTCTCTCATTCAACCTAAATTAGAGAAACTATTCAAATTATTCTGAAACTTTAAAAACACTCACTATATATATGAGTGTAGGTTTTCTGTATTAGTTCTTAAAAATGCCTGCTTTTAATTGTTTTATTTTAGAAAAAATCACACTGCATAATATGTAGCATCTTAAATTTTTGAAATATAAAATGCAATGGTGACAAGCATATACATATACATATACATATACAAGCATATGATTTCACACTGAAGCATCTCCAACAGATTCTCATTTCTTCCACCACACCTGACATGTGGACCAGCCCTTCCATGTTCAGGGCCTCAGGACTGGACCTTATTCTTGCCCCTTGTAGGATGTCATCTGCACCTTTCCAAGAGCTTCCTGGTGTTACTGGTTTAATTGAGTACAGTTGAGATACATAGAGTATGGTAATGTTTACCAGTTGTGTTGTTCCTTTCTTCTCTCATATAGAAAGGACATAAACAGAAGGCCAATTGTGCAAAAGTTAAAATAAAGCAAATTAATAGTCAAGAAGTTAAATTTAAAAATAGACAAGCGACTCCAAACCCTACAAGCTATAAAATCTTAAAAATCTAAGGATTAGTTATGTATCCCAGTATGAGTCACTTTATAGTAATAGGAGTTCAGGAATTTAGATCTTGGTAGTTTGTTAACCATTCAGTTTCACAGAAGTGGTAATTAGTAAATCCCTGAATAATATCAGCTTTGTTTAATGGAAAAATCCTTCTGTGGTATGTTGTGAAGTTCAGGAGAATGAACACAATCCCTGCTTGCAGTTATTTTTTAAGATTTTATTTCAATTTCAGTTATTTAACATAGGGCATATTTAACAAGACCCAAACCTACGTAACCCACCTCCACCTGCCACCCCTCTGGTAACCATCAGTCTGTTATCTGTAGTTAGAGTGTGTTTCTTGTTGTCTCTCTTTCTTTCCCCCCCTTTCCTCCTTTATTTTATTTCTTAAATTCAACATATGAGTGAAATTATATTGTATTTGTCTTTCACTGACTAATACACTTGGCAAAAAACTCTCCAGCTCCATCCAAGTCATTGGAAATGTCAAGATTTCATTCTTTTGTATGAGTGAGTAATGTTCCACTCTCTCTGCATATACCACCTCTTCTTATTTTTTATTAAATTTTTTATTTATTTTCAGCGTAACAGTATTCATTGTTTTTTCACCACACCCAGTGCTCCATGCAAACTGTGCCCTCCCTGATACCCACCACCTGGTTCCCCCAACCTCCCACCCCCTGCCCCTTCAAAACACTCAGGTTGTTTTTCAGAGTCCATAGTCTCTCATGGTTCACCTCCCCTTCCAGTTTCCCTCAACTCCCTTCTCCTCTTCATCTACCTTGTCCTCTATATTATTTGATATGCTCCACAAATAAGTAAAACCATATGATAATTGACTCTCTCTGCTTGACTTATTTCACTCAGCATAATCTCTTCCAGTCCTGTCCATGTTGCTACAAAAGTTGGGTATTCGTCCTTTCTGAGGGAGGCATAATACTCCATAGTGTATATGGACCACATCTTCCTCATCCATTCATCCGTCGAAGGGCATCTTGGTTCTTTCCAAAGTTTGGCGACCGTGGCCATTGCTGCTATAAACATTGGGGTACAGATGGCCCTTCTTTTCAGTACATCTGGATCTTTGGGGTAAATACCCAGTAGTGCAATTGCAGGGTCATAGGGAAGATCTATTTTTAATTTCCTGAGGAATCTCCACACTGTTCTCCAAAGTGGCTGCACCAGTTTGCATTCCCACCAACAGTGTAAGAGGGTTCCCCTTTCTCCACATCCTCTCCAACACACGTTGTTTCCTGTCTTGCTAATTTTGGCCATTCTAACTGGTGTAAGGTGGTATCTCAATGTGGTTTTGATTGGAATCTCCCTGATGGCTAGTGATGATGAACATTTTTTCATGTGTCTGGTAGCCATTTGTATGTCTTCATTGGAGAAGTGTCTGTTCATATCTTCTGCCCATTTTTTAATATGATTATCTGTTTTGTGTGTGTTGAGTTTGAGGAGTTCTTTATAGACCCTGGATATCAACCTTTTGTCTGGACTGTCATTTGCAAATATCTTCTCCCATTCCGTGGGTTGCCTCTTTGTTTTGTTGACTGTTTCTTTTGCTGTGCAGAAGCTTTTGATCTAGATGAAGTCCCAAAAGTTCATTTTCGCTTTTGTTTCCTTTGCCTTTGGAGACATATCTTGAAAGAAGTTGCTGTGGCTGATGCCAAAGAGGTTACTGCCTATGTTCTCCTCGAGGATTCTGATGGATTCCTGTCTCACGTTGAGGTCTTTTATCCATTTCGAGTTCATCTTTGTGTACGGTGTAAGAGAATGGTCGAGTTTCATTCTTCTACATATGGCTGTCCAGTTTTCCCAGCATCATTTATTGAAGAGACTGTCTTTTTTCCACTGGACATTTTTTCCTGATTTGTCGAAGATTATTTGACCATAGAGTTGAGGGTCCATATCTGGGCTCTCTACTCTGTTCCACTGGTCCATGTGTCTGTTTTTATGCCAGTACCATGATGTCTTGGTGATCACAGCTTTGTAGCAAAGCTTGAAATCAGGTAACGTGATGCCGCCAGTTTTATTTTTGTTTTTTAACATTTCCTTAGCAATTCGGGGTCTCTTTTGATTCCATATAAATTTTAGGATTATTTGCTCCAACTCTTTGAAAAATACTGGTGAAATTTTGATCGGAATGGCATTAAAAGTATAGATTGCTCTGGGCAGTATAGACATTTTTTTTAAAAGATTTTATTTATTTCTTTGACAGAGAGAGATCACAAGTAGGCAGAGAGGCAGGCAGAGAGAGGGAGAGAGAGAGGGAAGCAAGCTCCCTGCTGAGCAGAGAGCCCGATGTGGGACTCAATCCCAGGACCCTGAGATCATGACCTGAGCCGAAGGCAGCGACTTAACCCACTGAGCCACCCAGGCACCCCCTGGGCAGTATAGACATTTTAACGATGTTTATTCTTCCGATCCAAGAGCATGGAATGGTCTTCCATCTTTTTGTGTTTTTTTCAATTTCTTTTAGGAGTGTTCTGTAGTTCCTCGAGTACAGATCTTTAACCTCTTTGGTTAGGTTTATTCCGAGGTATCTTATGGTTCTTGGTGCTGTAGTAAATGGAATCGATTCTCTAATTTCCCTTTCTGTATTTTCATTGTTAGTGTATAAGAAAGCCACTGATTTCTGGACATTGACTTTGTATCCTGCCACATTACTGAATTGCTGTATGAGTTCTAGTAGTTTGGGGGTGGAGTCTTTTGGGTTTTCCATGTAAAGAATCATGTCATCTGCGAAGAGATAGAGTGACTTCTTCCTTGGCAATTTGGATACCATTTATTTCTCTTTGTTGTCTGATTGCTGTTGCTAGGACTTCTAATACAATGTTGAACAAGAGTGGTGAGAGTGGGCATCCTTGTCATGTTGCTGATCTCAACGGGAAGGCTGCAAGCTTTTTCCCATTGAGGATGATATTTGCTGTGGGTCTTTCATCGATAGATTTGATGAGGTTCAGGAATGTTCCCTCTATCCCTATACTTTGAAGCGTTTTAATCAGGAACGGATGCTGGATTTTGTCAAAAGCTTTTTCTGCATCAATGGATAGGATCATGTGGTTCTTCTCTCTTCTCTTATTGATTTGTTCTATCACATTGATTGATTTGCGAATGTTGAACCATCCTTGTAACCCAGGGATGAATCCCACCTGGTCATGGTGGATAATCTTTTTATGTGGTGTTGGATCCTGTTTGCTAGGATCTTGTTGAGAATCTTGGCATCCATATTCATCAGTGATATTGGTCTGAAATTCTCCTTTTTTGTAGGGTCTTTGCCTGGTTTGGGGATCAGGGTAATGCTGGCTTCATAAAAAGAGTCCGGAAGTTTTCCTTCTGCTTCAATTTTTTGAAACAGCTTCAGGAGAATAGGTATTATTTCTTCTTTGAAAGTTTGATAGAATTCCCCAGGGAATCCATCGGGTCCTGGACTCTTGTTTTTTGGGAGGTTTTTGATCACTGCTTCAATCTCGTTACTAGATATTGGTCTATTCAGGTTGTCAATTTCTTCCTGGTTCAATTTTGGGAGTTTATAGTTTTCCAGGAATGCATCCATTTCATCTAGGTTGCTTAGCTTATTGGCATATAACTGTTGATAATAACTTCTGATGATTGTTTCTACTTCCTTGGTGTTAGTTGTGATCTCTCCCTTTTCATTCATAATTTTATTAATTTGGGCTTTCTCTCTTTTCTTTTGGATTAGTGTGGCCAATGGTTTATCAATCTTATTGATTCTTTCAAAAAACCAGCTTCTAGTTTCATTGATACGTTCTACTGTATCTCTGGTTTCTACCTCATTGATCTCTGCTCTAATCTTGATTATTTTCCTTATTACATGTGGGGTTGGTTTGATTTGTTGTTGATTCTCCAGTTCTTTAAGGTGTAGAGACAGCTGGTGTATTCTGGATTTTTCAATTTTTTTGAGGGAGGCCTGGATGGCTATGTATTTCCCCCTTAGGACCGACTTTGCTGTATCCCATAGGTTTTGGAGTGAAGTGTCTTCGTTCTCGTTGGTTTCCATAAATTGTTGAAGTTCTTCTTTGATCTCGTGGTTGATCCAAGCATTCCTAAGCAAGGTGGTCTTTAGCTTCCAGGTGTTTGAGTTCCTTCGGAACTTTTCCTTGTGATTGAGCTCCAGTTTCAAAGCATTGTGATCTGAGAATATGCAGGGAATAATCTCAGTCTTTTGGTTTCGGTTGAGCCCTGATGTGTGACCCAGTATGTGGTCTATTCTTGAGAAGGTTCCATGTGCACTTGAGAAGAATGAGTATTCTGTTGTTTCAGGGTGGAATGTTCTGCATATATCGATGAGGTCCATTTGGTCCAATGTGTCATTCAATGCTCTTATTTCTTTATGGATTTTCTGCTTCGATGATCTGTCTATTTCTGAGAGGCGTGTTAAGATCTCCTACTATTAATGTATTCATATCAATATGACTCTTTATCTTGATTAATAGTTTTCTTATGTAATTGGCTGCTCCCATATTGGGGGCATAGATATTTACAATTGTTAGATCATCTTGGTGGATAGTCCCTTTAAGAATGATGTAGTGTCCTTCTGCATCTCTGACTACCGTCTTTAGTTTAAAATCTAATTTATCTGATATGAGAATCGCTACCCCGGCCTTCTTTTGAGGCCCGTTGGCATGAAAGATGCTTCTCCATCCCTTCACTTTCAGTCTGGGTGTATCTTTAGGTTCAAAATGGGTATCTTGTAGACAACATATGGATGGGTCCTGTCGTTTTATCCAATCTGCAACCCTGTGTCGTTTTATGGGCGCATTTAGGCCATTCACATTGAGAGGGATTATTGAGAGACACGTTTTTATTGACATTGTGTTATCTTTGACGTCTTTCTTTCTGTCGATTGTCTCTATATTTCTGTTCGATGCTATTCTTAGGGTTTTTCCTCTTTTATAGAACCCCCCTTAATATTTCCTGCAGTGTCGGCTTGGTGGTTGCTTAGTCTTTTAAGCCTTGCCAGTCTTGGAAACTCTTTATCTCTCCATCCATTTTGAATGTCAGTCTTGCTAGCTAACGTATTCTTGGCTGCATGTTCTTCTCATTTAGTGCCCTGAATATATCTTGCCAGCCCTTTCTGGCTTGCCAGGTCTCTGTGGACAGGTCTGACGTTATTTTGACGGGCTTTCCTCTGTATGTAAGGAGCTTCTTTGCCCTAGCGGCTTTCAAGAGATTGTATCTACAATTATGATTCCTCAATTTTACTATGAGGTGCCTGGATGTTTTTTTGGAATTTATAATCTTGGGGGGAGACCTTTCTGCTTCTTGTACATGAACACTTGTTCCATTCACAAGATTGGGAAAATTTTCATGAAGAACTTGTTCCACTATATCTTCTAGACTTCTTTCTTTCTCCTCCCCTTCAGGGATTCCAATAATTCTGACATTGGAACGTTTCATGGCATCATTTATTTCCCTGATTCTGTTTTCGTGGCTTCTAAGCTGTTTGTTCCAGGCTTCCTCCTGATCCTTTTTCTCTATCTGTTTGTCCTCCAGATCACTAATTCTATCTTCTGTCTCAGTTACTCTAGCTTTTAGAGAATTTAGATTAGATTGGAACTCATTGAGAGCAGTGTGAACCTCATCCCTGGTGGCCTTCAGCTCTGCCCTTACATTATGAACATCATCCCTGGTGGCTTTCAATTCTGCCTTAATCAATTCCATTTGGTCATCCATGGCTTTCTCCAACCTAGCTATTGCCTGGATAATTGTTAGCCTGAATTCTCTTTCTGACATATTGTCTATGTTGATAGCCATTAGCTCTGTTGCAGAAGGCCCATCCTCTGTATTTTTCTTCTGTTGGGGATTCCTCCTCCTAGTCATTTTGGTGAGAGATGACTGGACAGATGTAGCTGGATGTATCGACCATGGTGCAGTCAAGGTGCACCCTGGAATGCTTCTCAGCACTCAGAATTCCCCACCCAAACCAGAGAAAAAAGAAAAGAAAAAGAAAATAGAGAGAGAGAGAGAGAGACAGGAAAAAAAGGGAAGATAAAAGAGAAGGTTCAGCCCAAATGGACCCCAGGGTAAGATTTACGACGTATATAAACAAAAACAGACCAACAAAAAGATTGATAAAAGTATATGACGAGAGAAAAAAAAAATATATATATATATAAGCAAAAAAAGTAAGAACCACGTCAAAAAGAACCCCAAGTATAATATTTATATACTATCAGGACAAACATAAATACCCAGAGACACTGGCCAAAGAAAAAAATGGGAGCATGATTATAGATTCTCAGTGTGGACGAAGAAGGTTATTTTGATTCTTCTTGGATGTTATCTTGATATCTTTGTTAAAGGACTCAACTTTCCTAAGATTAAAGGGGGATTAAAAATTAGTTTACCTATAGGGGTAGCATTGATTGGAGAAAGGGGGTTACCTTGAAGTTTAACTCTATATGAATATTAGAAAATAAAAATAAAAAAGGAATAAACTGGACTAAACTAAACTTTTTTTTTTTAAAAAATTAAAAAAATAAAAAAGCAAAAGAAAAACACATGCGTATGTATCAAAAATTCAGGTTAGAATTTTATTATGGAATTTGATGTACTGGACATCTCCCCGTGATGGTAAATAGGTTAAAAAATTATCTCTATAAAAAAAGAAGAAAAATGAACCATAATAGTGGGAATGAGTTAAAATTAAAAGTTGTATCTATGAAGTAGTGGTGGTTGTTCTCTTGTAGTCTTTTTTTTGTTTTTCTAATCTGATTTGTTTTCTGGGGGAGGGGGCTGCCACGTGGGTTTCCAGTCAATGATGTTCCCTGAGTTAAGTCCTCCAGCCCCCCTCAAGGTGGTGGGCTCTGAGGAAAACAGTTTTTTCAGGCTTTTGTTCTCTGGAGATTTTTATGTTTGTTCACTTCTTTTCTCTCTCCTTGACAGCTTTTGATGGTTTTTGGAGGTTTAGAGGAAAGCAAACTGCACCCTGGCCTCCCTCTCAGAGAGAAGCCTCAGTCTTCTCCCCTGCAGGTGCTGCAGCCACAGGCCGCTGGCAGAGCAGGTTCTGAGTCTCAGTCCCTGGGGACGCAGGATCTCCTTCTTGTATGCAAAACCACGGCAGCAGTGGCTGTTTGGGCAGCTCCAGACAGCCAGAGAGGTTCCAAGCAGATTTCGCACACTGAGATTTTCCCGCTGGCCGGGGCTGGGACTGCCTGGTCTTTCCAGATCTAATTGTGCAGGGCTTGTGCGCACCTCTCCCAGGGGAGGTTGTGGGGTGCGGGCATCTCCAGCTCTAGCACGGCGCGGGTCCCCGAACACCAGGCTGGGCGTTCATGCACCTCTCTCAGGGGAGGGTGAGGCGGGCACGTATCTCAGGCAAGGTGCACTTTCTGCCATCTGGTGTGGCTCCCAGCCCCTCACGGGGGCCAGACTCCACTGGTTCTCAGGCGCGCTGGCGGCTCAGGGACCAAGACCTGGTTTCTCCGCCACACTCTGGCTCAGTGCCAGGGAGGCTGTCCTGGGTCCGGGGACTTAAGCCCCTGTCCCTAGCCACCCCGATTCCCACAATTTCCCCCCGTGATCCTTTGCTCTTTTGAGTGCTTTCAACCAGACTCCAAGTTAATGCTGGTCCCCAGACGCAGGGCACTCTTGTATTGGGGTATTATTTTCCAATCGGTCGCCTCTGGTGGCTCCCTCCCCCTTTTGTTTATCTTCCGATATCAGTCCGACGTTCCCACTCCACTTTACCTGCCCACTGGCGTCTTCTGCCCCCCGTAGAGATCCAGACGTGTATAATTCTGATCTCAGGCTGATTTCATGGGTGACCGGAGTTCTTTAGTAGGTAATCAGCTCACTTTAGGGTACAGGTTGAAACGGCGCCTCCTCCTACTTCTCCGCCATCTTGTCTCCCCTATACCACCTCTTCTTTATCATTCATCAATGACGGACACGTGAGCTGTTTCCATAGTTTGGCTATTGTAAATAATGCTGCTGCTAATATAGGGGTGCGAGGTTCTCTGTGAGCTAGTTTTTTTGTGCTCTTTGATTAAATATCCAGTCGTGTGACTGCTGGGTCATAGTGTAGTTCTACTTTTAAGTGTTTGGGGAATCTACACCCTGTTTTCCAGAGTGGCTGCACCCTGCACACTCCACATCTCACCAGGGAATTCTGCAGGGCCTCAGTTCTGAGGAACTGGTATCAGGTCTCATTTAACAAGCCCAGCAGAGCACACCTACTTAAAATTCCCCAGTTTCTGGCCAAGGACTCAACACAGACCACTGCAGACAAGGAGGGGCTCTGTAGACAACTGGCCTGAAGGCAAGTTCTGCTAAAACCGAACAGGAGAGAACAAACAGTACACAGTACACACCCGTACACACCAGAGACCTCTCTGAAGCACAAAACCCTCAACATAACTGCGTTTTGTAATACACAGAAGAAGGTAGAATCTTCGAGAAAATGACAAGATGGAGGAATTCAGTTTCAGGTGCAGTTCTGATCAACCTCAGTTTAGGTTTTCTTAGATCAGTCCATTTGACCCTGCTGGGTGAGCAGAGGACTTCTGTTCTGTCTTCAGATCCAGTACTTTCCATTCCTGAAAGGATCCTCTGCATCAAGAACACTGCCACCCAGCCAAACCTTTCACAGTGCAGCAATGTCCACTGCAGTGGGATACTGAGTGCAGCTAACAATAAACCTGCCATTCTCGTCCTTTTGGAGCACCTCTGACTTCCTGCTCAAAGTGACTGTCTCATTGCTGACAAATGTTTTCTTTTCCTTGTGACTTGTTGGCTGAGAGTATGTGCCTGGACCTCAGGTAGCAACAGTCACTTACTGCAAAATGATATAGTTATTGAATAATATTCACTGGGCTTTCCACATTAAAACAGCAGTTGGGATTATAGGATTACTGGATCAGAGAAGGAAGGGAAATAAGATTAAGATATTCTGAAAGAAAACAGCAGAGTGCCATTTTGAGCCTCAATATATAAGCACTGGGTACTTATCACACCATCTTTGAAGCAAGAAAATACTGAAGATATTAAAAACAGGAAGATATATTTCTTGGTCCCCTTTGAAAGTTGAGGTCACAGAGGAGTCCATCCCCCACAACAGAGGCACAGACCTGGCTGAGTCTACAAGCCTTGCACAGAAACATTGGATTTCCAAAGGCGTCAGTGTGCTTTTAGGTGAGATTAGCATTGGATCCCTGCTGTGTAACAGGCTTCCTTTCCCAGTGGAGGTGAGTATCCTCCAACCCACTGAGAACCTGGAGAACAAAGGCATTAGAAGGAGGAAGACACCCTTTCATTTCAATCTCATTGCCTGAACTGCTCATCTCCTCTTTTCCTTTCCTATTCTTGGACTGAGTAATACATCAAGGGATCCCCTGGTTCTCCATCCAACAGATTGTGAATGATTTACTCCACCATCCCCACCAGCTTGTAGAGGATGGAGCCTGGGACTTATCAGGCTCTCCTACCATGGGATCTAAGTACATTTGTTCTTTCTGCATGTGAAATTTCAGCTGGAAAATGAATAAGAGTTCTACATTCTGTGTATGCTTGTTGGCATATAGCATTGTCATTCTTTTTGTATTTTAGCCATTCTTAGTGGAGGTGTAGTGGTATCTTGTGAGGATGAAGACATTGATGTATATAATTACCCTTTCTAGAAGAATAGGACATTATGCTGATACATGTTCCTTGAAGAACTGCTAATGTTAGTGCTATCATCATGAATATAGAGGATGCAGGGATGGTGAAGTTCACCCCATGTCCATTCCCATGTCCAGTTGGTGCCGCACAATTTGTTAAGAGCTGTGGCAGATGCCTAAAAGTAAATCACAGTCTTGGACTTTAAAATTTTGGAGGAAAGCCCTGCCATTCTTTGCAGATCATGATTCTTCTTTTGAGAAATAGCTGGAAGCCTGTTCCTGGATCTTAGGAACTATAGGCTCAAGCCCGAGTCACTAGGTTGCCATGGAAATTGAGCTGTCCATCTTGGAGTGGGTGTTATTTGAATGTCCAAGCCATAAAATGGAGCATGTACAGTGATACTCCATCAGCTGATGGAAGAAATTATGGTGTCTGAAGAGATCCTGAAGATGTAAGGAAGTCACAGGAATTATTTTCTACATGCCCATGATCTCCCGTCCTGCTGTACTGCTTTCTCTCTCCTAACCTACATATATGGTCTCATGGGGAGAGTCCTACAATTACTTCAGAGGGGAAGAAAAAGTTGAACCTGGTTCACATTTGTTTCTGCATGATATTCAGATATCAGTTAAAGGTGGAACGCACTAGTCTTATAAAAATTATTTATTTTTTTTAAAAAATTATTTATTTTTTAAATTTCTTTTCAGTGTTCCAGAATTCATTGTTTATGCATCACGCCCAGTGCTCCATGCAATATGTGCCCTCCACAATATCCACCACCAGGCTCAACCAACCTCCTACCCCAGTCCCCTCCAAAACCTTCAGTTAGTTCCTCAGAGGGAACTCACTTGTCTTATCATGTTCTCCACCTCCCTGGAGCACCTCTTTTATATGACATAATTTCCCTCATGAAGGCAGGATTACAGCATTAATTCAGTGGCAACATCTTGCAAATTTGAGGCAAAGTCGAGATCCTTCTGGAATGAAGATGTTGGTCATCCTGTCAGGCAATGGCCTGGCACATCTTGAAGATTTGGCTGACAACAGGGAGAATACATCATTGGTAGAGGATGAAAGCAGCTCTATATCCCAGTTTTCAGTCTTTTCCAGTTACAGAAATGAGAACCTTAGCTATCATGCTAATGTCCTCCTTATTTTTTTTTAATATGTGTATGTCTTTGTTTTGTTTCATGTCTTTTTCTTTGCCATGTAACATAAGATGTATTGACTTTATATCATTGCATTTAAGAATTCTTAATTGTGCATCATACTATTTCAGTTGAATGATATCAATGAGAAGAGAAAACACCACTGAAGGGTTTCACCTCCTCTTCTGGGGAAGGTTTTACATGGTTTTGGTTGTATGCAGGATACTTGTATCATATATGGTGAAATTGTGACTGTGTTATTTTCTTTGTTTGCAGAATGAGTGTGATTATGGCAATGAGTATGGAGGCCCAGTTTATGGGACGTTGATGGTTAATGGTTAACTCAATATGTCAGTGTGACAGGGACATGGTTAAGAGGATTGAACATTGTTTCTCTTGGTGTCTATGATGTTGTTTCTGGAATGGATTGGCATTTGCATCCATGGTCTCTGTGTATGTGGGCATCATCCAATCCATTGAGGTTCTGAGTAGAATAAAAAGCTTAGAGAGGAGGAATTCCCTCATGTTTACTTCCTGTGTGCATGCTTGAGCAGGTACACTGGTCACCACTTGCCCTTGGATTCAGTTACACCTTCAGGTTCCCAGGATCTCCGACTAGACCCCACTGAGAATCTGATGAGACTTACATCACTGGCCATCCTGGGTCTCCACCTTGTGATAGTAGATCATGGGACTTCTCAGACTCTTCAGTGATGTATGCCAATGAGCTATGGGTTCCTTTCCTCAGAAGAACTATGTCTAATACATGGAGCTTCTAGTATGTTCCTGTGGCTTATAAGTGCCAAAATGTGTCAGACATATGAAGGGCTAACAATCAAAGTTCTAAGAATGAAGTGTCATGCTGTGTGTTTGGGACAAGAGCTGGGTGAGGATAATGAGGATTGAAGAGATGATGAAAAGATCATGAGATCTAAGAAGGGAGAGACCCCTGGTCCTTGGACACCAATGGGGGAAGATAGGTTCTGTTCATCCTGGGGGCGATTCTTAAGGCCTTGAAGAAGCAAGAGTGCAGATTAGAGTCTCAAGATGATGTCACCTTTCCAAAACACAGAGAAATACTGATTTTGTCAAGAACAGTCTAATGAATGAGTACCTTTGAAGTGAAAAATTAAAAATTAATTCATGCATAGTATATGGATATATTGAAGTCATTTATGGATAATCCCAAAGACTGACACTTTGTCCATCATTCAATTTTATTATTTAGGAACTATTTATAGAAGTATTTTATTGAAATATTTCATAAGAGTGTTTAATAGTATTAAATGGTATTAAATATTTAATAATGATATTCATTAAAATGTTTAATAAATAGATTACCCTAGAGATTTTTTAAACTATACATTTGTTCATAGTTATATATTAAAATCCAATTGCTTTCTAATTAGAAATAGCAAAAAATATTCAGAAAATCTGGAAGGATAAGAGGAAATAGTTGCACCCTTGAAACTCAATGATGATAACATACAATACTAATAAAATATCAGAACCTGTACAAATCCAGACCCCCCAAGCCCAGTACATATTTTCTAGCTGAGAAGGAAAGCAATTCACCTTCTTCACCTGCAGCTAGACCTACCCTGTATTGGGTGGGCCTGAGCGCCCCCTGGTGTCCTGACTGTTCCCGCAGCCCAGCCTCTCCTGTGTCCCTGCAGGGAGGTTTGGGTCTGGGCTCACCCTGACATGCCCTCACTATGTCTCTACACAGTACTACAGGGCCAGGACCTTGGTGGCACTGAGATCAGTCGCTGCAAGAACTCGTTCTTGGATGTGACTCTGGAGATGGACACGTGGCTCTTGTTGGATGGGCTGTCGTGTGTGCTTTATCTGTGATTTATAAACCAATTCACTGCCCCCAGTCACTTGGGGTTGGTGGATTCAGTTCCACCAGAAATTACTGCATGACACAGAGAATCCAGAGACAACATTGGTGAGGTGCAGGGTCTGTGAGCCCCTCACCAGTCATGAGCCTGACTCCTGGAGCAGCACCTGGGACAGGACACCTGGGCACAAGGCCGAGTCACTCACGACACTCACAACCATCCCAATGGTGCCATGTCTGACATCTGGACCATCTCCTTGGGGAGTTGTCACTAGACACAGAGAAGGGCCTAGAAACTCATATTCCCGTAGACCACAGCTCTGCCTTCCCCAGAGACCTCACCCTGTCTGAAGAGAGAGCTGTGAGCTCCCACACCTGAGAGTGGATTTTACCCTAGAGGTTGAGGAGAAGTTTGCATGTGTGGCAGGGAGCCTGTCCTTGGAAGTTGACAGGGACAGAGTCAGGCTCCTCTGGACCTTCCAGGACCACCTGTGGGTATCTCCTTGTTGAACTCACAAGGTATGTTGGTCTGGGATGGGTGAGCCCTTGGTCTATGAGCTGTGTTGGAAGCAGGTCAATAGATGGCCTCAGTTTCTGAGCATAAGAATAAATGTTGAATAAATGAGTGATTCAAATTCATTTTAATCTAAACTATTTTTCAAAAAGATATTTAATGGGATCCACACTTTGTAGCTACAGCTTCCCAAATGAATAACTACCTGCACAGCATGGGTGCATCTGGAGACCTTTGATCCTAATGGTCTCTGTTGATGGGCTTTGTCTGCCAAGATGTCTGCAAAACATGTAAGTGATATCTTTGTCCTCAAGTGCATGGACACCAACACAAGGCACCTACTCTGTTCCTATGTTTGGAGGGTGCCTCCCTTGTCCTGAGAAATCCACCTCACAAAGGGGACTGTTATCTCTTGGAGGAGGATCTTGCTTTAAAGAAATGTGGGTAACTTTTCTCTTATGCAGCACAGAGATGATCATTTAATTCAGGCATGGAGTTAATGACACTCAAATACTACCCTGAAGGACATGGTGTTAATGACCCAGAGATTATTAGCATGTAAACATTAGAGGTCTAACAAGAGATTGTGGGGCTTATGTTCATATTCCTGAAGGACCTGCAGCAAGAGGATAAATGCTGAGAGAGATGAATCGACTCCAAATAAGAGATCAGATGAGCATAGAACAGATAGATGACAGATGGATACTGAGATAAGTTTATATTATTTTAAAAGACACTAGAGAGGAATCATATCATTATGAACACATAAAATGGAATGTCCATAATTTTCAATGTTTTTAAAACCATATTTTCATGGTGAAAGAATATTTTGGTGTCAATGTTGGGTTCACACCCAAGTAAGGGTATGTGTTAGTTTTTTTAATGTATAAGCACAGTTTCCACATAGGGTGGTGATGCCTCCTTGTAGATATTGGTTGTTGTGTAATTTTGTGTAAGCTCTGGAGCAGATATTCCCCTATAACAGCCCATGCAATATGCCTTTGAAACCTAAATCATTACACAAGCAGGATCACATCTTTAAATGGAGAGGACGTAAATAAGGTCATTTGTGTTATTTAGCATCTTGCAATGACTGAATCGATGAAGACCAGGGGTACCTGAACCATTTTCCAGAGTGTGAGGTTATAAGGGAAATTGAGACTCAGAGGCAGGAAAACAGAGGAGCCCTAAGCATGGGTTTGTTCACAGCAACGGACACTGCAGAGCCCTACAGGAACCTGTCACTTCCCAGGCTCTTTCTGCACCTGCATCTGGGGCTGGGACTCATGGTCAGAGGGCACTTAGGGCCCCAAGTAACCAGATTCCTCCTCTCCTCCAGAGACACTACCTGTCATCCATGGTCTTACTTCCCAGGGTGTCCTGAGCTCTGGGATGTGCACAGACATAGTGTTTCCAGAGTGGCTGCACCAGGTCGAATTCCCCCAACAGTGCAAGAGGGCTCCCCTTTCGCCGCATCCTTGCCAACATTTGTTGTTTCCTGCCTTGTCATTGTAGCCATTCTCACCTGTGTTGTCGTATCATATTGTGGTTTTGATTTGTATTTCCCTGATGCTGAATGATGTGGAGCATTTTTTCATGTGACTCTTGGCCATTTGTATGTCTTCTTTGGAGAAATGTTTGTTCTTTGTTCTCCCCATTTCTTGACTGGATTAATTGATTTTTGGGTGTTGAGTTTGGTAAGTTCTTTGTGGATTTTAGGTATTAATCCTTCTTTCATTAAGTTCAATTATGTAACATACAGTACATCATTGGATTTTTACATCATTAGTTTTTTTTTTTCACATCGTTGGTTTTTGATATAGTGTTCAATGATTAACTAGTTGCATTAACCCCCAGTGCCCATTAGATCATGTGCCCTCCTTAATATAAATCACCCCTTTACCCCATCTCCCTCCCTTCTGAACCCTCAACATGTTACTCCATGTCCAGAGTCTCTCATGGATTGTCTCGCTCTCTGATTTCTTCCCATTCAGTTTTCCCTCCCTTCCCCTGTGGTCCTTTGCACTATTCCTTATATTCCACATATGAGGGAAACCATGTGATAATTATCTTTCTCTGCCTGACTCATTTCACTTAGAATAATACCCTCCAGTTCCATCCATGTTGATGCCCATGTTAGGTATTCGTCCTTTCTGGAGGCTGAGCAATATTCCGCTGTATATATGAACCACACCTTCTTTATCCATTCCTCTGTTGAAGGACATCTGAGCTCCTGACACAGTTTGGCTATTGTAGACATTGCTGCTGTGAACATTGGGGTGCATGTGTCCCTTCTTTTCACTACACCTGTACTAAGGGGTAAAATACCCAGTAGTGGAATTGCTGGGTTGTAGGGTAGGTCTATTTTTAACATCTTGAGGAAACTGCATACTGTTTTCCAGAGTAGCTGTGCCAGCTCACATTCCCAGCAACAGTGCAAGAGATTTACACTTTCTTTGCATCCTTGCCAACCAATGTTTCCTGACTCAATAATTTTAGCCCTTCTGACTAGGTGAGGTGGTATCTCATTGTAGTTTTGATTTCTTTTTTCCTGATGCCAAGTGATATTGAACAGTTTTTCTTGCGTCTGTTAGCCATTTGTCTGTCTTCTGCAGAGAAATATCTATTTGTGTATTCTACCCATTTCCTGCCTGGATTATTTGGGTGTTTTAAGGTGTTGAGTTTGTTAAGTTCTTTATAGATCTTGGATACTAACCCTTTATCTATAAGGCATTTACAAATATCTTCTCTCCCTCTGAGGTTGCCTTTTAGCTTCGTAGAGTGTTTCCTTGGCTGGGCAGCTCTTTATCTTGATAAAGTCCCAATCGTTCATTGTTCCTTTGTTTGTCTTGCCTTTGGAAATGTGACTGTCAAGAAGTCCCTGTGGCTGAGATCAAAGTGGTTGCTGCCTGCATTCTTCTCTAGGATTTTGATGAATTCTTGACTCACATTTTGGCTTTTCATCCATTTTGGGTTCATCTTTGTGTGTGGTTTAAGAGAATGGTCCAGTTTCATTCTTCTGCATGTTGCTGTCAAATTTCCCAAACCATCTACTGAAGGGACTTTTTCCATTGGATAATTTTTCCTGCTTTATTGAGAATGGAAAAACATAGAATTTTTTTCCATTTCTTTGTCTCTTTCTCAATCTGTTTCATATGTGTTCTGTAGCTTCTAGAGTACAGATCCTTTTCCTCTTTGTTTTGGTTTATTCCTAGGTATGGTTTTTGTGTGTGTGTATGTGTGTGCAATTTTCAAGGGGATCAATTGTTTGATTTCTCTTCTTTTGCCTCATTGTTAGTGTATAGAAATGCAGTTGACTTCTGTTTATTGATTGTATATCCTCTCAGTTTGCTGAATTGCTTATCAGTTCTAGCAATTTTTTTGCCAGAAGTTTTAGGATTTCTATATTGAGTTTCTTGTCATCTGTGAAGCACGAAAGTTTGACTTCTTCTTTCCCATTTTGGATGGGTTTTATTTTTGTTTTCTGATTGCCGAGGCTAGACTTCCAGTACTATCTTGAAGAACACTGGTGAGAGTGGACATCCAGGTCGTGTTCCAGATCTTAGTGGACAGTCCCCATCATTTTATTCTTAGAAGAGAATAATTTTAGAACCAAAGACACCTTCAGTTTGAAAGTGAGGGAATGGAGAATGATGGATCATGCCAGTGGTCATCAAAAGGAAGCTGGGGTAGACTTCCTTATATCAGACAAATGGTATTTAATCCAATGATAGTAATAAGAGATGAAGAAGGGCAGTATAAAATAAAAGTGTTTAGCCAACAAGAAGTTCTATTAATTTTAGATATTTATGCCCCTAACTTGGGAGCAGTCAAGTATATAAGCTCATTAATATCAAAATGTGGAAACACATTGATAATAGTACAATAATAGTAGGGATATTTAACACCCCACTCACAGAAATGGACAGATCATCTAAACAAAGATCAACAAGGAATCAAGGACTTTTCTATAACTATGTTCAATTAGTCAACTTATGGTACATCATTCGTTTTTGATGCAGTGTTCAATGATTCATTAGTTGCATATAACACCCAGTGCTCATTACAACACATGCCCTCCTTAATCATCACCCAGCTTCCCCATCCCTCCACCCACTCCCTCCTGTAACCCTCACTTTGTTTCCCAGAGCTAAAAGTTTCCTATGGATTTTCTCTCTCTCTGATTTCTTCCCTTTCAGTTTTCCCTCCTATCCTTTATGATCCTCTTCCCTGTCTCTTCTATTCAACATATGAGTGAAACCATGTGATGATTGTCTTTCTCTGACTGCCTTATTTCACTTTGCATGATAATATCCAGTTCTATCCACATCGATGTAATTGGTAAGTATTCATCCTTTCTTTTGGCTGAATAATATTCCATTGTGTATATGGACCACATCTTCTTTATCCATTCGCCCGTGGAAGGGTATCTCAGCTCCTTCCACAGTTTGGCTATTGTGGATATTGCTGCTGTGAACATTGGAGTGCAGGTTCCCCTTCTTTTCACTACAGATGTATCTTAGGGATAAATATCCAAGCGCAACTGGGTCAAAAGTTAGCTCTTTTTTTAACTACTTGAGGAAACTCCATACTGTATTCCAGAATGGCTATACCAGCTTGCATTCCTACCAACAGTGTGAGAGGGTTCCCCTTCCTCCACATCCTTGCCAACATTTGTTATTTCCCGTCTTGTTGATTTTGGCCATTCTAACGGGTATAAGGTGATATCTGGTATCTCATTATGGTGTTGTCTTGTATTTCCCTGATGGCTAGTGTTGTTGGACATTTTCTCTTGTGTCTGTCAGCCATTTCTAACTCTTTTTTGGAGAAGTGTCTGTTCTTGTCTTCTGCCCATTTCTTGACTGGATTAGTTGTTTTTGGGTGTTGAGTTTGGTAAGTTCTTTATAGGTCTTGGATACCAGCCCCTTTTCTATAATGTCAACTGCAAATATCTTCTCATATTCCGTGGACTGTGTCTTAATTTTGTTGACTGTATACTTTGTTGTACAAAAGCTTTTTATCTTGATGAAGTACAAAAAGTTAATTGTTGCTTTTGTTTCCCTTGCCTTAGAGAGGTGTCTTGAAAGATATTGCTGTGGCCAGTGTCGAAGAGGTCACTACCTGTGTTCTCTAGCATGCTGATGGATTTCTGTTTCTGTGTACCCAAATCCCCAGACGTGCATAATTGATGTCCACTGCAACTCTCTGGGAAAGTTCCAGGGACCCATGAGTGTCTCCGTGCTTTCTGACTTTGCAATTGTTAGCGGGTGTGGTCTCGTGAGTGCATCCTCCTCCGCACCTCCCAGATCATGCTGGGTGCTGACCCAGTGTCCTGTCAGGTGTCACATCATTCTGAGAGCTGTTGCCCAGATGTGGATGTAGCCACTTTATGCACCAAGCCATGGATTAGCACATGCACCCTCTTGCGTGGCTCCCAGTACACGGCCAGGTGCCACTCCAGTGTCCTTTCGTGGGCCACACCGCCCTGAGAGCTGTTGCCCTGTTTTGGTCACAAATCATTTTATATCTCCCCTGGGATGTTAGTTTGAACACAAATTTTGAGTATAATTTCAGGATTTGGATTGGGAAATGTTTCTCCTAGAATTCTAGCTTTAATTATTTATTTTCTCACAACATTATCTCTTATCTCCTTAAATTCCTTTTTAAAGTTATGTTCAGTTAGCCACCATATAGTACATCACTAGTTTTTAATGTAGTGTTCAACAATTCGTTATTTGCCTGTAACACCCAGTGCTCACCCACCATGTGTCCTTATTGCCCATCACCGAGTTTCCCCATCCCACCCCTCCAACCCCTCTCAAACCCTGTTTGTTCCACAGAGAAACATACTGATTTCTGATATCATTTATTTGGGGTTTTCTCTCTTCCTTTTGATAAATCTAGGCAGAGGTTTTTCAATTTTATTGTTCTTTTTTTTTTCCCCAGAAAACTAGACCTTGCTTTTTTGTTCTGTTTTGGGTTTGTTTGTTTTTTTATTTTGTTTTGTTTTGTTTTTATATCATTTATTGCTGCTCTAATCTTTACTATTTCCTTCCTTCTCCTGTATTTAGGCTTTAGCCATCAACCTTCTTTAGCTCCTTCAGGTGTAACATTAGAGTGTTTCTTTCAGATTTTTCTTGCTTCTTGAGGTCTTCCTGCATGTTGTGTATTTTTGCCTTAGGACCACTTTTGCTGCAGAGAAATTAGTGCAAAGTGAAAAAGGTTTCATACCCGTGTGTGTGTGTGTGTGCACACATGTGTTTATGTGTGTGTGTATGTGTGTGTGTGTGTTTATGTATGTGTGTGTGTAATGTCCAGACTACACGTCACACCTGGTGGGGGCTCCACTGCTTTCCCATGTTGTCTCTAACATTGATGCTGCGACATTGTTTAAGACAGTGACTCCCCAACAAAGACCCTTTCTTCTTTTAGTTTGGATTGTTGATGCCTCTGGGGCCTCATGTCCAGCGTGCACTTTATGCTGCTTCTAGGGAGTTTGCACGTTGAGCTGGGTGGACCTGTGATGCATAGTGAGAGCAGCTGGGAGTCCTGTAAAAGCTCACTTGATGAACATCAGCATTTTTGTAATTCATTGGCATTTAGGGACAGCAAAAAACAACGTGAGTGAGTATTTAGTCATTTTAGTATAATTGTTTTCCCATTAGAACAAATTTTCAAAGTCAGAGAGTGAAGAGTTAAGCACAGAATCATGTGTGCAGAGAAGCTCCCTTGGGGAAAAAGCTTGAAGGCATGAATGCCAAAGACCCTGACAGGAAACCTGCCCATATCCTCCAGCTGTGCCTGCTCCTGGGGCTTAAAGACAGAACTGGTGAGTGATGTGCACCCCCTGGTTGTCCAGATCCCGTCCTACAGTGAGGTTTGTGTCTAGGCTCACACTGAGGACCCCTCACTGTGTCTGTTGCACAATAATACACGGCTGTGTCCTCGGCTCTCAGGCTGTTCATCTGCAGATACAGCGTGTTCTTGCCATTGTCTCTGGAGATGGTGAATCGGCCCTTCACAGAGTCTGCGTAGTATGTGCTACCTCCACTACTGCTAATAGCTGCGACCCACTGCAGCCCCTTCCCTGGAGCCTGGCGGACCCAGCTCATGCCATAGCTACTGAAGGTGAATCCAGAGGCTGCACAGGAGAGTCTCAGGGACCCTCCAGGCTTCACCAGGTCTCCCCCAGACTCCACCAGCTGCACCTCACACTGGACACCTGCAGACACAAGACATCCTGGTCAGGAAACTGCCACACATCCATGGTTTCTTTCACTCATATCCACTCACATCCTCAATGTCTCTTGTTCACCATGAATTACCTTTTAAAAGAGCAACAAGGAAAACCCAGCCAAGCACAAACTCCATAGTGAGTTGTCTGTGTCCTGTCCTGAGTACTGACTGGAACACCTGGGAATCCTGGTGCTGGGGCTCCTCTCCCAGCTGCAGAGTCAGGTTTGGGCTCTTTTTAAGGAGCAGATGGAGGGCCCTATTTGCATGTTCTCTGACTATATATTCAGCTTTGGATCTATGTGACCATAGAGGGCAATGACTAGAAGAGATGCACCTGCCTTTGTTTTTGGGGCATTGAATACTTTTGAATAGAATATGGTTTTCATTATATAACTTTCCAGAGTATATACTTGGACATGTGCTACTTTCTTTTTACATATTCACACAAATGTTGTGGAATTGATGTCATATTATGCCATAATGAAATGTAAACCTACACCCAGAATTTTAGAGCGTTTTGTGAGGTGTCCAATAGCACACGCAGGGTGAGAGTGAGCCCCAGTATGTGGCCTTGTACTCATCCCCACAGGACACACTGTCCCCTGAACCTCGTGGAGGACAGAGTTTGCAGCTGGTGAGGAATGTGGAAAACCTCCTGTAATGGGGACAGGATGAGTTTACTTCCACTCTATGTTGCCCTGAAATATAGAGAGCATTGGGTTTGTGTAGGTGTATTTCCTAACATTTCAATATCTATGTGTTCCTCCCAAGTCATCTCTGGGATTATTTGTAAGAATTTGGTGAGTGTGCTTGACATGGAATGAAAGGCTTATAGGCAGAGTGTGTGATATAATAAACATGGGTGTCAGAATCAACATTATCAAGAGTGAACAAATCAACCCTCCATAAAACTTCCTGTATTTTGTCTGGAATTCCTCCTTCCTCTTTCCTTCACTATGTACCCACACAAGTATGGGCTTTTCTCATGTTACTTAGACTAGTTTTTTTTTTTTTTGATGATTTTTTAAAATTTCTTTTCAGCATAACAGTATTCATTGTTTTTGCACCACACCCAGCGCTCCATGCAATACATGCCCTCCTTAATACCCACCACCAGGCTCACCCAACCTCCCACCTCCCTCCCCTCCAAAACCCTCAGTTTGTTTCCCAGAGTTCACAGTCTCTCATGATTCATCTCCCCCTCCAATTTCCCCCAACTCTCTTCTCCTCTCCACCTCCCCATGTCCTTCGTGTTATTTCTTATGCTTCACAAATAAGTGAAACCGTATGATCATTGACTCTTTCTGCTTGACTTGTTTCACTCAGCATCATCTCCTCCAGTCCCATCCATGTTGATGCAAAAGTTGGGTATTCATCCTTTCTGATGGAGACATAATACTCCATAGTGTATATGGACCACATCTTCCTTATCCATTTATCTGTTGAATGGCATCTTGGTGTAGGCAAACCCTGCAGTCAGAATCAGCAATATCCAGAGCAAGCAAACAAATTTTCCACAAAATTTCCTGTATTTTCTTTGCAATTCTTCCTTCCTCAGTCCTTCTTCACTCTGTCCCCACATTACTATTGATCTTTATGTTACCTTACACTAGCTTTAATTTTCTACAATATATAATTTTGTAATTGTATTAAATGTACCTTTATTTCTAAGGCTTCTATTGCTGAGTCAAATACGTGACAATACCATTATATTTATTATGTATTTCTATGATGAGCAGCGTCCCAAAGATGACATAGAACACAATATGTCCACTTTAAAAAAAATTCTTTTCAGTGTTCCAGAATTCATTGTTTATGAATCACACCCAGTGCTCCATGCAATGTGTGCCCTCCATAACACCACCTCCAGGCTCACCCAACCTCCCACCTCCCTCCCTTCCAAAACCATGAGAGACTATGGACTCTGAAAAACAACCTGAGGGTTATGAAGGGGCGGGGGTTGGGAGGTTAGGGGAGCCAGGTGGTGGGTATTAGGGAGGGCATGGCTTGCATGGGGCACTGGGTGTGGTGAAAAAACAATGAATACTGTTACATTGAAAAGAAATAAAAAATTAAAAAAAAAAAAAGACAGAATTGGTGAGTGGTGTGCACCCCCTGGTGGTCCAGATCCCTTCCTACAGTGAGGTTTGTCTCTGGGCTCACACTGAGGTCCCCTCACTGTGAATCAGCCCTTCACAGAGTCTGAGTAGCTTGGGCTACTTCCATCATATCTCATCCATGCGACCCACTGCAGCCCCTTCCCTGGAGTCTGGCGGACCCAGTTCATGAAATAGCTGCTGAAGGTGAATCCAGAGGCAGCACAGGAGAGTCTCAGGGACCCCCCAGGCTTCACTAGGTCTCCCCCAGACTCCACCAGCTGCACCTCACACTGGACACCTGCAGACAGAAAACATCCTAGTCAGGAAACTGTCACATACCCACTGTTGCTCTCACACACATCCACTTGCATACTTAATGTCTATTATTCTCCATAAATTACCTTTTAAAAGAACAAAAGAGATTTGTTAACTGTTTTCTTTGCTGTGCAAAACTTTTGATCTTGATGAAATCCCAATAGTTCATTTTTCCCCTTGCTTCCCTTGCCTTTGGCAATGTTCCTAGGAAGAAGTTGCTATGGCTGAGGTCGAAGAGGTTGCCGCCTGTGTTCTCCTCAAGATTTTGATGGATTCCTTTCTCACATTGAGGTCCCTCAACCATTTTGAGTCTATTTTCGTGTGTGGTGTAAGGAAATGGTCCAATTTCATTTTTCTGCATGTGGCTGTCCAATTTTCCCAACACCATTTGTTGAAGAGACTGTCTTTTTTCCATTAGACATTCCTTCCTGCTTTGTCAAAGATTAGTTGACCATAGAGTTGAGGGTCTATTTCTGGGCTTTCTATTCTGTTCCACTGATCGATGTGTCTGTTTTTGTGCCAGTGCCATACTGTCTTGATGATGACAGCTTTGTAATAGAGCTTGAATTCTGGAATTTTGATGCCACCAACTTTGGCTTTCTTTTTCAATATTCCTTTGGCTATTTAAGGTCTTTTCTGGTTCCATATAAATTTTAGGATTATTTGTTCCTTTTCTTCAAAAAAATGGATTGGATTTTGATAGGGATTGCATTAAATGTGTAGATTGCTTTAGGTAGTATAGATATTTTCACAGTATTTGTTCTTCCAATCCATGAGCATGGAACATTTTTCCATTTCTTTGTGTCTTCCTCAAAGACAACTGACAGAAAGGGAGAAAATATTTGCAAACGACATATCAGATAAAGGACTAGTACCCAAAATCTATAAAGGGCTCAGCAAACTCAACACCCAAAGAACAAATAATCCAATCAAGAAATGGGCAGAGGACATGAACAGACATTTCTGCAAAGAAGACATCCAGATGGCCAACAGACACATGAAAAAATGCTCCACATCCCTCGGCATCAGGGAAATACAAATCAAAACCACAATAAGGTACCACCTCACACCAGTCAGAATGGCTAAAATTAACAAGTCAGGAAATGACAGATGATGGAGAGGATGCAGAGAAAGGGGAACCTCCTACACTGTTGGCGGGAATGCAAGCTGGTGTAACCACTCTGGAAAACAGCATGGAGATTCCTCAAAAAGCTGAAAATAGAACTACCCTATGACCCAGCAATTGCACTACTGGGTATTTACCCTAAAGATACAAACGTAGTGATCTGAAGGGACATGTGCACCCAAATGTTTATAGCAGCAATGTCCACAATAGCCAAACTATGGAAAGAGCCTAGATGTCCATCAACAGATGAATGGATAAAGAAGGTGTGGTATATACATACAATGGAATACTATGCAGCCATCAAAAGAAATGAAATCTTGCCATTTGCGATGACATGGATGGAACTAGAGGGTATTATGCTTAGCGAAATAAGCCAATTAGAGAAATACAATTATCATATATGGTCTCCCTGATGTGAGGAAGTTGAGAGGCAACATAGGGAGTTTGGGGGACAGGAAAAGAATAAATGAAACAAGATGGGATCCGGAGGGAGACAAACCATAAGAGACTCTTAACCTTATAAAACAAACTGAGGGTTGCTGGGGGGAGGGGAGTCGGGAGAGGGGGGTGGGGTTATGGACATTGGGGAGGGTATGTGCTATGGTGAGTGCTGTGAAAAGTGTAAACCTGGCGATTCACAGACCTGTACCCCTGGGGATAAAAATACATTATATGTTTATAAAAAATTTTTTTAAAATAATAATTTTTTTAAATAAAAGAACAAAAAGGAAAACCCAGCCAAGCACAAACTCTATGATGAGTTGTCTGTGTTCTGTCCTAATCACTGATTGGGAACACCTGGGAATCCCAGAGTGGGGCTCCTCTCCCAGCTGCAGGTTTCTGGCTGTGATGTTTTAATCAGCGAAGGGAGGGCCCTATTTGCATGTCTTCAGACTATATAGCCAGCTCCAGGCTTAGATTCCATCCTTTTCTAGTTAAGAAAGCAAAGATTACATTTGAACATCATTTTGTTTAGATGGCACTGTGACTAGAGGAAGTTTTCCAATCTGTGAACACAGTTATCTTTCCATTTCTGTATGCACTTTTAAAAGTCTTTCATCATGTACGTCATTTTTAGTGTACAGTATTTGAACTCCTTATTGAATGTTAACCCAAAATATTTTATTTCCTGTGTCAGCGTAAATAGAATGATCTTATTAATTTCTTTTTTTTTTTTTTAGATATTTGTTGTTTTTGTGTGGAGACATAGCTTTATTTTTTATGTTGATTTTGTATCCTGGAGTTTCTCAGATATTGTTGTTTAGTTCAAAGATTTTTGTCTCTGTGTGTGTGGCATTTGTAGTGTTTGATTATGTATAAGAACATGTCATATGCAGGGACCCCTGGGTGGCTCCATCATTAAGCCTCTGCCTCCAGCTCAGGTCATGATCCCAGGGTGATAGGATCGCGTCCCACATCAGGCTCCTTGCTCAAAGGGACGCTTCTTCTTCCTCTGCCTGCTGTTCTCCCCGCTTGTACTGGCTCTCGTTCTCTCTCTCTCTGTCTCTCTGACAAATAAATAAATAAATAAATAAATAAAATCTTTAAAAAACACACATATCATATGCAAACAAATAATTTTTCTTTCTGTTACTGATTTCAATATATTTATTTTTTATTGGCTAATTTCTCTGGGTAGGTCTTCCAGTTGTCAATGTAAAAGAGTTTCCCTTCTTATCTTCTGGGTTCTTTGTTGGGTCTAAATATTCAGTAGCTGCAGGACGGATGTAAGGGGAAAATGAATTTCATTTTGCACATGCATCAGATCCCTGAAATATGAACTCAGAAAACAACCGAAGTAGACAGCACTTGTGCCACTTAGATAACAAAAGATTGGATTTGCAAAGATTTAAGGCAAAGATTTGGGTTAGTAAATTAGTGAAGAACCAACAAGGTTTGTTTGCGTAGTCTTCTGGGCCCTAAGTTCCATATTCTGGTGCTGAGGATGGTTCTCCCCTCCTGGTACAGGGAAGGGAACTTTCCCACAGGAGATTGATTTCCTGCTGTCAGGAGGACAAAGGAGGCTCAGAATGTCCTTCCACTGGCAGATTCCCAAATGACTTTAGTTCACAGTAACTCTGGGATCAGACGACATATTTGGAATTGTACATCTTATTCTCCTTCATGATACCATGTTGAATACTCATGGTAGGAGTGAGCATCCTTGCCTGTCTCCTGACGTGACAGGGAAGGCTTCAGATTTTCACTGTTTAATATGATGTAAAGGGTGGGTTTTTCATCTATAGCCATGATCATGTGCAGGTAATTTCCATCTGCTCCTCAATTGTGGAGATATTTTAATGATGAACATGTGTTGAAATTTGTCAGATAGTTTTAGGCATCAGCGGAGAGCATTATTAGATCCAATCCTTCCCTGTCTTAATGCAGAGTGTCCCATTTATTGATCTGTGTGTGTTGAGTGATTTTTGTTTCTGAAGGATGATTCACACTAGGTCATCATGTATGATCTTTCAATGTACTTTGCATTCAGTATGCCTGGATTTTTACTGGCATGTTCATGTGAGATATTGGCCTGAGTTTTCAGGTGTTGAGGAGTCCTTGCCTGGCTTTTTTGTCGGTGTCATGCTGGCTTTATAGAATGAATTTGGACATATTACTTTCCTGTCAGTTTTTTGGGAAGACACTGAGAAATATTGGCCTTTATTCTTGTTTAAATATTTGGTGTAATTCATAAGTAAAACAATCTGATCCTAGACTGGTTTCTTTGTCTGTTCGTTTGCTTTTAACTTGTTTTTGTTTTTGTTTTTGAGGCAGAAGGCTTTAGATTATGAATTTTGTCTTTTTAGTAGTTTTTTTCTGTTCATTTTCTATTTCTTCATGAAACAGTCTTGGTGGATTGATAAATCTAGAAATTTTCTAATTTGCCCTTTGTTATTCCAATGTTGCTCTCTAAATATCTTAGTATTTTCTTCATGTTCCTTTTCATTTATTTGGTGTCAGCTACTTCTTTTCTTTGAACTCTGTATTTATTTGAGGTTTACCTATTTTTCTAGTCTACCTATGATTTTAAATTACATTTGTCTCTTCAAAATACCAATTTCAATCTCCTTGATTTTGTATTTGCATAGTTTCAATTTCTTTTTTTCTCTTCTAATAATTTCAATGTTAATTGAATAAAAAATACCAATGATCTTTTTACAAAAATAGAAAAAAAATCCTTATACATATAGAAATACAAAGCACATGGCTGTGACAACACAATCATGAGAAGGAAGAACAAACTCCTGGGGACATAATATTCCTTCTTTATAAATATAGTGCAGAGGTATATTAACTACAATGGTCTATGACTAGCATACAATCATACTCATAGACAGTGCAGTCGATTATGGAGACAAGAAGTGAAAGTGTTCATATACAGTCAGCACATTCCCTGCAAGTTATTTAAGAAAACACAGTGGGGAAAGGATAGTGTCTATAACAAATGGTGTTGGATATCCACATGCAAAATCATGATATTGGGTCCTTATCTTATAGCATACAGATATATAGATCCAGGAAATCTCACAGTGGATTAAAGACTTAAGTGAAAAACCTGACCCCAAAAGCCCCATAAGAAAACAAATGGGGAGAGCAGACAAGATGGTGGGGAAGTAGGAGGAGGTGCCGTTTCAACCTGTACCCTAAAGTGAACTGATTACCTACCAAAGAACTCCGATCACCCATGAAATCAGCCTGAGATCAGAATTATACACGTCTGGATCTCTACAGGGGCAGAAGACACCAGTGGGCAGGCAAAGTGGAGTGGGAACGTCGGACTGATATTGGAAGAGAAACAAAAGGGGGAGGGAGACACCAGAGGCGACCAATTGGAAAGTAATACCCCAGTACAAGAGTGCCCTGCATCTGGGGACCAGCATTAACTGTGAGTCTGGTTGAAGGCACTCAAAAAGAGCAAAAGATCGTGGGGGGAAATTGTGGGAATCAGGGCGGTAGGGATAGGGGCTTAAGTCCCCGGACCCAGGACAGCCACCCCTGGTGCGTAACTAGAGAGAGTGTGATGGAGAAACTAGGTCTTGTTCCCTGAGCCACCGGCGTGCCAGAGAATGCATGGGGTCCGGCTCCCATGAAAGGCTGGGAGACTTGCCAGATGGCAGAACACTGTACCGGGCTATCAGAGCCTGAGACGTGCCCACCCCAGATCCTCCCCTGGGAGAGGTGCTCTCAGACCCAGAAAGACCAGGCACTCCCAGCCCGGGCCAGCGGGAAAATCTCAGTGTGCGATTGCTGCTTGGAACCTCTCTGGCGGTCTGGAGCTGCCCAGACAGCCGCCGCTGCCCTGGTTTTGCATATAAGCAGGAGATCCTGCGTCCCCGGGGACTGCGACTCGGAACCTGCTCTGCCAGCAGCCGAAGGGGAGCTTATGTGTTCTGCAGCACCCACAGGGGAGCAGACTGAGGCTTCTCTCTGAGAGGGAGATTGGGGTGCAGTTCGCTTTCCTCTAAACCCCCAAAACCATCGGAAGCTGTGAAGGCGAGAGAAAACAAATGAACAAACATAAAAACTTCCAGAGAACAAAAGTCTGAAAAACGGGTTTCCTCAGAGTCCACCCTTGAGGGGGGGCAGGAGGACTTAACTCAGGGAACATCAATGACTGAAAACCCAAGGGGCAGGCCCTTCCCCCAGAAAACCAACCAGGAAAAAAAAAAAAAGGAAAAAAAAAGACGACAAGAGAACAACCACCACTACTTCATATACAACTTTTATTTTTAACTCGTTCCCACTACTCTGGATCATTTTATTTCTATATAGATAATTTTTTAACCTATTTACCATACCAGTGAGATGTCCAGTACATCAAATTCCATAATAACCTTTTAACCTGAACTTTCTGATACATACACCTGTGTTTTTCTTTTGCTTTTCTATTTTTTAAATTTTTTAATATATTTTAGTTTAGTTAAGTCTAGTTTATTTTTTTTTAATTTTTATTTTCTAATATTTTTTTTAATTAAATTTTTTATTTATTTTCAGCGTAACAGTATTCATGTTTTTTCACCACACCCAGTGCTCCATGCAATCTGTGCCCTCCCTAATACCCACCACCTGGTTCCCCCACCCTCCCACCCCGCCCCTTCAAAACCCTCAGGTTGTTTTTCAGAGTCCGTAGTCTCTCGTGGTTCATCTTCCCTTCCAATTTCCCTCAACTCCCTTCTCCTCTCCATCTACCCTTGTCCTCTATATTATTTGTTATGCTCCACCAATAAGTGAAACCATATGATACTTGACTTTCTCTGTTTGACTTATTTCACTCAGCATAATCTCTTCCAGTCCTGTCCATGTTGCTACAAAAGTTGGGTATTCGTCCTTTCTGATGGAGGCATAATACTCCATAGTGTATATGGACCACATCTTCCTTATCCATTCATCCGTTGAAGGGCATCTTGGTTCTTTCCACAGTTTGGCGACCGTGGCCATTGCTGCTATAAACATTGGGGTACAGATGGCCCTTCTTTTCACTCCATCTGTATCTTTGGGGTAAATACCCAGCAGTGCAATTGCAGGGTCATAGGGAAGATCTATTTTTAATTTCCTGAGGAATCTCCACACTGTTCTCCAAAGTGGCTGCACCAGTTTGCATTCCCACCAACAGTGTAAGAGGGTTCCCCTTTCTCCACATCCTCTCCAACACACGTTGTTTCCTGTCTTGTTAACTTTGGCCATTCTAACTGGTGTAAGGTGGTATCTCAATGTGGTTTTGATTGGAATCTCCCTGATGGCTAGTGATGATGAACATTTTTTCATGTGTCTGGTAGCCATTTGTATGTCTTCATTGGAGAAGTGTCTGTTCATATCTTCTGCCCATTTTTAAATATGATTGTCTGTTTTGTGTGTGTTGAGTTTGAGGAGTTCTTTATAGATCCTGGATATCAACCTTTTATCTGTTCTGTCATTTGCAAATATCTTCTCCCATTCCGTGGGTTGCCTCTTTGTTTTGATGACTGTTTCTTTTGCTATGCAGAAGCTTTTGATCTTGAGGAAGTCCCAATTTAAATTGTTACCCTGAATTGAGCTGGAGACATACCAGAGCACTCTGAACACCCACAAAATCAATCTGAGATGTAAGAAGATATATCAGGATCTATACCTACAGAATATCTCTGGTGGCTGGTATTGAGATATGAAGTGCAGAGCCATGATTCTGAGGGAAGATAATGGAAGATAAATGGAAGAGGGAGGGAGCCTCCAAGCTCCAACAAACCTGGAGTGCAAAATTTTCCTGTGCTGCTGGTTGCGCACAGACTCACAGACCAGTAGCAGCAGGGAAAGGACTTTAGTGTAGCCCCCTCTCTGAAACATGGAGCTGCAGTGTCTTGCATGCAAACTTGGGGTGGCTGGTTGTTTTAGAAGCACAAAGAGCAGAGATGTGCCTGGACCTTGTAGCAAGGGCTGGGAATGGTTCTGTGGGGTGCACAACCCACGACACTGTGGTTTTTAGCACCACAGACAAAAATGGAGTCAGTGTGGCCTGGAGGACTTTCTGGAGAACAGATTGTGATCTCTCAGTTCTGATACAGAAGCCTGAATACAGTTATTTCTGCTCTCTCAGAAGAGACACAGAATCCACCAGGGAAAACTCAGAGAACACAATCCCCGCAAAAAACGGTTTTTACTGAGCCCATCCACTCACAAGGGGCAGGTCAACTCTGCCCAATAAGGTTTGCCCGAGTATTGCTGCAGCAGGCCCATTCTCCAGAAGACTGGGTGAAAGAACAAGAGACCTACAATCCTAAGGTCCCTATAAAACAGGTGCATTTTGCTTGAGTTATGGTCAATAATTTGGAATTTGTACATTCCCTCAACCACTCCTCAACACAATGACTAGGAGGAGGAATACCCAACATAAGAAAAATTTGGGGACTGTGACCTCTGCCACAGAACTAATGGATATGGATATAAGCAAGATAATCAGAAATAGACTTCAGGGTAACAGTTATACAGACAATAGATAGGTTGGAGAGAACCATTAATGGCAACATAGATTCTCTAAGGGCAGAAGTGAGAGATGCTCTGGCAGAACTCAAAAATACTGTCAGTAAGATCCATTCTAATCTAGATACTCTAACAGCCAGGGTAAATGAGGCAGAAGAATGGATTAGTGATGTAGAAGACAAACTGATAGAAAAGAAGGATAAGGAGGAGGCCTGGAACACACAGCTTAGAATCCATGAAAACAGGATTCAAGAAATAAATGACCCCATGAAACATACCTATGTCAGAGTTATTGGGATATCTTAGGGCTGGAGAGAGAGGGGACTAAAATATATATCTGAGCCAAACCTAGCTGAGAGCATCCTCATCTGGGGAATGATATAAGCACTCATGTCCTAGAGGCAGAGAGGACCCCTTTCAAGATCAAGGAAAATAAACCAATGCCATGGCACATAGTAGTAAAATACGCAAATCTTAAAAGCAAGGAAACTATCTTAAGGGCAGTTATGGGGAAGAGATTCCTTATGTACAGAGGGAGGAGAATCCGAATAATGACAGACTTGTCCACAGAGTCCTGGCTGTTAGGACCAGAAAGGGCTGGTAGGATATATTCAGGGCATAAATGTGAAGAATGTGCAGCCAGGAATACTTTATCTGGGAAGGTTCTCACTTAGAATGGATGGAGAGTCAAGGAACTTACAAGACTGATAGAGACTGAAAGAATATGTAACCACTAAGCCAGAACTACAGGAAATATTAAGGGGGGGGGTCCTAAATATGAGAAAAATGTCAAGACTGTTATAGAACAGAAATTTAGAAAAATGATCTATGGATACAAGGTCTTCACAAGCAACATGATGACAATGAAATATCTTTCAATAATCACTCTCAACACGAATGTTTTAAATGTTCCCATAAAATGGCCCAGGGTTGCAGATTGGAAAAGAAGACGGGATCCATCCACATGCTGTCTATGAGAGACTCATTCTGAACCTAAACATACATCCAGACTGAAAGTGAAGGGATGGAGAGCCACCTTTCATGACAATGACTGCAAATAAAGCTGGGGTACTCCTTCTCATATCAGACAAATTAGATTTTAAGCTACACTGTAGTAATAGATGCAGAGGGACATTACATCATGCTAAAAATGTCTATCCACCAAGAAGATCTAACAATGGTAAATATATATACCCCCAACACGGGAGCGGTCAACAACATAAGCCAATTGTTAACTGAAAAAAAAAAGACATATTATTTTAAAAAAGACATATTATTAAAAGACACATATACCTGAATAGATCAATAACCAGTAATAACATTGAAGCAATGATCACAAATATCCCAAAAACCGGAGTCCAGGACATGCTGGATTATGTGGGGAATTCTACCAAATATTCAAAGAAGAAGTAATACCTATTCTCTTGAACATTTTTCAAAAAACAGAAACAGATGGAAAACTTCCAGACTCATTCTATGTGGCCATCATTACCTTGAGCCCCAAACCAGGCAAGGACCCCATCAAAGACGAGAATTTCAGACCAAAATCCCTGATGAATATAGATGTCAAGATTCTCAACAAGACAATGAATACTGTTACGCTGAAAAGAAATAAAAAATTAAAAAAAAAAGACTCTCAACAAGATCCTAGCTAATAACATACCATTGTACGTTAAAAGGATTATCCATGACAACCAGGTGGGATTTTCCCTGAGCTGCAAGATCCATTCAACAATTGAAAATCAGTCAATGTGATAGAACAAATTAATAATGATGAGAGATGAACAACATGTTCCTCTCAATTGATGCAGAAATAACATTTGGTAAAATACAGCATCCTTTCCGGATTAAAATTCTTCAGAGTGTAGGGATAGAGGGAACATTCCTCAATTTCATAAATTCCATCTATGAAAAATTCACAGTGAATATCATCCTCAATGGGGAAAAGCTGAGAGCTTTCCCCTTGAGATCAGGAACATGACAAGGATGCCCCCTCTCGCCACTATTGTTCAACATGGTACTAGAAGTCAAACCACAGCAATCAGACAACAAAAAGAAATAAATATATGGTCAAAGAGTTAAGCTCTCTCTTTTTGCAGATAACATGATACTTTATGTGGAAAACCCAAAAGACTCCACCCCAAACTACCTGAACTCATACAGCAATTCAGTAATGTGGAAGAATACAAACGCAATACACAGAAATCAGTTGTTTTTATATACACTATCAATGAACCTGTGGAAAAAGAAAATAGAGAATCGATTCCATTTACAATAGCACCAAAAATCGTAAGATAGGTTGGAATAAACCTAATAAAAGAGGTAAGGGATCTGTATTCAAGGAACAACAGAACACATATGAAAGAAATTGAAGAAAACAGAAAAACATGGAAAAACATTTCATGCTGGTGATTCGGAAGAATAAATATCGCTAATATATCTATGCTGTCAAGAGTAACCTATACTTTTTTTAAAAAAGATTTTATTTATTTATTGGAAAGACAGAGATCACAAGTAGGCAGAGAGTCAGGCAGAGAGAGAGGGGGAAGCAGGCTCCCTGCTGAGCAGAGAGCCTGATGCGGGGCATGATCCCAAGACCCTGGGATCATGACCTGAGCCGAAGGCAGAGGCTTTAACCCACTGAGCCACCCAGGTCCCCCGAGCAACCTATACTTTCAATACCATCCTGATCTAAATACCATCAGCATTTTACAAAGTGCTGGAAATAACAATTCTAAAATTTACACGGAACCAGAAAAGATCCTGAATCAAAACGGAAATGTTGAAAAAGGAAAACAAAGCAAGGAAAAATAACCAATGGAAAAAAGACAGTCTCTTCAATAAATGGTGCTGAGACAATTGGACAGCTATATACAGAAGAATGAAACTTGACCATTGTCTTACAGCATACACAAGTATGAACTCAAGATGGATGAAAGACCTCCATGTGAGACAGGAATCCATCAGAATCCTAGAGGAGAACATAGGCAGTACCTCTTCAACATCAGCCCCAGCAACTTCTTTCAAGATATGTCTCCAAAGGAAAAGGAAACAAAACTGAAAATGAACTTCTGGAACTTCGTCAAGATCTAAACTTCTGCACAACAAAGGAAACAGTCAGCAAAACAAAGAGGCAGCCCACAAAATGGGAGAAGATATTTGCAGATGACACTACAGACAGAAGGCTGATATCCAAGATCTATAAAGAACTCCTCAAACTCAACACTCAAACAAACAAACAAACAAACAAAACAAAACAAAACAGAAAATCACATAAAAAAATGGGCAGAAGACATGAACAGACACTTCTCCAAAGGAGACATATGAATAGCCAACAGGCACATGAAAAAGTGTTCATCATCATTAGCTATTGGGGAAATTCATATCAAAACCACATTGAGATACCACCTTACTCCAGTTAGAATGGCAAAAAGTGACAATACATAAACAATGAATCTTGGAACACTGAAAAAATAAAATTTAAAATACAATGAGAAGACAAGAAACAGCAAATGTTGGAGACGATGTGGAGAGAGGAGAACACTTTTACACTATTGGTGGGAATGCAAGTTGATACAGCCACACTGGAAAACCGTGGATGTTCCTAAAAAAGTTGAAAATAGAACTATCTTGTGACCCAGCATTTACACTACTGGATATTTACCCAAAGGATACACATGTAGTGAAAAGAAAGGCCATTTGTACACCAATGTTCATAGCAGCAATGTCCACAATAGCCAAACTGTGGGAGATGCACTTCAACAGAGGAATGGATAAAGAAACTGGAGTTTATATACACTATGGAGTATTATGCCTCCATCAGAAAGGACGAATACCCAACATTTGTAGCAACATGGACAGGACTGGAAGAGATTATGCTGAGTGAAATAAGTCAAACAGAGAGAGTCAAGTATCATATGGTTTCACTTATTGGTGGAGCATAACAAATAATATAGAGGACAAGGGTAGATGGAGAGGAGAAGGGAGTTGAGGGAAATTGGAAGGGGAGTTGAACCATGAGAGACTATGGACTCTGAAAAACAACCTGAGGGTTTTGAAGGGGCAGGGTGGGAGGGTGGGGGAACCAGGTGGTGGGTATTAGGGAGGGCACAGATTGCATGGAGCACTGGGTGTGGTGAAAAAACAATGAATACTGTTACGCTGAAAATAAATAAAAAATTAAAAAAAAAAAAGAAACTGGAGTTTATATATACAACAGAACATTGCTAAGCCATCAAAAAGGATGAATACCCAAGTTTTGTATCAACATGAATATGACTGGAGGAAATTATGCTAAATAAGTTAAGCAGAAAAATCCAATTATCATAAAGTGTTACTTATTCATGGAAGATTAAAAAAATCGCATGGAGGATATTAGGAGAGCGAAGGGAAAAATAAAGGGGTGGGATTCAGAGGGGGAGATGAACCATTAGAGATTATGGACAGTGAGAAATAAAGTTAGGGTTTTAGAGAAGAGAATGGTGGGCGGATGGGTTACTCCAGGACGGGTATTAAGGATGGCAGGTATTGCATGGAGCCCTGGGTGTTATAAGCGAACAATGAATCTTTGAACACGACATCAAATAATAATGATGTGTAGAAGCTTTTGATCTTGATGAAGTCCCAAAAGTTCACTTTCGCTTTTGTTTCCTTTGCCTTTGTAGACATATCTTGAAAGAAGTTGCTGGGGCTGATGTTGAAGAGGTTACTGCCTGTGTTCTCCTCTAGGATTCTGAAGGAATCTTGTCTCATGTTGAGGTCTTCTATCCATTTTGAGTTTATCTTTGCGTACTGCACAGCAAAGGAAACAGTCAAGAAAACAAAGAGGTAACCCAAGGAATGGGAGAAGATATTTGCAAATGACAGTACAGACAAAGGGCTGATTTCCAAGATCTAGAAAGAACTCCTCAAACTCAGCACTCAAAAAACAGATAATGAAGAAAAAAAATGGGCAGAAGACATGAACAGACACTTCTCCAATGAAGACATACAAATGGCTCACAGACCCATGGAAAAATGTTCATCATAATTAGTCATCAGGGAGATTCCATTCAAAACCTCATTGAGAAACCACCTTCCACAAGTTAAAATGGCCAAAATTAGCAAGACAGGAAACAACGTGTGTTGGAGAGGATGTGGAGACAGGGGAACCCTCTTACACTGTTGGTGGGAATGCAAACTGGTGCAGCCACTTTGGAGAACAGTGTGGAGATTCCTTAAGAAATTAAAAATAGAGCTTCCCTATGACCCTGCAATTGCACTACTGGGTATTTACCCCAAAGATACAGATGCAGTGAAAAGAAGGGCCATCTGTACCCCAAAGTTTATAGCAGTAATGGCCACAATAGCCAAACTGTGAAAGAGCCAAGATGCCCTTCATTAGATGAATGGATAGAGAAGATATAGACCATATATACAATGGAATACTATTCCTTCATCAGAAATGGAATACCCAACAATTGATTCCATATGTACTGAACTGGAGGAGATTATGTTGAGTGAAATAAGTCAAGCAGAGAGAGTCAATTATCATATGGTTTCACTTACTTGTGAAGAATAAGGAATAACATGGAGGGCATTAGGAGAAGGAAAGAAAAGTGAATTGGGGAAGATCAGAGGGGGAGACAAACCATGAGAAACTGTGGACTCTGAGAAACAACCTGAAAATTTTGGAGTGGAGGGGAGTAGTTGAATAGGTGAACCTGGTGGTGGGTATTAAGGAGGGCATGTATTGCATGGAGCACTGGTTGTGGTGCATAAACAATGAATCTTGGAACACTGAACAAATAAAATTAAATTGTAAAAAAAAAATCTGGACCCTTAGAAAACTGCTCAAGTGAGAGATATCCATTGCTGAAAAGGGCACACGGGCATGAATAGGACAGAATTCTAGTTGGATCACTGTGGTCTCAGATCCCAAGAGAATCAGAAGGAACAGGGAAGCCTGAACCAGAGTGTCCAAGGCACAGGGAGACTTGTTATGGTCAGCAAGCCCAGAAAGGAATCTCAGCTCCAGTCACAATAAAGCAGAAGCCAGAGCAGTTGGGAGACTGCTCTCTGCCTGCCCACGTTGAAAAGTACTAGAAGGTGCCGGCTGTTTAACATCCCAGGGGAGATATAAAATGGCTTGCAACCAAACAGGGTAAGAGTTCTCAGGGGGATGTGGCCCATGAAAGGACACTGGAAGGGACACAGCCGTGAACTGAGAGCTATGGAAGAGGGTGCATGTGTGAGCACACGGCCAATCAAAATTGCAAATTCACAAAGCACAGAGATGCTCGTGGATCCCCATAACTCACCTTGGAGAGGTGCAACGGGGGTGTGGTATGGGGCATGTGGAATTCAAAGGATTTGGTGGTTTAGTACACAAAGTGGCTACATCCACAACTGGGAAATAGCTCTCAGAGTGATGTGACCCCTGACAGGACACTTGGGTGGCACCCAGCATGACCTGGGAGGTGCAGAAGCGGGTGCACTCATAAGACCACAGGTACTAACGATTGCAAAGTCAGACAGCACAGAGATGCTTATGGGTCCCTGGAACTTTCCCAAGAGAGTTGCAGTGGGCATGAATGGAGCAAGTCTGTGGAGTTTGTTACACACAAATGGAGATGGTTTGACCTGGAGGGTTTACTGAACAAGGGGGACTGGGACCTTGAGGCACTGAGCCAGAGATTCCCGCAGGGCCATATTTACTTTGACCCTCTAAAGAGAGGCAGAAAGCCACGAGGGGGAGAAAAGCCACACACAGGGTCAGCTCACATTAAGCTGATGCCTGTGACAAGCCTGGGGCAGCTCCACCCAGGCAATGATGCCTGGAGAGAGAAAGAGGACTAGAAGATATATTTCAGCAAATCATAACTGAGAACATCCTTAATCCACAAAGCAAGATTTGTGTCCTAGAGGCAGAGAAGACTCTTCCCAACATCAAGGAGAACAGACCAATGCCTCGTCATGTAATAGTAAAACTCTCAGATTGTAGAAACAAGGAAACCATCTTAACAGCAGTTAGGGGTGAAGCGATTCCTTAAGTACAGAAGGAAGAACGTCAATTAATGTCAGACCTTTCCACAGAGACCTGGCAAGCCAGAAAGGGTGGGCAGGATATATTCAGGATACAAAATGAGAAGAACATGAAACCAAGGAGACTTTATCCAGGAAGGCTGTCATTCAGAACAGATGGAGAGATAAAGAGCTTCCAGGACTGGCAGAAACTGAAAGAAAGATTTCTCAAACTCAACACTCAAAAAGCTAATAACACCAAAAAAAGCAAAAAAAATGGGCAGAGGACATGAGAAGAGACTTCTACAAAAAAGACATACAAATGGCTAACAGACACAAGGAAAAAATGTTCAACATCACTAGCCATCAGGGAAATACAAATCAAAACCAAAATGACATACCACCTTACACTAGTTAGAATGTAAAAAATTTACAAAACAGGAAACGACAAATTGTTGATGGATATGACTATGTGGATAAAGGGACACACTCTTACACTTGCGGTGGGAAGGGAAGCTGGTACAGCCACTCAGGAAAGCAATATGGCAGTTCCTCAAGATGTTAAGAATAGTTACCCTAAGACCCAACAATTGCACTACTAGGTATTTATCCCAAAGGTACAAATGGAGTGAAAGGAAGGGCATGTGCACTGCAGTTTTCATAGCAGTGATGTCTGCAATAGCCGAACTATGGAAGGAGCCAAGATACCCTTCAACAGATGAATGGATAAAGAAGATGTGGTATCTGTACACAACTGAAAATTTTATTTAGACATCAGAAAGGATGAAACCTACCATTTGCATAGACATGGATGGAACTGGAGGGGATTATGTTAAGTGAAGTAAATCAAACAAAGAAAGACTATTATCACATGGTTTTACTCATATGTGGAACGTAATCAATAGCACAGAGGACCACAAGGGAAGGAAGAGAAATCCAAAGGGGGAGAAATCAGAGAGGGAGATGAACCAAGAGAGACTAAGGTCCCTGAGACTCAATCCAGGAGTTTCAGAGCAGAGGACAGGAGCGGAGGGGTTAACAGGGTGATGGGTATTGAGGAGGGCACATGCTGTGTTGAGCCCTGGGGGTTATCCTTAACTAATGGATTGCTGAACACTGCATCAAGGACTAATTATGTACTACACAGTGCCTAAATGAACATAATTAGAAAAAAAGAAATACTCTGCCTCATGAACATTCAAATGATCCAAGATGCACTAGGTTAAGTATGGGAATACCTGTGTCCTGAAAGCATGACCCAAAATACCTT